>NC_056725.1:1629312168-1629614668 GCF_019279795.1 Protopterus annectens
ATAACATTCCATCCGAGTAGTTCTACTTCACTTGTCTTCAACCGCCCTCCCTCCTTTCCACGGACCTTGGCATATGAACTGCTTACGGGCTGCAGTTATAGGTCACAAGTATTTTTTCAGGTCGAGTTATCAGTACAAGGTTCAGCAAATTCGATCTGGGGGTTGGAAGGTAGTGGAGGTGTGTTATGGGTAAGGGGGGGAGCTTGGAGCTCGGAGCAGATGATAGTAAAGTTGCCGGCTTGGATCTGGTATCCCATAGGTTGAAAACAAATGAAGTAGAACTACTCAGATGGAACATTATGGTGAGTACATAACTTCTTTTATCTCATTCCCATGTAACTGTTAGTTGTAGAACCTCTTCCGCCACTAACCTTGGCATAATAAAGCCTTCCATAAATATTTCCATTTGCACTCTTTCTTGATTGTCACATTTTTTCTGCTTTATATAAATTTACATTAAATTTTGAAAATATCTCTAATACCTCAAAAGAATCTCTGGTTATTTTTCTTGTTATGGACTTCCTAAGTTTGTCAACAACCCTTTCTACTTTCTGTTGCCTAAGCTGTTGTGCACTGCAATTATTACCAAAAAGTAGTTGCATAACAGCAGTCTTTCTAAACTCGTGCATATTATCCATATACTCCCTTATTTTCTCTTTAGCACTCTGCAGTTGTGTATTTTCTTGTTCTGTGAGGTTCCCCTTATTCTACAATACTTCAACCTTTGTCAGCCCTCTAAATAATTTCTATTATTTCTTAGTCATATCATCTCACCTTAACCATATCTAACCCAATCTATTTTTTCAAACCAAAACTGCTCCCAACTCAACCCCCCTGTACTCCCCTCTTAAATGTGATACCAGAAAATCACTACTCTCGCACAACCCTAGCTACCCTTGCCCAACACACTGCCTTACTCTTCTACTCCACCACATCTCTCTGTCACTAGCCGGTGACATCCACCCCAACCCCGGACCCATCCCTAACATCAATCTCACCAAACCCTCCACTCAAACTCAAAGTTCATTTGCCTTACAACATTTAATGCACAAAGCCTAAAAAACAAAATCCCTAACCTCAATGGCTGGCTCTCCCATAACCACCCCAACATTACCACCATTTCTGAAACCTGGCTGAAAGCCTGTATAAAAGATAGCAAAATCCTACACCACCTCCCATACCATAACTCCCTACTCCAATAAAATACCAACCTTTGCCAATGCTGAAGTTATAATAGGTTTACTAAAAATAAACAACCACAAGTCCATATGTATCGCTGCCATCTATATTCCCCCTGGTGATGATATCAAAACTCTTGAAAACATCCTGTCCTGGTTCTCCTCCAATATAAAAAAATGAAACCTGTATACTCGGTGATACCAACATCAGCTGGAATACTATTAACTCTGAAGCCCCATCCCACACAATCAGCCTGTCAACTTCTCCCAAATAATACAATTTCCAACCAGACGTAACAGCTCACCCAAACCTTATCACCAAAGCCGGAACATTACCTGATCCTCTCATCGATCACCTACTAGCCTTCGCTGACCGTCTCCCATCTCCACTGCATAAACAACACCACTACATCCAAACCTGCAGCATCTCCTCTTTCAACCCTCTAACTTTCTCCAAATGCTTAAAGCATACTGACTGGTCCCCTCTAAAAACCCTTCCTCTAGATGATGCAGTTTCCTACTTTAACCACTCATTCCTAAACCTTCTCAATCAGCAAGCCCCCCTCAAACCAAATACATCAAAACCAATCCCTGTCCGTGGTTATCAAAAGATAGTAAACTAGCTTTGCACCAAAGTGACAAAAAATGGAAACATAAAAACCGGAACACCCTGCTAGAGTATAAGCAACTACGAAACTCCACAAAAAAACTAATAATTAAAGACCGCAAAGCCCACTACTCCAAACTCTAGTCCTTGCACTCAACAAATCCAAAAAAATTCTGGGACTCCATCTCATCCATGCTGCATCCTGGCAGCAAAGAAAACCCCTATCCAGATCCCAGCTTCTCCAACCTTGAAACAGCCAGCCAGTTCAACTTATTCTTCATAGACTGCATAGCTAAACTATCAGCCTCCTTCCCACCCCCCTCCTCCACCACCACCCCCTCCTGCCCCAACCACCACCACAGTCATCAACCTTCCTCCATATCCTTCTGCCTCAAGCCCTTCCCCAAGAGCACTATAAAAAGACTTCTCCTCAAACTCAAACCATGTCGCAATGCATTTGACAACCTTCTAACCACCTTCCTCAAACAGTCTGCAGACAGCATTGCCTATCCCATCTCTATTCTTATAAATAGATCCATACAAGAATCATATTTTCCTTCTATCTGGCACCATGCTTCCATCATCCCCCTCCACAAAGGTGGCAAAAATACTGATACCACCAACTTCAGGCCTATTGCCGTCCTTTCCCCTCTTTCTAAAATATTAGAAAAAACAATACAAGCACAACTCATGGCACACCTAACACTAAACAATCTCCCCTCCTCTACCCAGCACAGCTTCTGCCCTGGCCACAGCACCATGACTGCCCTTCTTTCCTTTCTTGAAACCATAAACCTCGAACGCGACTCAGGCAAATTTGTACACACACTATTCCTAGATCTGTCAAAGGCCTTTGACACCATCTCACACACCCTATGTATATCCCAACTCTCAACCCTACACCTCTCTTCCACCACCATTAGCTGGTTTTCCAGCTACTTGTCCAACCGCCAACAAGCTGTCCAATGGAAAACTTCAACCTCTCCCTTCCTTCCCACATCCACAGGTGTCCCACAAGGTTCTGTTGTTGGCCCTCTTCTCTTCAACCTATTCATTAACAACTTTCACCAATCCATCCCAGATTCACCTATCATCCAGTATGCAAGTTGTGCCCAAGAAAATCTCAAAACCATCGGGTCTGACTGCTTCCTCAGCTCCACCCCCATCAAAACCAAGACCATCAGATCCAACTGTCCCTACAGAATCAACTCAAACCAAGTCAAAGACTCCACAAACACATTCTAAATTCTCTCTGGAGCCTGTTTCTTTGAGGCTGCACTCACCTTTTTTGCAGAAGACACCCTGAAGGATGTCCGAACCACCCTTGACTTCTTTGTCCCTCAGGTCATTTAGGAGCCTAACAGAAGCAGATGTGGACAGGATGATAGTAAGAAAGTTTGTCAGAACACAGATTCAATTGGGACTTATCCTGACTCTGTCTCCCAGTGCACCTGTGAGCCTACCACCAGTTCAGCTCCAGCTTTTGACTCCTTCTCTCATCTGTCTCCTACAGACCTGAGAATTCCAAATGTGTCTATGTTGGATCCTAAAGCTTCACCTTCATCAACTCTTACATGATCTCTGACCCACAGAGCCCCAACTATGTTGGAGCCAGAAGGATCTTAGATCTGTAGCATCGGCACTGGATAAAGGGACTTGGGTTTGACTCTGATATTTTTAAGCTGTCTCTTCCACTCGGAGCCTTCGCAGTGAACAGCTCAGCTTCAACCTGGGCATCAAGTCAGTATCCTAGGGAAGCTGAGTTCCATCCTAGGCAGATGGCTTCATTTCCTACCAGGTCAGGGCTTGGCACCCCAATGGCCTCTTCCTTTGAGGTAGTGGGCAAAGTGTTTTCCACCTCTGTGGACAAGACATCCTTGCCCCCCTTGGGTCCATCTCTCCACAGCTGTCTACTTTGGTCCTGAGTCTTTTCATCCTGTCCCATTGAAACAGCCAGTCCAGTCAAGCCTGGAGACAGTATTGATTCAGGACTCTACTGGCACATTGGAGTCCTCTCTCAAACCTCCCACTGGAGAGCCCCCTCAGAAGCATACATGTAAAAGGAAACAGACTCCCCACAGGAGTCTTTAACCAAAGGCACTGATTTTGATGAAAGGGAGGCATCCTCCAGATCACCCCTTGAGGATGTCTCTTTTGGTGAAATCCTCAAAGTTTTGAGACAGAAAGGTCGTTGGTCTTCTAATCCCCTTTCCCAGGAGCAGTCCATGTTTCTCAAGGCTTTTGCAGTTGTCTCAACTATGTCTTGGGTAATCCCCCTGGCAGATAAGATGGTGGACCTCATCTCCCGCTGGCCTTGGCAGGATCCGGATGTAATGGAGCCTGTCACCAAGAGGCCAGATAAGTACCCCGCTGTACCAAAGGATATGGCCCACTGGAGCAAGGATCTTTCAATGGATGCTATGGTGGTAGCAGCAGACACCAAGAAAGAACTCACGGAATACAGTTCTTATGTCTGTCTCCCAGAGAGTCCAGGGCACTGGACAGATTTGAGAAGCGTGTTTATGCTTCAGTGAACTTTGCCCTTAGGATGCTGAACCATTTGGCATATCTTATGAGATTTCAGAGGAGTTAACCGAGGAGTTTTCCAATACTTTCTCAGGGTACATGTCTGTGGAGGACAAGAAGATTTTTTTTTTACAACTGGCCACTCTCCAGTCCCTGTCGAATGCCTCCATGAGGCTGATTTCTCATGCAGGTTTAGGAATTGCCATAAGAAGGCATGCATGGTTGCACCTTTGTAACTTTGTGGAGCCCTTCAAGCCATCATTCATCAATGCTGTCTTTGATGGATCCATCTTGTTTGGTCCTAAGATGAAGGAAACTCTCTCCAGGAGCAAACAGGATGGGAAGACATTATCTGCCTTTGGGATACATTTTTCTTCCCCTCAAAGGACTTTCACCAGTAACCAGAGAGGAAGTAGAAAGATGTGGTTCATAAGACACAGGGGACTTCCCAGGACTCCTACAGAGACAGACCCCCTTGTGGCAGAGGAGGAAACTCTAGTGGAAGATGCCACCCCCATGGCAGAGATGGAACACATCATTAGAGCTTTAGAGGTCTTTTTCCTGAGAACTCATTTCAGCACCTCTGAAAGTTTTCCAGATTGCTGCAGTCCAGAGATAGTCGGGGGGGGGGGTGCTTATCTCTGCACCCAGAAGCCTGGACAGCCATAACCAAAATATATCTAGTTGCACAAATCAATATCCAGAGGTTATTAGATACCATTTTTGGGCAACCGTGGTTGTACAGTGGTTAGCGTTGTAACCTCACAGCAAGAGGTTCTCTGGTTCGAGCCTCGGCCGGGGTGTCTTCTGTGTGGAGTCTACATGTCCTCCTTGCGGTTGTATGGTTTCGTCTGAGTGCTCTGGTTTCATTCCATATTCCAAAGACATTCAATAGGCAGATTGGAAACTCTAAATTGGTCACAGGTGAGAGTGTGCATGTGAGAGATTGGTATGAATGAACTACTGTGGTAGGGCTAGCCACCCAATGGTGTAAACCTTGGCTCAAGATAACCTGACCCCATGTGCAAAATGGGAAAAGGGGTTGAAGATGAATGGATGGATTACATACCATTTTTCCTTTTACCTCCCCAACAGACCAAAGGAATTCCTGATGTTCCACTCAGTAAGAGGAAAGCAGCAGCCAGAGAAATAGAAAAGCTACTGGGAAAAAGAGTCATCCAAGTGGTCCTCCAGTCCATCAAGTATCCGGAATTTATTCAAGATTCTTTTTAGTGCCAAAGAAGACAGGGGACCTGTGACTAATTTTGGATCTCAGCAACCTGAATCAATTTGTCAAACACTCGAAATTCTGGATGGCCACTGTTCAGTCCATTCTGCCACTGTTGTAGAAGGATGATCGGATGTACTCTGCAGATCTCTAAGATGCATACTATCATATCAAATAGGTGCTCCAGGAGATTCCTACACTTTTGGCTGGGAGCAAGTTACTATCATTTCAGAACCCTGTCCTTTGATCTCACCACAGCCCCCATGGTGTTCAACAAGTGCATGGCAGTGGTTGCAGCTCTTTTGAGATTGTGGTCATTCTGGGTGTTTCCTTACCTCGATGACTAGCTCCTTTCTGCTTCCACCAAGTATCTACTGATTCAAGCCAGGAATTACTTGCTCCAACTATGTCTTTAACTGGGAATCACTGTGAACTATGCCAAGTCTCAGCTCTTGCCCACAGTAGCCCTGTAATTCATTGGTCCTCATCTGGTTACAGTGACACAGATCACAAGCTTGCCATAGATAGGGGTAAGCAATTTACAGAGCAAAGCATTACATATTCTCTCTCTTCCTTCCCCTCTAGTCAGGCTGGTATTACAGTTTCTATGATCAATGGCAGCTTCAGTAGTTCTGGTACATTTCACAGAGGTTTACATGAGGATACTGCAATGGAATCTTGTGGTTTCCACCCTCACCTCTCTTCCCCAAGTTTCTTCAGAAAGCATTTTAATGGAAGTGCAAGATAATGTGGTGGTGGTGTGCTACTCCAATATTTGTGATTTGCTGACACTGCTGCATTAAACAATAGTACAGAAGTGTGCCACCTCCAAGTCTGAGTTATACCTCCTGTACCCAGCCTATCACTGCCTTCAGCATTGTGACTACCACTGTTTAATGCTGACACTGCTGCTTTAAACAACAGTAAGGAAGTGTGCCGCCTCCCAGTTTGAACTATACCTCTTGCACCCAGCCCATCACTGCCTTCAGCATTTTGACTACCACTATGTAATGCTGACAATGCTGCTTTAAACAACAGTATGGAAGTGTGCCACCTCCCAGTTTGAGCTATACCGCCTGTACCCAGCACATCACTGCCTTCAGCATTTGGACTACACATTGTTTAATATATGTTATAATTTGTATTTTGTATAAAATCACCTCATCTGCTTTGTAATTAAAGCTGCATGTAAGCTAGCACTCCACCCAACCCGAATCACCCAGCTGTACTAGGCTGCCTTTTCCCTCCAGCTTCAGCGTGTCCCCCCTTCTGCCATTAGCTGCTGTTGCATCTTTCTTTCTTCCCCCTGTAGTGTTTCCTTTTCTCTTCCTTCATGCCTCTCTATCCCTTTCCTCTTTTCCCTTGAACCCCCCTCCCATTGAAACCCTGCTATATTGCTGTTGTATTATCGGTCTTGGCATTTCCCCTTCACTTTAAATAGTTGCTAACTACACTCTTACTCTTACTCCACCACTTGCTCCTCTACCTTTTGTTCTTCTGATTTTCTTTCAGACTATCCTTCTTTGTGACATTTTGATTATTTTCTGTTTTGTGTGTCCTCAACAATTCAAACTTAGTTTCTACCTGCCCACATACTTACAGGTTTCACTGATTGCTGTTCATTTCCTTTCTCAGCCTATCGAGACCTGGTCCTACCCACTCCATTCACCCTTCTCTCTGCTCAGGCACACTCCTCTCCTCTACACTACCCCCATTCCCACACACCCCTATTTCTTTACACACACACACACACACACACACACACATATATATATATATATATATATATATATATATATATATATATATATATATACATATACATATATACAGTCTCTTAACCACACAGCCATGATCAACAGCAAATAACCCTGCCCCTCTTCCTCCTCCTCACTTCCTTTCTAACAATTAACTGTACTTCCTGTCCTTATAGAGATTTCTTAACATGCTTCCTCCAATTCCACAAACTTTACTCCTATCCCTTCTCCCCCATTGCTCCTACTTCTTTTATAAGCAACATCACTAAATCCTCATTCTGTACCTCCCAAAGTCAACTGTTTTATAAGCTTCACATTTTACCCACAAAAGACATACTCCAACATTAACCCTAGCCTATATCAGACAAATTACCTCCTTAATGCAAAAACACATATTCTCCACACAAACTATACCTTACATTAAACACCCAACTCTCATTACTACCTTCTCCACTACATCATCTCTAAACTCTCACATATCATACTTCCTTTTTCCCATACCCTTTCATCCCTCCTCTGTTCTGGAGACATCCTTCCTAACCCTGGGCCCTCCCCCACTTTCCACCCCTCAAATGTTAACTCCCCCAAATACTCTAAACCACTTCACATAACTGTTTTAAATTTTCAAAGTATCTGCAATAAAACCTCTGAGCTGCATGTTTGGTTCTCCCAAAACACAGTCAATATTCTAGCGGCTACAGAAACCTGGTTAAAACCCTCAATACAAAACTCTGAGTTTCTCCCTCCAAACTTCAATATACTTAGAGCAGATAGGTGCAAAAAGAAAGGAGGTGGTGTTTCCATCATCTACCACAATTCCTTCATAATCTCACCAGTTAAAGCCTCTATCCCTCAATTCCAAAATGCAGAGATTCTGATCTAAATTAATGACTCTAACTTTGTATTATTGTCCTATACATCCCCCTTGGAAACAACATAACAGTTTTAGAAGATATCCTTTCCTGGATTTCCTATGCTATAAAAAAATAAACAATTATCCTTGGTGACATGAATATTGATTGGGCTTCTATTTCCTCTAAAGAAACACCCTCCAGCATAAACTTGCTTCACTTCTCACAACTTATCTCAACCCCTAATAGGTACAACGACAGAACCAATGAAGGCTCCATCTTAGACTGGATCCTAGTCTCAGACCCTTCCAAGTATATAGCTTCCAGCACCATGTCAAACTCCATTAGCAACCATCTCCCTACATACTCTATCTGTGCCTATGCATCCTTTCCTAAAGTCCACAATATTAAACTTATCCAAAATCTTTGAAAATTCAACCCTCACACATTTAATAGCCTCCTGAAAAGCCTTAACTGGAACGGTCTTAAACCTCTTCCACTGGGCAATGCTCTGCTGTCCTTTAATAATACCTTGCTCAATATCTTGGACAGCCTAGCTCCTACCAGAACCAAGAAAATCAAAAACAATCTTGCCCCCTGGTTAACAAAAGCTACCAAAGAAATTATGACTAATAGGGGCAAAGTATGAAAACCCTGGCATAAATCTAATAATCCGTCTGACCTAATTATTTACAGACAGCTCCAAAACCAAACTAAAAATTGACCTCTAAAGACAAACAGCAGTACTTCTGGAACCAGAAAATTAATAGAAAACATAACCTCAAAATGTTCTGGTCTTCCATCAATAATCTCTTAAACCCTGGCACCAAACCCAGTCTCTGTCCACAACCTGAGATGCTTCCTGAACAAATTGCTAGTAACTTTAACTCCTACTTTATGACACCATTACTAAAATTACTGCTTCTTTCTCTCTACCTCTCCCAAGTACTATTCCTACAAGCTCCTCTTCTCCTTTTCCCTTGCAACACTTTTTACCTCATAAATCCATAATGCGTCAATAACTTTGAATCATACTACTCCAAACATTAACACCCCCACCTAACTGCACACAACAATCCTCCCATCCAGTATTCAATTTCTCTCCCATCCCCACCTCTTTCATCAAAAAACTCCTGAAATTAAAACCCTGCTAAAACTCAGCCAATAGAATTCATGCCAAGTTTCTAAATATTGCTGCTGATGCAATGGCCTACCCCATTAGCATACTCATTAACAGATCTGTCCAAGAATCCTATGCCCCCAGTCTATGGAAAAAAGCAGTCATTCTTCCTCTGCATAAAGGTGGTCCTTCAACCGACATCTCCAACTTCCAACCCATTGCTCTACTTTTCCCCATCTCTAAAATCCTAGACAAATGTGTGCAAAACAATTCCTAGACTTCCTTCTAAAAATAAAATCCTCTTCCCAACACAGCAAGGGATCCCTCCAGGTCACAGTACATCCACTGCACTAATAGCCTTCTTATAGTTGATCAACAGAGATTGAGACTATGGACAATTTTTATCTGCCCTTTTCTTAGACCTATCAAAAGCATTTGATACCATTTCCCACTCTCTCCTACTATCTCAGCTCTCAAGCATAGGGCTCTCTCCCCAGTCACTTAATTGGTTCAAAAGTTACCTGTCCAGCAGAGAGTATGCTGTCAAATGGCAAAATTCCATTTCCGCTTACCTTCACAACTCTGTAGGAGTACCCCATGGTTAAATTTTAGGTCCCCTGCTGTTTAACATTTTTAGCAACAATCTCCACCAAGCTATCTAGCAGGGCTGTCTAGTCCAGTATCCAGACGACTCTGCTGTAGTCTGCTCTGCACCCAATACAACATTTTTGCAGCAATGTACCCAAACAGCATTTTCCACTATGGAGACTTGGCTTCACAATAATCACCTTTCTTTAGCCCTCCCCCCAAAAAAACTAAATTTATGATCTTCACACCCAAGAGAAATTCTCCTAAAGTTGACTTCAATATATTCTCACTTAATGCTACAAAAGTTTTGCTAATAACCCACACTAAATTGTTAGGAGTAATAATCAATGAGAAACTCAAATTTGACAAGCACATTCAAAATAATATAAGCAAGACCCATAAAAAATAAGGCTTCTCTATAAGCTCCTCTCCCTTTCTACCAAACAAGTATTAACACTAACTTACCTACTACCCTCTCTAACCTATGGTGCACCTTTACTAGCCAACTTGGAGTCTTCCTTGGCATAAAATGCAGAAACATGCTATAACAAGATAACTAAGTTTGCCACTAACAGTTGCCATTAAATTCACCACTTTATTGCTGTAAAACAATTACAATAGCTGGAATTCCCTCACTATCTATTACTCCTTCAGCTCACAATTACACATAAATTTGTATATAAACCTCAGGACTGCCCTACACTTAGCTCTTTCCTCACCCGTTACAACGCCATTAGACCACTACGATCTGAAGAATAACTTCTTCAAATTCATAAACTTAAGCTACCTGCAGGACAATTATTATATTCTTGGACCATTGCCAGAAAATGTAATAATTTACCTTTCCATATCTGTATACATCAGAGCCCCCACATTTTCAAAACTGCACTGCATAATCATCTCCTCACAAACTGAACATGTAACTGCTCAGTTCTATCCTCTGCCATTACTTAATTTATTAAATAAAGCCATATCTGTTTATACCCTAGCTCCTGCTCCAGTACTTTGCTTTCCTGATAATTTTGGTTTGAACCTAACTTTTTAATTCTACCTCTTACTTCTGTTAACTCATTGCCCCTCCCCCTCTACTTTCCATCCTTTCTGCTCTCATTCTGCAGCATTCTTCATTCATTCTTTCATCTTCATTCCTTCCTATCACTCTCTTTTGTTTACTGTCCATTCCTTTTTACCATTCCCTCCCCTCTTATCATCTTCCTCTTTCTTTCATCTTTCCTTCTCCACTATGTATTTCAAAGTTCTCCACTTATGCCTTTCCCCAATGTTTTATATAAATATATGTATATATTGTTTATCTTAATTAATGCCTTGAATTGGATGTACACTTTGGTGTGTAATCTGTATAACATTATAACCTTTTCTGCCAGGATATTATTGTCTGTACTTTGACCATATTTTAACTGTGCTGCTAGTTTAATGTTTCTGATTTCCCCTCAAAACTTATCCTTGTTTTGGAAACTTTTATGTAAGTTGTATGAAATTTTTATGCAACCCTTATGTTTTTATACTTTTTGTAATTTTTTTATGTAAGTTTGATTATAACCTGGAGCTTTTCTCCCCGGCCTCCACCAAAAATGGGCTCACCTTGGCCCAGTGGACTTTCCCAGTAAACAAATGACAATAAATAAATAAATAATCCTCATTGTGCCATTCTGGCCTCGACAAATGTGTCTTCCCTTCATGTGGCCTCACTTAGTTCACTCTTCCTGGGTGTTGGATCCTCAAGTTGACTGAATGATTTCTCTACTGCCTGTGATGGCTAGATACTTTGGGCTTTCTTCCTCAGTTTGTCACATCTATACATCATCCCAAAATGATTCTGCTAGAAAGATTTATAAGAGCAAATTGGAAAGGTTTGCCATTTGGGCCCTCCAGAGACAACTAGACCTTTTTTCACCTGTCCCACTTGTTCATGACTTTCTTGCTTCCATTTTCAATAATAGAGCTAGTTACTTGACAGTTAAGGTCCAGCTTGCTCCCATTTCTAATTTTCACTTAGGAGAAAAACATTCTTTTTTTGGCCTCCATGAGATTATGTAAAGCTTTTGTTAAAGGTACATTTTTACTTAGACCTCCAATTATGGACCCCACTCCTCCATGGGATTTAACCCAGCCTCTATTTGAGCCTTCAGCCATGGTAGACTTACAGTTCTTATCAGAGAAAACTCTTCTTGGTTCCTACTACATTAGCTAGACAAGTGTTAGAACTTCAGATGCTTTCTTCCCAGCCACTGTATTTGATTTTTCATAAGGGTAGAGTATCCCATCGGACCAACCCTTCTTTTCTATCAAAGGTGGCATCAGAGACAACCTTCATCCAGTCCATCATCAATCTACCTGTTTTCTTTCAAAGATTTTCCAACAAGGGAGAATACCTGCTGCACCTGCTGGATGTTCAAGGACAACTTAGATTCTATATTCATAGAACTAAAGATTTCTGAAAATTAAACCAATTGTCTGTTTCTTTTTCCAAGATTAATTTGGGCAAGGCAGTATGAAAAGTAACTTTAGCTAGCTGGCTCACTGATTGCATTTCATTTGTATATAAGAATAATGTGTACATTACCTAAACTTGCTAAGGCTCAGTCCACCAGATCTTTGGTCATATCATCTACTTTTTGGTCCAGAGCTTCTATAGATGACATTTGTGCAGCTGCTACATGGTCCAAGGCTCATACCTTTCTCGCTCATTACAGTTGGATATATTGTCCAGGAGTAAGGCAGCATTTGGTTCCACTGTACTCAGAATATTGTTCCTTGAGGACCACCCAGGGTTACTCTAGTTGGGGACTCTGTCTCATCAGTTGAGGAATGGATGAAAAGGACAATATCAGATATAAAAGTTATGTACTCTCCATAACTATGCATCGGTGTTGTCTGTTTTCATCCTTCCTCAACCTCTGACCCTCTAGCCCCCTTCCTATTTTATAAGTTCCTTTCATGTGAGCACCTAGTATGTCCTGAGGGGTATTTCCTGTCAGCCTTCCTGCATAAGTTTCAGTCTTTTTCTTCTCTTTTGTCTTCTTCCTGCTGATGGTTAGGTATCCTTTGGATGGCGCAGTGGTGCAGCTGTTGCATTGCTCCTTACAGCAAGAGGTTCTCTGGATTGATTCGTGGCTGGGGTGCCTTCTGTGTGGAGTCTGCATGTCCTCCCTGTGACCGTGTGAGTTTCCTCTGGGTGCTCCTGTTTTCTCCCACGTTACAAAGACATGCATCTGGAGCATTTCTCCCCAGGCCTCTGCTGAAAATTGGCTTGGTTCCAAGTCAGACTTTCCCGGTAAACAAATGTTAAATAAATAAATAAAAATAAATTGGTAGTCTGACTAGAGGCAAACTCAATCTGAGGTAATTCAGCAGAAGAGAGGATTATCAGTAAGGGGAGGAGCTCAAGTTACAGAGACAAAGTTTAATGAAGTAGCCAAAGTTGGATCCCAGATCCATTGGTTAAGAAAGGATGAAAACAGGCAACAACGATGCATAGTTATGGTGCATAACATAACTTTTGTTTTTTGGTAGAATATAAAGACACAGCCGTCTAATCCTCTTTCCTTGCCAATCGCTCCTTTCTACCACAATTCTACCATTATTGTTTTTTTTAAACTCTTCTATCAGTATTGGAGCCTCTCCAAAAATTAGTAAAATTACTCCCCTTTTCCTTTACCCCAATATTCTGTTAAATATCCTTCTTCAAATCCTTTCTCTGTCAAATTCACAATCTCATTTCTTTCCAAATGTGTCTCTTGCAGCATTGCTATTTGCACTCTCCATTTCATATTATAAATTAGTACTCTTCCCTTTTTGTCTTTACTGTAAGGCTATTTACATTCCAAGATAACATGGATTGTGCAGCCAGTATGGTAACAAGTTATTGTTCCCACCTAATATACATGACTTTTTTGGGGTCTATATTATAACATCGAAGTCTTAAAACTTCAAATGTTATAATATCGAACCCTATGCACCGAACACTGAAAATAGCGAAGCTGCAGAATATCGAATACTTTCCTAGGGAAAGTATTTGGTGGGCCGTTTCTGCAGATTCGCTATTTCCTCAACTGTGGAGCGAAGGTTATGGACCGCAATAAGGTAAGTGTGCGAATGAAGGTGAGTGTGCGATAGGGACCGTAGGGTTAGGGAGCGGGTAAGGTGAGTGTGCTATAGGGACTTTAGGGTTAGGGAGCGGGTAAGGTGAGTGTGCAATAGTTAGGGACCTTAGGGTTAGGGAGGGGGTTAAGGTGAGTGTGCGGTAGTTACGAACCTTAGGGTTAGGGTTGGGTTAAAGTAAGTGGATAGCTAGTAGTGTGTGTATGGTTTAGTGTAGGGTTTTGTGAAGTGTGTGTGTGTGTGTGTGTGTGGATTATTTTTTGGTGTGCTTGTGTTGTGTGTATGTTTGTCGGAACAGCAATTTTTTTCCCTAGGAAAAAATTCGCTATTCTGAGTGTTCGATGTTATGGTCTTTCGATCAAAATGGTTCAATATTATAACATTCAAAGTTTTAAGACTTCGATGTTATAATATAGACCCAACTTTTTTGTGTGTGTCTTTCCAACTTTTGTGTTGCATGCATGCATTAATGTTTGGCAGGCTGATCTTTTATAAAGTTGTTTCTTCTCATCATTCAAGCCTGTCACATTTTTCAAGATTTTTTTGTTTTAATGAAAACCCTCAATCAAAAAAAAAAAAACTTAATACATTTTAAAATGCCCCCACCCCGTATTAACGTAAACCAAACACACACATCTATGTACATCTTCAAAAAAATGAAGTTTAACCCTCGAGATATGAACAATTGGCCCAAATTGACAGCTGCATCCACAGGCATTATTTAACCTAAAATGAAGGATCTGAAGTCTGCTCCGTCTGGCTTCAACCTGTGGGAGTTTGGATTTGTAGCGGAGCTGACAGTGGCCAGGTCTAAAGTCTTTAGACCATTTGGCTCTGTCCCCCTTACCCATAACTTCCTGCTCCTCCATTAGCTGCCCAGATCTAGTTTGTTTGTTGGCATTAGGGTCTGCAGCTTGGTCTTGCCTCTCCACTACTTCTATTTAGAGAAGTTAGCATAGTGAATTGGTAAGATTGTATTGTTCCCTTACCCTTACTTATTTATCCTTTTTGTCCTTTTTTCATTCCAGGTTAGTTAGGAAGATAGTTTTACTTGGGTCTATATTATAAGATCGACGGTTGAAAATATCGAGCACCATATGGTCGACAGCATATGATCGATGTCTTCAAACATCGAACTTATAAAAACAACAAAAAAAGAAAAAAGTGCCCTAATGGGTTTAAGCAGGGGGGCAAGCCCCACCCGGAACCCCCCACCCCCCGCTACTTAAATATACAAACTCTGAGACCGCTCTACATTGTATTAAATGGAAGTCTCCCCTTACAGCGATTTCCATTTACACATTCGATGTTGTGTGCTTTCGCTATTCTCATGTCAACAATATCAGCTTCGATATTGTCGGCTTTCGAGAATATAATATAGACCAGTTTTACTTGTGTTGTCCCTTTTCCCTTCCTGCCCTTTTGTTGGAAAATCGTGAATGGGTTGTGCGTTGGTGTAGTTTTTAGAGATTTGGATAAGGGATTTAAAAAAGTGGATTTTCTGTGGGCGCAAGTTGCCTTCTCAAGGCACACACTTAAAATGTGTCTGTTGTTTGGGTTCAGCCATTAATGAATGTAGGGCCAATTTAGTGTTTAAAGGGCATTTACCCTTGGGCCCTTCTGCTGTTGCTTCTGTCTCTGAGATGACTTTTCCCCCAGCTCAGAAGACTGGGTCCATGAAGCCCCGACAGCAAGACTCCAGACATACCAAAGGAAAGTGTAAGAAGTCATCTTCTGCTTCTAATACTAGACTGCTCCCTTGGGCATGTTGGATCTGAAGGTCCCACAATTTTCAGGTCTCCTGGTGCCAACATTGGCCCCAACATCTCACAGCCAATCGCCTTTGGCACCCAAATCAGATAAAGCCAGTGAGTTCTCTTCTCCAGCATCCCAAGGCCCTTCTTGATCAAAAAGGCACCTTCAGGTAGGCAGCTTCCCCTTTTTCTCAGAGCTCTCTACCTCTATATTTGCCAGAATCTTCATCATCTCTGTCCAGGTTTGGGCCCTCTTCATCTCGGATCCGGTATGCAGGATCTTCTTCTCATGGACCTTCTAAGCTCTCTGGTCATGGAGATCAGTGAGCAGCAACCTCTAATCTGGAGCAGCTGATGAAGTTCTTTTTGCAGGCACAGATGCAGTTAGGCCTTAACCCCTTGGATCCAGGTCAAGCACTGGGATCTTTGACTCCATCCTACTGGCTTCTTTTCTTAACCCCTTCAGATCTGAGGTCTTTGGGACCAGCTGAATTTCCAACCTCTGTGTCAGATCTGGCAGTTTGGCTGTCTTTGGTTACATCCTTTTCCTTGGTAGCCTCGTCCTAACTTGTTCTGGGCTGTCAGAACCTCAGAGCAGTGGTGTCAAAGCTGGAGATTCTAGTTCGAGATCAACAGTCCCTGCTTGAGATCATTGCTTCCACTGGGGCTTTGACTTTTGGCAGCTCAAGCTGATCTCAGTGTTGGGTTTAGGCATGGTTTACTCCATTTTGGTATTGTCTGTGGTACCCTCAGGTTCCAGGATCCTGGGAACCAAGAGGCCAGTCTCCTCCTCTGCTTTCAACATTGTAGAGAAGGCGTTCTTTAAGGAGAAGGGTCAAATTTCTCCTAATGGCATCCCCTCCCCTTTTTCATCAGCACCTGCTACCAGTTATCAGTCTGCTCCAGGACAGCCTATATCAGCCAGCCTCCAATCTGCCCCCATGGCAGGACTTCCTGACTCTTCCTCTTCCTGCTTGGCTTTGTCAGAATAGGAAGTTTAGAGTAGAGAAATTGTATGAGGAAACACCTGTATTCTCTGGAGTCTTTAAATGAGGATACTAACCTTGAGGAACGAGAGGGTTCCTCTAAGTCCCCTTATGATGATGCCTTTTTTGACAATTTATTGTAGTTACTTCACCAGAGCAGAGGCTGGACCATCAAAGTGCCCTGTCTGGAGGAGTTAGTATTTCTGAAGGCCTTTGGCTTAGGCCCAACCACGGCTTTGGTGGATCCCCGTCTGGATGCCCTTCTAAACTTGGTATCACGGAGGGCATGGAAGGACCCGAACACAGTGGGTCCCATCCCTAGAAAACCAGATGAGGTTCTAACCATCCTTAAGATGGGCCTCATTGGAGTAAGGGTCTGTCCACCAGTGCCATGTTGGTGGCAGCAGCAACCACCAAGAAGGAGATTTCTGAGGAGAGCTCCTTGATTCACACACCCCCAAACAAGGAGACTTAGGTACTGGATTGATTAGGAAAGAATTCCTATACCTCATCAACTTTTGCACTGAGAGCACACTTAACTACTTGTCTAAATTGACAAGGCTTCAACAAGACCTAATGTCTGAAGTGTCAAGTACTGTCAAGGCACAGCAGTCTCCAGATACACAGGAGATGCTGGAGACTAATTTATCTACCCTGGTTTCCACTAACAACATTTCAATGAATCTTATCTCAAATGTGGCTGATTGGGCATTTCAAGCAGCAGGCTGTGATATCACCATGGGGTACCATTCTTGTATGCATTTTTGTAACCTTGCAGACTTTTTGTCATTGGAGTTAGCTTTTCTATCACACAGCAGACCTTTTCAAGGAGTCAAAAGTGGGGGTAAGCATTTCTTTTTCAGAAAATCACAGTTCTTCTGTGGTGCAACGGTAGCATTGTTGCCTCACTGCAAAAGGTTCTCCTGTTCGATTCTCGGCTGGACTGCCTTCTGTGTGGAGTCTGCATGTCCTCCCCACGGTTGAGTGGCGTTCGAAAGACATGCGTGAATGGGTGTCCCTTCGTTGAAGGTTGAGCGTCCGGCTCGCAACTCAGCACCATAAAAATCTACTGCCAATCATTAGCGGACGCGTGTTCTGCTGTGGCGACCCCTAACCAGGAAAAGCCAAAAAGACAAACAGCAGCAGTTTTCTTTCCAGGATGCTCCTCCAATCAAGGCTTTCATGGGGCTTTTTCCAGCAGGCCCTTTCAATGATTCTGAAGAGTTGTCTGGCTGCTTTTCTCTGGAGGCAGCCCAGGTCAGCTAGCTCTCCACCCAAAAGCTTGGGAGGCCATAACCTCAGACACCTGGGTGATGTGAGTCGTATCCAGAAGTTATTACATCCCTTTTTAGAAATTCCAGATTGTCACCCAGAATGTCTCCCAGATGTTCCACCCTATCAGAGACCTTACACAGTGGCAGAAATTCAAAACCTGCTTATAAATCAAGACATTTAAGAGGTCCCACTGGAAAAGATAAGATCCAGGGAGTATTCTATTTTTTTTTTTAGTTCCAAAGAAGACAGAGGACTTCAGGCCAATTTTGGACTTAAGCAAGCTAAAATAGTTTTTTTCCCACACCATATCATATAATCTTAGCGATATTATAAATTATTCAATTCCTGACTTTTTTTTTTAAACAAGCAATATCTTCATTAAATAATCACTTACTACATAGGCAATCATACATTTATATAAATGAAAACAAACCACACCAACACAATCCTTCAGCTCTTTATTAACTGCTACCCAAAACTTCTCCTCTGGTTGATAAAAATATGCTGACCTGTGTTAAGCAAGCTAAAATAGTTTGTCAAAAACAAAGTTCTAGATGGTCATGGTGCAGTCCATCTTAACTCTCCTGAGGAAGGACAATTGCATGTATTTGATAGACCTCAAGGATGCACACTATCACATCAAGATAGCCAGGCATTCAGGAAGTTTCTTTACTTCCAGCTGGCAGCCAATCATTACAGTTCAGGGCCCTCCCATTTGGTCTCACCACAGCCCCTCAGGTGTTTACCAAATGCATGGGGCTGCATGGATTTCAGGTCATTCCATACCTGGACGATTGGCTCCTCACTGCCCTCACAAGGACATTATTGATCTGGTCCAGGGACTCCTTACTCCAACTGTGTGACAACTTAGGCATCAGAGTCAATTACCAAAATCGAGCCTTCAGCCTATACAAGTTTTAGAGTTCAGTAAGTGTCCTTTAGACATGATCAAACAAATCATCAATCTTCCGAGCTCCAGAGTTTTTGTCCTTCAGATTCTGGCACTGTCAGTGCTTGCAACTCCGAAATCATCAGCACACTCAGCTTCTGGGTCATATGGCAGCAGTGATGGGGTTCATACCTTTAGCCAAATATCACATGAGGGCCCTACAGTGGACTCGAACTGTTCACTGGTCTCTTCTTACTCATCCTTTGTATTTCCTAATATGGCTAATGAAAGTGTTTCACAAGCAGATTCACTGGTGTTTGCAGTCTCCCTTAGTAACCAAAGGGAGACCATTTGTAATCCCTTTTCCTTCAGCCAAGGTCACTATGGACACCTTCCTTCTAGAGTAGGGTGTGGCATTTTGAAGGGAGGTTGGTTCAAGGGTTCTGGTCTTCTGCAGAGGCCCACATTCACATCAACATTCTGGAGATGAGGGCAGTCCTCTTTGCATTGTAGGAGTTTAAGGACACCTTTCCCTGGGATGTGATTGCAGTACAGATGAACAATATGTGTGTTGTCTGGTATCTCAACAAATGGGAGGAACACATTCTTATCCTCTTGTCAGGAGGCCACGAGAGTTTGGCAGTGGGCAATATCTTCTCAGCAGTTTCTAATGGCAACATTCATACCGGGGAAGTCCAGCATTCTAGCTGACAGCATCAGCAGGAGCATTCTCTTGCCATGAGTGGTCCCTAAATCTGAAAGTGGCAGCTCGGATTTTTCAGTGTTGAGGCAGTCGATGTTATGATCTATTTGGCTCCCTGTCCAGTGCTCTGGTACTTGTTGGCCCCGGGGACTTCTCTATGTTTATTCCCCAGAGCCTTTGATGGTAAACTTTCTACAGAAAGCAGCCTGATACAGAGCTACAGTGATCCACATTGCTCTCTTTTGGCTATGTCAAGCGTGGTTTCCCTTCTTTTTCCATTTCTGAAGTACTACCCTTGGGTACTGGATCCCATTATGAATCTAATTTCACATCCAGCAAGCCTGGACCCCACCCACAATCTTCAGTCCCTCAAGTTGACTGCATGGTTCCTGCAGTTCCCTTGATGGCCAGAAATCACAAGCTTTTGCAGGCAGTTATTCATATATTGTCATCTTTTCAGAAGGAATCCACTAGAAAAGTGTATGCCAGTAAGTGGAAAAGGGTTGTCCTGTGGGCGGAGGCTCAGGAACTTGACCCTTTCCCTCCCCTTTTGGAATCTATTTTGGATTTTTTTTGACTGAGTTGTTTCATTTTTGCTTTTCTACTATTAAAGTGCAGTTAGCAGCCATTTCTAACTTTCACATGGTTAGAGATAGCATATTCTCTCAAGATCTGCAAGGCACTCTTCAAAGAGATATTTCTGCTCTGTCCCCCAATACAGAATCCAGCTCCTCCTCCCACCTGAGATCTGCCCTTTATTCTAGGGGTTCTTTTGGGCCCTCGTTTGAACCTTCAGCTACTTCAGACTTGAAACTCTTGTCTTGGAAAACTTCATTTTTGATGGCATTTACTTCCAGAAGAAGGGTTTCAGAGTTGCAAGAGCTTGATTCTTCACCTCCTTATTTGGTGTTCTATAAAGACAGGGTTTCTCTTTTTATGAATCTTTCCTTTTTGCTAAAGGTAACTTCTGAGAATAACTTTTGCAGTTTGATTCACCTTCCTGTGCTTTTTTCCCAATTTTTCCAACAAAGATGAATACCTTTTGCATTGTTTGGATCTGCACGGGCATTTCAGATTCTATTTCGACCAAAGCTATCAGAAAATCCAGTCAAATGTTTGTCTCCTTTTCAAAATTCAGGCTGGACTCACCTGTGTCTAAAGTAACTTTATTGAAGTGGCTGTCATATCGTATTTTGTTTGCATATTCTTTGAAAGGCAAGACTGTTTCACACAAACCTAATGGTCATTCAACAAGGGCTGTGGCTACTTCTACAGCTTTAATTTCTAGAGTATCAACAGGTGATAGTTGTGCCGCTGCTACGTGGCTGAGTCACCACACTTTTATGATGCATTTTAAGCTGGATATTCAGTCCAGATCCAGGGCTTCTTTTGGCTCTGCTATGTTGCAGAATATCCTTCCTTAGTGCCTCCTGAGGAATGCTCATGGATGGGGAGTCTTTCTCACAGGTTGAAGACAGACAGAGCAGATGACATCTGATACAAATATTATGTACTCACCATAATGATAGATCAGTGTTGGCTGTCTCCATCTGGTTCAACCTTCCCGCCCTTCTGCCCCACCTTCTTGTTAAATTGGCAAGTCTTTTCTCTTGAGATGACCAGACATTGGAGGTTGTTTGTTTCCACTTTCTGGAGGCTTGCTTTCTCCTTGGTTTTCATATTCCATTTTTGGTAGGTATGTTTCCAGAATTATATGATTTCTCATTATGATTCCTCTCATGGGGCAAATTCGATCTGGGCAGTTGATGGAGGAGCACGTGTTTGTTGGTAAGGGAGGCAGTGCTAAATGGACTAAAGACTTTAGAATTTGCTACCATCCCACAGGTTGAACCAGATGGAGACAGACAGTGTGGATCTGTTGTTATGGTGAGTACATAACTTTTGTTTACCCATGCTTAAAGCATGCTACAGCCTGTGTTCCCACACATTGATTGTTGCCTTTTCTTTTTTTGTATCTCTTCCCCTCACAGTTGTGAAAAACAATTTGCATCTTTCAGAAAATATTAAATCTGATGTCAGTCTTCACTCAGTCCTTGACTATGGGTTCAGTTCCATATCTCTTAACCATCTCAGCTGTTATTCCTGCTTACGCCTTCCAAAAGCTCTCGAGCTTAGTTCTACCCATAATGCTCCTCACAGGATTACCTCAGATCTTGTTTGCTGCTTTTAGTTCCAGACACATCTACCCTACCAGCTCTCGAGCAAGCTATATCTCTTCAAATTGTGTTTTTTTTCCTTAAAACTTTTTATTGGTGATGTCTTGTCCCTCCTTTCCCTTTACCATTAAGGTAATTTCTTTGTACCTTCATTGGTACCCTTCTATTCTTACTGCTCTTTCTTTCCCTTTACCATTAGATAAACCTTTCATATCATTGTTGGTACAATTTTTTTGTCTCTGTTAAAAAAAAAAAAAAAAAACAACCTTTAAAACTTTAATCTTCCCTTCTTTCTCTGTGTTTTTTCTTCCACTATTATGGCTGAAAAACCTAGAGGTACTTCTGGTTTCAAGAGATGCCAGAAGTGTGATTGCAAGTTTCCTAACTCTGACCGGCACTCTTTATGTGTCTATTGTTTGGGTCTGGTGCACCTTCAAGAAGACTGTGTCATCTATTATGGCTTCAGTCACTGTGCCCCCATAGAGAGAAAAAATAACCTTATTCTTAAAGGCCTTATTAAATCCAGTTTCAACAAGGCCAAATCTGGTTCTGCCAAATCGAAAATGGATGTTAGCTCCCCTTCTTCTTCTTTATCCAAGCATGAATGATCTAAGAAGAGGAATAGCTCAGTGCTGACAGTATCTTTGGCACCACCAATCAAAATGGCTAAGCCTTCTCTGGTTCCCAAAGTTTAGACGGAACCACCTGGGAAACTAACTCCACCATCTGTGCCGTCAGTGCCTACCTCTGCAGTGACAGTTTTGGCACCCACTACTGTTTTGGACCATTTCCTCCATTTCAGCAACTTCAGAGCTGCAGGAATTCTCATTTAGGACTGGCCACGTACAAAGTGTTCACATTCAGTAGACGATTTTGCAGACCGACCTCCAAGCTCCTTCTTGGAGAACCCCCAGTCCCCGTCAGTCTCTTTGGTCCATTCCACAAAGAGCCTCACAGAGTCCGATATTCTGAGGCTGGTGAGCCAGATCCTGGCAGCGAGAGGATTAGCCACTTCCAAGGTTCCTAGCCTATCTGGCTCTGGAATTTTATCTATATCTACATCAGTTATTGTTCCTCCTCTGACTCCAACTGAGCCATCAGAGTCCCCAGTGCCTGCAGTTCTGGCTTTGACTGTCTCATTGCCAGTCAGAGCTATTTCTCCAGCAGCAATAACTGCCTTGAGCTCTTCGGTTCTTTTAGAATCAGAGACCTCCTGGGGGTCACAGATTCTTTGCCGGTTCTGTGGAGTATGGTTCCACTCTGGTGTTGTCAGAGGAGTCCATGCTCTTTGGAGCTTTGGCACATGTTAGCGCAACACTGGCTTTGGCTTCAGCTTTGGAGGCAGCATCCTCAGTGTGGGATGGGACCATGGTTCCAAAGGAGTCTATTTTGGTTCCATGCTCCCTTTCATCTCGGGGGGGGCCCTGCCTTCCAGGCCATGGATAAGGCCTTGTCCACTGCAGGCTTACAGTCAATACCACATTCATTGGACCAACAGCCCTGCCCTACCCCTCACCCAGAGCTTCCTCCAGCTTCTGCCCTGGGACAGTGGGCACAGAAGCCTCAGGATCCAACAGTGATGGTCATGACCGCTTCAGACACCTCAAAAGTCTATTGAAGAGGAAATACAAGAGGAAGCACTTAGACTTTCCTGAAGAGTCTTGCATAGAAGATACCAATTTTGATAAAGGGGAAGGTTCCCCAAAGTCACTCCTGGAAGACATCACCTTTGGAGACAGTCTAGAGATCCTCAAACAGAGGGGTGACTGGACTTCCCCTCAGCCTTCCTCAGCGGAATCTGTAAACCTAGAGGCTTTTTGTGCCCAACCCTCTACCTCTTGGAAGATATCTAATTCCATCGAATCAGTTCCTAAGAGACCAGACCACATTTTGTCAGGTCCTCAGGATCAACAGCATTGGGCTAAAGGGATGCCAGTAGATACCATGGTGGTAGTGGCAGCCACCAAAAAGGAACTTGCTGACGAATGTCCTACTGTCCATCCTCCTAATAAAGAATCTAAGACTATGGATAGATTTGGGAAGCATGTGTACGCTTTGTCGACTTTCACACTTAGGTCCTTGAATTATATAGCACATTTCAAGAGACTTCAACAAGATCTGATAAAGTAGCTATCAGACACTCTGACAGGAGCAGTAGCTGTGGGGGTTCAGGACAAAGTAGCTTCTCAGCTAGCAGCCCTTGAGTCAATATGCAACTCGTCCATGAGGCTTATTGCGCACTCAGCCAAAGGGATGACTAGGGCAGCGGGTTCTGGCATAGCCATCAGGAGACACGCCTGGATGTGCTTGTATGAATTTGTGGAGCCATTCAAGGCTTCTCTTGTCAATGACCCTTTTGACAGAACATCTCTATTTGGCCCCAAAGTTAAGGAGTCCCTTGCCAGATGTAGAAGGATGGAAAGACCTTTTCTGTTGTGGGCGTTCGCTTTTCCACTCCTCAACAGTCTTACTCTAGTAACCAGAGAAGTGTGAAGCTATGGTTCAAAAATGTCCCAAGGAACTTTCCATGACTCACATGGCAATGACTCCCTCTGGGGCAGAGGGGGGTAGTTACAATGGAAGATGCTGTGCTCGAGGCAGAGGTGGCCCGCAAAATCAGGGTTCCAGGAATTCTTTCCCTGGTAACTCCTATCAGTGCTCCTGCATGGTTGCCCGATTGCCATCTTCTGGAGGCAGATGAGGGACGATTATCCCTACACCAACCTGCCTGGCTAAAGATAACAATGGACAATTGGGTGCAGAGGATTATAACCAGAGGTTACAATATCCAATTTTCACAGAGACCCAGAATATCAAAAAGAATCTGAGACATTCCACCCAGTCACAGGGATACAGCAGTCTTAGAAATTCAAAAACTGCTCGACAAAAGAGTCATCCAAGCAGTCCCACCAGACCAAGTAGGATTTGGAGTTCACTCAAGATTCTTTTTAGTGCCAAAGAAAACAGGGTACTGGAGACTGATTCTGGATGTCAGTGTATTGAACAATTCAGTTCAACAAACCAAATTCTGGAT
Source organism: Protopterus annectens (assembly GCF_019279795.1). Classification (NCBI taxonomy): domain Eukaryota; kingdom Metazoa; phylum Chordata; order Ceratodontiformes; family Protopteridae; genus Protopterus; species Protopterus annectens. The sequence goes on from NC_056725.1 coordinate 1,629,336,964, forward strand.
AGTTACAGTTCAGTCTATACTTCCGTTCTTAGGAAAAGACAATTGGATGTGCTCAATAGATCTTCACGATGCAGATTATCACATAAAAATGGAATAGTGATCCAAAAGATTCCTGCATGTCCGTCTGGAAGCCAGTCATTATCAGTTCAGAGACCTGCCCTTTGGTCTCACCACAGCCCCCCAGAGTGTTCACCAAATGCATGGCAGTGGTAGCAGCTCACTTGAGACTACAGGGATTCCATGTGTTTCCATACCTAGACAAATGGCTCATTACCACTCCACCAGGCATCTACTGTTACAGGCAAGAAGTTACATTCTGTTAATGTGTTCCTCCCTAGGAATCACTATAAACTAAGAAAAAATCCCAGCTAGAGCCTACACAGCAGTTAGAGTTCATAGGAGTGATGATAAACACAAACACCAGCATCGCATCTCTTCCTCCAGAAAGACTTCAAAGAATAAAATCGTAAGCCAGTCAGATTATTCGCAGCAAAAAGGTGACTGCAAGGCTACTGCTACAAACTCTAGGATCAGTGTCAGGCTCAATCATTTTAGTTCCCTTTGCAAGATATCACATGTGGATTCTTCAATGGCTCTTGGCTTCCCACTGGTCCTTACTGAATCAACCTACGTCCCATCTGGTATTCATCATCAATTTATGCAAGAAAGACCTGAATTGGTGGCTTCACTCCAACAAAAGTATTTTTAGGCAGACCTTTTGTCCTTCCTTAACTCCAAGCCATAATGACTATGGATGTATCCCAGATAGGGTGGGGGGCATTATCTGGGAAAGACAGACCAAGGCACTGGCTCTCAGCTGGAGCCCGGTTTGCACATCAGTGTTCTAGAGATGAGGGCAGTGCTCTTAGCATTGCTAGCATTTTAGAAACCCTTGCCTTGGGGATGACTGTGATTCAAACAGACAACATGTCAGTAGTCTGGTACATCAACAAGCAAAGCGGAACCAGATCTTACCCTGTTTGTTGAGAAGCACTCAGGGTATAACAATGGGCGATTTCATCTGACAACTTTCTCATTGCAAAACACATTCCAGGGAGCTCCAACGTGATTGCAGACAAATCGAGCAGGAGCATTCTAATGCCTCATGAGTAGTCTCTCAATCCTTTAGTTGTGGAAAAGATATTCAGCCAGTGGGGCCAGCCCTGCTGTGATCTCTTTGTTTCCTCCCTGAACAACAATTGCTGCAGCTACTTTGCACTGATCCCCCCTCTGGGGGAGTCACTGAGAGATGCTGTCTTTCACGATTGCCCCCACCGGTCTATTGTATGCCTTTCCCCCCAATTCTTGTCATATCCCAGTCTCTAAAGACAGCCAGCAGATTGAATAACAGGATAATTCTCATAGCCTTATTCTGGCCTCAACAGATATGGTTCCCCTTTCTTTGGTCTCATCTAATTCTGAAGCCTTGGACACTGGACCCAGCTCCAGACCTATTGTCCCATCCGGACAGACTAGTTCATCTGAATCATCAAAATCTCAAGCTCACTGTGTGGCTTCTCCAGTTCCACTGATTGCCAGGCAATCTGCTGTCACTTTCCCAGTTCAATGACTTATTCTAGCTTCCTACAAACCTTCCGCTAGACAACTTTATTTCAGCAATTGGCAGCAATTTTCAAAATGGGCTACAGAGAGTAACCTCGCTCCACATTCTGCACCAGCCGATAGGGTCCTGGAGTTTTTGGCATTGCTTTTTGAAGCAGGAGCATCTTCCTCGACTGTATGAGTGCATCTAGCTGCAATTTCAAACTTTCATAACGGTCTTAATGAGTCACTGCTAATGTCCCACAAACTTTGTATAGCTTTTCTGAAAGGAACTTTATGCTCAGACCTCCATATAAAAACCCTTTCGCATCTTGGGACTTGAATCTGGTACTACAGTCTCTAATTAATTCCCCATTTGAACCATCTGCAAATTGTGATTTGAAATATTTATCCTAGAAAACCTTATTTTTGATTGCTATCACTTCTGCTAGGAGGATATCTGAGTGACAAGCCTTATCTTGAAAACCTCCTTACCTAATTTTCCATAACGATGGGGTCTCCTTGCGCACAAACCCTTCTTTTCTACCAAAGATAGTGTCGTAAACCAGTATCAATCAGACAATACAACTTCCAGTTTTCTTCCCTGACTTCTGAAACAAGGGTGAATATTATCTGCATTTACTACTTGTGCATACACAATTGCGTTTTTTTATTTCACAGAACAAAGTAACTCAAAAAACCTGATCAGTTCTTTGTTTTTTTTTTCTCTTCTGCTACTATGGGCAAATCAGTTTTTAAGGTTACTCTTGCTAAATGGCTTAAGGACTGTATAACCTTTGTTTACAACAAAAGGAAAGTGCAGCTACCAGGACCTGTTAAAGCACATTCAATGATGGCAGCAGCCGCTTCTGCAGTCTTTCATTCCAGAGCTTCTATAGATGATATATGCGCAGCGGCTACCTGGAAATCCCTGCATGCCTTTGTAAGCTGGATCTGGTTTCTAGGGGAAGAGCATCATTTGTCTCGATGGTGCTTAGGAATATTCTTCTGTGAGTCCTCCCAAGGTTTAGGTAGCTGGGGACCTCGATCTGAGGTAATCCTATGAGGAGCATTATGGGTAGAGTTAAGCTTGAGAGTTTTTGGAGGGCGTGAGCTGGAATAACAGCCAAGTCGGTTCCAAGATAAGGAATCGAACCAACAGTCACGGATTAGTGAAGATCAACAACACAGATGAAACATTATGCTAAAACATAAGTTCTTTCTTTTAACCCTAAGAAAAGGTGCATTGGCTACCTTTAAATAAAAGTAAATTGTTCACTGTTCTGTCAAATGCACTAAGGTATTTTTAGGGTACTAGGGAATGAAACTTTCAACATGGCTGCACACTGATCAGCAGCTTAGTTTCAGGTCTCTCAGAGTGAAAAAAAGAAAAGGAGAAATAAGAGCTAGTAACTCTGCAAGCTTGAGCAAAATTCAGTTACACTGTCTGGATGCCAGCAAAGAAGAAATTTACAGAACCTGAAAGAAAATCAGCTAGGAAAGGTGAAGAGAAAACATTAACTATTTATTTACATTTGTTGACTGGGTAGTGTCCGACTGGGCAAGTAGCCCATTTTCAGCGGAGACCTGGGGAGAAAAGCTGCACCTTGAACAGAATATTTAACATTATCAAAAAATATTTAGCAATTTTCAGAAAATGCAAAATCATACATAATGGAAAAAATATGAAAACAAATTGGTGATATAACAAAATCATATCAAAACACATGTTTCAGATTTGTGTCAGAGAAAAAGAAAAAAAAAAGTGCAATAAACAAAAAAAAATTTTCTTTTTTTTCCCTTTTCTTTTTTTTTTTTTTTTAATACAGTATGTGCATTCATAAACAAGAAAAGATACAAATAAACGTTATTTTGAGAAATGAAAAGAAAAGAAACAAGCATTTGGAGTGATATGGGTGAAGGGAGAGAAAAAGTGAGGGAAAGAGAATTATCCAGGGGAAGCTACAGGAGCAGAGCCACTTGCTAGTAAGATATTCTTTTAGTTTTGTTTTAAATGAAGAGAAGGAGGAGGTATTATGTAACCCAGGAGGCAGAGCATTCCAGGACTTAGCTATTTTGTTAGAGAAGAGGGAGTCACCATGGTAGTTATGAGATTTAGTAATATTAAGGAGAGGCCTATCTGATGATCTGAGGGGTCTAGTATGTGCCTGTAGTTGGACAAGGGTTTAGATTGCAGAGCATCTATTGGGGTTGTGTATGATTTTGTGGGTGAGTGTAAGTTGGTTTTATATTAACAGGTTGGAAGGTCTAGCCAGTTAAGTTGATGAAGTGCAGTGCAGTGGTGGACTTTGTAGGGATGATTAGTGACAACTTTAGCAATTTTCTTATAGCAATATTTAGGTTTTGCAGGTCAGACTTGTACAGGTTGGTGAAAATATGAAAGCAGTAAAGAAGTGTAGAGAGAAGTTGGGTTCTTAGGGCAAGCCTGGCTTGGGGTGTTGGATAAGGCTTGGCTCTGTAGAGGGCTCCAAGTTTAGAATAGACTTTTTTGAATTAAGAAAATATGAATATTGAATCTGAGGTGGTTGTCGATTGTAATACCTAGGAGCTTTACCTGGGAAGTAGTAAAAATCCTGCAGTTGTTCAGAAAAAAAAAACAGTTCAAGCATCAGCTTTGGTACAATATATGGCTTCCAGTAATTCAGAAGAAAAATAAATGAAATGTACTCAGACCTGATTAAAATAAACAAAACATTGATGACGTGTATCAATTCTGATAACAAAAGGCTGGAAAAAATAGAAGAAGCTTTAACTAGCTATTATGATGAACTGATAAAACTACAAAAATCAGAGGTTGAAATGAAGAAAAGGCTGGCTGAACATTAAACTCCTCAAGAAGTTCTGTTTCAAAAATGGTAGAGTTGGAAGGCAGAGCACATAGAAAAAACCTGAGATTTTTGCTGTACTGGAGACACTGAAACGGACAGACTTTATTAATTTTATCAAAGCACAAATAACCAACCGGATTAATATTCCACAGCATGATTTGTTAATTGAAATGGCACATTGAGTGTATGTCCCAAACCTGGCCATGAGAAAGCAGCCAAGAGTAGTAGTAAGTATGCAATCATACCAGCAGAAACAGTTGATTCAGACAAAACTGTGGCAGAAGGGCAAAGTATTAAAAAACTGGAGAGAGCAGAGTGTTTGTAGAAAATGATTATTTATTGCACACCAGGCAGAAGAGAAACAAATTTATCCTAGCAATCAGGAAGTGCAGGTGTGAGATTCAAGCTACTGTATCCAGCTGTCTTCAAGAGTATTTTTTTACTGGAAGATCAAAGAAATTTTTTGATCCAGAGCAGGCTACGGAGGAAACACAAAAGTTCATCCAACAAAAAAGTGAGCCATCAAGCAGAAGAGGGCTCTGCTTCTCATTCGTCTGACAATAAAGCTCATAGAGAGACATTGCCAGTGAAACCATTTCCAGTGTTCCAAAATGAAATACTTGAGACAGAAAAAAAAACACAGGATTTGGCTAGAAGAACTGGGATTACCTTGGACTTGAACCAGAGTCTGGTTTTAGGAGAGGGAGATAAACAGGAAGAAGAATACAACACTGAAATTAGTGAATAAATGGGAGATTATAAAGCATCACTCACATTTGTGAAATATGGCTGATTGGACTTTTGTTGGCTGTGATAAACGTGGTTGGACTGCAATGCATATACCCAGCTCGATATCATTAATGTCTAGAAGGACACAAAAAGGAAAAAAAAGTAACTGTAAGTAAAGCAGTTTTTGTTCTTAATAATATCTGTATAAAACATTTCATGATATAAGCTGCATGTTATAAAAAAGCAGTTTTGTGTAATATGTAGTTAGGGGTATTTTAAATGTGGGGTGAGAGTGTGTCTTTTCATTGATTGTTGAATGTGATAAAGATATTTAAGTAAAAAAGTTAACAAATATAGGCTTTACAGTGTAAAAAGAGAAGGAAGGCTAGCCAAAACTAAGTTTAAGTTAATATGCTGTAATCCTAGGCTGCTGGAGTAGGGGTGGGGTGTAAAAGTGCTTTGATCATATTACATGTAGAGTTGACATGTTTTCTCTTAAGTGCACTAATTATATTATATATAGAATTAAGATATATTCCCTTATTTTTACAAGGGTGAATGTCTAGATTAATGCCTTTGGCTTAAGCTATAAACAAGTGTTTTTTTGCAGGAAGATAGGCTTAAAAAATGTTCGGTGGGAGTCAAGAAGTCGGCAGATGAAGGCAGTTGTACATTCTGCTTGGAGTTAAATTTACAGAGGTTCGAACATTGCTGAATACTTTTTGATAGAGACAGCTGTCTGCATTGCAAGCAATTAATCTTGAGATTTTTGAGCATTATTTGCTAAGGGAAATGCAAAATTATTTAAAAGTACAATGGCAAGTAGTTTAATGAAAATAAAGTCTGAAATTATGGGAAGTGAATAAAGCATCCTTCCTTGCAGGCTTTTTTTAAACACCATTATTAAATTATCACTTAAGACATGGGCAAACATACATTAATATAAAATAAAGCAAACCATATAAACATGTTTCTAGTAATATACTTTATACATCAGATTTTTTTATAATTATCATCAAACCAGCATTAAATAAAATGCTCAATTCCTGCCTTCCCTTAAACCTCACTTCTCCTCAATAATATTATTCTGCATGCATTGTTCCCACAATTTCCATTTATTTCTGTTAACTAAGATCTGTATTTAAGTCTGACAAGGCCAATCACAAGCTCAGGATAGCTTCACAGGCTAAGGACAATCGCAAGGCCTTCTTCAGCTGTATGCGGAACCTTAAAGGTAACATATAGCAGTATGCTGAACTGATAGTAAACAGAACACCTTCACCCTGCAGGATGACATAGTAAATTTACTGCCTGATCAAATTAGCTCAATAGTCTTACCCAGCTCCACCAAGTAAAATCCCCGTCATCATACTACCACCAACTGTTAGTAGGGACCAGGTGCTGGCAGCACTTGTTAAAGCCAGGAACATTTCTTCCATGGGTCCCAACAACATCCCCAGTTGCCTTCTGAACAGTCTTAAACATGACTTATCAGGACCACCTGAGGCACTCTTCAACTATACCCTTGAAACTGGCTACTTTCATACAGAGAGGAGGACTACAACAGTTATTCTGCTCCAAAAGGGCAGACTATTAAGTGGCCCAGGGAATTATAGCTCTATCAGTCTAACATGCCTAATATGCAAAGCCATGGAACGAATTATCATAGAAATGATAAAAAAGGACATTAGCGATCTGGATGCAGATCCTTAAGGAGAATAAGAACAGCCATATAGAATATTGTATCTATAAAGTAGCATAAATTATTCTAAGACAAAGTCAACATGAGATGGAAAAAGGGAGATTCTACTGATAGGGATGACTGCAATTAGAGGTAAAGAGAATAGGTAAGAAGGGTGGAATTTTCTGGAGTAAACTGGCAAAGGAACCAAGGTTTTGGGACCAAATAACTAGAGAAGGAAAGTAATAGAACAGGAAGGCACCATGAAGACATTTGGACTACAGGCTAGAGACTGTCTTCCTAACAGGGACTGATATAAGAATGTAGGCAAAGAGAAAGGAATAGGGGAATCTTAAGCAAAAGACCTTCTGTAGTACAGGTTTTTAACTGAATCTAGAACAGAAGTTCCTGTTAAAAAATGGATAATTTGTAGGGCATATGAAATATTGCTCCATAACTATAGGAAACAATCAGAGGAGGGTAAAAAACATTGGGAAGAGAGACTGGATAAGCAATTCACAAGGAAACAACAGTAGGACATATGTATGGCTTCCAAATATGCAACAAAGTCTATACAATTTAAGATTTTTGCTTGGGAGTGTTTGCATGGGTATTTTTATACCCCAAGTAGACTCCAAATAGCTGTTCTTCAGGTAGATTGCAAATGTTGGAGATTTGATGGGGAAGAAAGAAGTAACTAAGAACACATGTTTTGGAAGTGTAATGAGTTGGAAGACTTTAAAAATTCTCTACAGAGTACTCTGCCAGGAATATTTGGTGAGCAAATGAGTGTAACAAAGGAAGTGATTATTGAGAAGGCATACAGGATCTGAATTGCTTAGACACAGCAAGGCTTTTTAAGTTTAATTCTGGTGGCTGCCAAAAAAAGCAGTTACTAGAAAATGGAAATCAAAGTCTAAACCAACAGTATTTGAAGTTGCAAATATTGTAACATAGATAAAAGAATTGGAAGTGGGATCTTTAGAAAAGGGTAGGAGCAAATTACATAGAAAAATGAAATCTATGGGAACAATACATGCAGAATTATGTTTTGGAAAAGGAGTGAGATTTATGGGAAGGCAGGAATTGAGCAATTTATATAATGTTAGATTAATGATACTTGTACAAAATAATACATGTGATGTATAATGTTTGTAGCTGTGAACATGTTAATATAGTTTGATTTATTTAATATAAATGTATGTTTCCCTATGGCTCAAGTGATAATTCAATAAAGGTGCTAGAGAAAAGGATATTGGAAGGGCTCGAGCGTTATAAGAGATAAATGAAGTCACTAAAGGAAAAATCATTAAGGCTGGGAGATGAGGGTATTACTTTCTACAGAATAATGGTCATCGTGTAAGATAGATGACTATTTTACACAAAAGTTAAAGATAAGATAGTACTTTACTGTTAGAGTTGGACCTGGTTCTGGAATGAGAGATCAGGATCCGTGTGAATACCAAGGAATTTAAAGGAGTAACAGGGTAGATGGTGGTGCTACAATGATCAAACATCTGTAAAGGGGAATTAGAAAATGGCTTTCAGACAGTTTCTAAACAATAAGAAGTATGAAACTATAATATCTATCATTAGAAAGTGATGCAATAAGCTGGTTATGTTACGTGACGTGGTCATATGCTGGCTGTCACCTAGAACTTGATAATGTTGCTGTGTGAGGGAGGCAGTAATATACTAATAAGTAATACCAAGGAAGTGTTGTGTTTGACAATACTGCTGTTTGAAGGAGGAATTACTTACTCTGTTAGGTAACACCAAGGGTTTGTTGGTTTATTTTAATGAGGTGTTGTCCTCAGCCACAATTTACAGTTGCATCACAGTCATTGCAGTATTTGCTTGTTAAGAGGGCATACTTAGGGCTTTCTCCTGATGAGAGCTCCGTATCTTTAATTTGATTCAGAATTTACAGTCTTCAGCAGTTGTGATAGAAGTACGCTTTGGCACAGCCATACGTTCATACTACAGCGATAAATTAAACACTGTAGGACTGTTACAAATCTTGATATTGTTGTGAGTCTGCATTTCAGTTGGAAAACATTCATTCATTCATAACTTTACCATTTTGCAGTGTTTTGTTCTGTTGTTTAGTAGTTCAGCATATCTTTTTATAGACTGTTTGGCATTCAGCATGTGTCACTTTTCACAAGAAAGTATGGGGACTGTTTTTCAAATCCCTCCCCTACCGTGGAAGAATAATGACAATAATGTCTGCAAAATCATTTATTAAGTGGAATGAACTGCACAGTTTCATCAGTTTCAAGAGATGTTGTCCTGAGAAGACCTGACTTGAGTCTAATCAGAATTTAGTGAACAATCTAATGCCTTGTTCATGTTTCAGCATTTTTATAGTTGACAAAATGAGTATGTCTTCAAGCTATCTCACAAGCTGTCACCTTTTTATATTCAAACTGCACTGATGCCACATTTTTTGTAGTCCCAAAATAGAATTTTGCATTTTGCTTGTAGGATCACGCATCTAGTTATGTTCATGTTCAAGTGTCATAGTGATAGCATGATGAAACTCATCTCACAAAATGCTGAAATATTAATGCAGTTAAGAAACAGTATTTAATTGGGTAGTTAGGACCTCCTAGATTTAGCATTGCCGTTATTCTTATCGTATAGCCAGATTTACATGCTATCTCATCTCTAAGTGTATGTTTGGTACTAACCAGTGGCTATTAATCAGTTACTTAGTTTTGTAGTTCTTTTATCAACTTGTATTCCTTTTCCTTCATTGATGGAAGCTTTCATTTGCAAATATCAAAGTTGTATTTATTTGCACTTACTCGGGGCTTCTGTCTGCTGAGGACATGGAATCTTGAATTAGATTTAGAAGCTTATAGCCAGACTTCAAAACTAGCTTCTCATAACTTAGGAAATTTAAAATGAGTTACTTTGTTCTAGAGATCTTTGAAACCATGTCCTTTTTTTTCCAGAGATTGATGAGATAAGATCCCTCCTCCAAACTAGTGTGGGCCATTTAAACTACAGTTTCTCGGAGACCCTGACACTTCTTTCTGAAATATCCAACACGCTCGTAGTAGATGAAATTCTTCGTAACAGCCAATACGCACTTCTGTTTATATTTTTTCTTGCTTATGCACATCAAGACAGGTAAGCAAATTGGCTAGTCTTTAGCCTTTGCATTATTTTCAAGTACAGTATGGGTATTAAATCAGATCACATCACATGAAACATGACTATAGCAAGGGTTTTAATTATCTCACTTTTGTTTTCTAGGTTGATTCAAGAGACCCAGCTGGTAAAGGCTATTTGCAACTTCCTTCATTCTGTGCTAGACCAGGGAGATACACCTCCTACATACATCATAAAAGCCATCCTATATCTGTTATCTCTGTGCCAGGAAAAGTGTGATCCAGTAGACTGGGTAAAGAAAAAAAGTTTAATTTTATAGATTTACTTTGTTGCATTTAACACTTAAAAAAAAGTTTGGTAGTGTACTCTCACATGAAATCACAGATCAGGTATTATGGGCCTACTTCAGTGAGAGTGCAACTGAGAAGGTTCAACAAACACATTGCCTTGTTCTTTGTGATATGCATTTGGTGCTTTGAGCTGGGTTACTGAAATCGCTGTCTTTCTTCTCAGTGCAATATTCAGTATAGTATATCTATAGAAATAGATTAGTATATCTATAGAAATAGATTTCAGTTTGCTGTTTAGGGGGGATGTAGTTTTTCTCCTCAGTTTTACTGGGATGGTCTTGCAGCCAGTATTAAGTATCAATCTGGCTAGTTTTTTTTCCGTGACTTGATGGACTTAAATATGATGCCCCGCCACCCACCCTTTATGTACTAAAAAACATAGAAATAAATCAAAATTATGCCATAGTCTACAGCATGTGATTCTGATTAGCCTTAGGGAGGCTTTTGACCACTCATCTTCTGTTACCTCCAGTAGTGCCACAACTGTGTGTAACACAAGGGTTAGATATATCCTTCAGGGCTCTATCATTGCCTACTTCAGGTAAGGGAGAACCGCTTCCTGTAGCTGCAGGGGAAGTCTAGATATACCTACCCCTGGGATTTTCCCACTAGTGTAGTGTATGCAGAGAAGAAACAGAAGACACTCAGCATTGCTGGACAGTAATTGCTGACTTTTTTTCAACCTGATATGGTGGTTATGGCTAGTTCCATTGTTCAGGCAGTTGACTACTGGGTGCATTCCCAGGTTATGCGTAATTGTATGGAATCCAGTGTCTGAAGTTTCAGAGCTTCCAGACTCTGATCAGGGACCCAAATAGGGGTTGTCTTTTTCTCAAAAGCTGGCTACATTTAGGGATAAATTCAGCTGGGAGCAGTCATTGGCTGCTCCCCAAGATCAGCAAGGGTTATGATCTTCTGGAGAATGAGGCCCCAGATGTGGAAACCTTTCCTTTGTTGATCCCATCATTAGAGGATGTCTGCACTGCTTAAAAAAAGTGTTTAAGAAATTCTGGGTATGCTGGGCCATACCTGGCCGCCAAGCTCCTTGTCTGTAGACCCTGCTTCTGTGTCTTTAGTGACCGCTTCTAATAAAAGACTTTGCTTCAAATCCGTATCCCTTCATTTAACTAGGCAAATGATTAGAATCTCAGGAAAAAAGCTATCTCAGTTTAACATGGTAGTTTTCAAAGTATTTAATTGAAGATTTGTTGAGGTGTTTGTGTAGTTAAGATGAGTTTGCTGTGTCATTACCTGCTTTGCAAAAAGTCTATCTCAAAGATATTGTTTCTGATGTTTCTGAAGTGTCAAACCATTCATGAGTTTTTCCCTCACTTGCTTGACCAGACGTTATTATTCCCTCCTATTCTACAGCAAATGTTGGACTTATGGGTCATGGATAAGAGATACAAAACACAACTCGAGGGTGCAGCTGAGTACAAAAGAAGAAGACTGCAAAAAATATAAATAAATGTACTCAGCTTACACAACCAAAAAAAAAACTTTAATATAAAAATAAAAGACAAAGATTAAGCGCTTTTACGACCACAAACTGTCGCTTCATCAGACAACTGGCAGTTAAAAGTATATCCTTATAGATTCATAGATTAGTACTAAGCTAACTGCCCTTGTGAGCCATTTTAAGCCTGGCCAATTATCCCTTGTGAGACTCAAACCCTGCACCTTGTGTTTGTAAGGCAACACACCTTAAGCGGCCAATATACAACATTAATTACATCATTGGTGAATTAATCAACTGAGGTAATAAGGATGTGATGAAGGCATTTTAAAAGAACACTAAGCTATTAAAAATGTATAAAAGACTTGTAAAAAATTTATATAAAAAACCTTTAAGAAGTTAGAAACACACGATTCTGTTCTACAGTGAGTTTTTAGTGTTTGAGATGTTGTATATAAGGATATACTTTTAACTGCCAGCTGTCTGATGAAGCGACAGTTTATGGTCGTGAAAGCGCTTACTCTTTGTCTTTTATTTTTATATTTATTTATTTATTTTACATTTGTTGCCCGGGCTAGTCTATCTGGATATATGTCCATTTTCAGTAGAGGCCCGGGGAGATAAGCTCCAACTAAAAAAATGATTAATATATTAAATGTTTAACATGATATGTAGAATGCATGTACAAAAGTTGTTTTCTTTATATTGTTGTTATATATATAGTTGTTATATTAAAGTTTTTTGGTTGTGTAAGCTGAGTACATTTATTTATATTTTTTAGTCTTCTTCTTTTGTACTCAGCTGTACCTTCAAGTCATTTTTTTGTATCTCTTAACCATAATATAGTATATTTTGCCTATTGCAGAGAATGGCATGCATTTTATGTAGGGAAAACCAACAGGTTATTAAAGGATGGGATTCTGGAACACATCAGGGACATTAGAAATCAGAAAGAAAGTAATGCATTAGCTAACCATGTTATGCAAACTGATTCCTCACACATTTTTAGGTTTTTTGTCATTCAAGTCATAGATGCCAATCCCCGAGGAGGAGATATTGATCGCATGGCTGAGGCAGCTGAACAGAAGTGGATTCTCTTAATTAATGCAGAGAGATTTCCCGGCCTCAATGGTGCTTTTTCTGTGAAACCTTTCTTAACACTCAGACGTCTCAAACACTAAAAACTCCCTGTAGAACAGAATAGTATGTTTCTAACTTAAAGGTTTTTTTATATAAATTTTTTACAAGTCTTTTATGCATTTTTAATAGCTTAGTGTTCTTTTAAAACGCCTTCATCACATCCTTATTACCTCAGTTGATTAATTAACCAATGATGTAATTAATGTTGTATATAAGGATATACTTTTAACTGCCAGTTGTCTGATGAAGCGACAGTTTGTGGTCGTGAAAGCGCTTACTCTTTGTCTTTTATTTTTATATTAAAGTTTTTTGGTTGTGTAAGCTGAGTATATGTATTTATATTTTTATGGGTCATGGAAAAATGGTCACTCCGTCAGAAAGAATGAAAAGAGATTTTTGTTCCAGAATTATCCTGCCCCCCATCCCCCCAAAAAAGTAGCTGTTGTGGAGACTAGAGCTGGACCTTTCTTTTCTGAATACGTTTGTCTGTGTCCCCAAACTCAAGATGCTCACCCTGCAGACAGTGCTTCCTCTTTTGCTGGACCATTGCTTCCTGGTGACCCTGGACTTGAAGGATGTATTTCATCATATCCCTATTGCTCATCACATCAGGTGACTTACACTGTCAATTTTCAGTATTGCCCTTTGGACTATCCACTGCACCTAAAGTGTGTACTAAATGCCTGAACCAAGTAGTGGCCCACTGTCAGACTTTGGGCATTCACATTTTCTTCTTTACTTGGACAACTTGCTGATCTGTGTAGAGTCTGTGTCCAGGTGTTTGGAATCACTAGAGAAGGTCTTGGCCTTAATCTCCTAGATAGGGTTCAAGCTGAACCTTTGGAAGTTGTGTCTGACAGAATAACAGACTGGTCTTTCTGGGGTGCATTATCAACTCCAACAATGAATTCCTTTTCTTCCCAAAGACAAGATACAATCTTCTAGATGATGTTTCTAGAATTCTGCATAAGGAGTGTTGCCTCAGCTAGAGAATTAAAAAAAAATCTTGGGCTGACTTTGTCCATGATTCTTGTGATACCACTGGCCTGTTTCCATTTGATAAAAATTCAGTGGTATGTCAAAAATTGTTGGACCCAGTACCTACATTCCCTGGGGTCCCAGTTACCGGAAAAACAACTAAACCACAAACTGAAGTAAAAGCCACAAAAGCTCAACAGCTTAAAATCCCTGATTTGCTCAAAAAAACAAGATGCAAATCTCCAGCAAATGCTATGTAGTAAAAAATGGTAGGTAGTATATAGGACTGTTAAAACAACTCTTTAATAAAAATTGTTAAAAATAAGATAAGCGTTTTCATTTTTGTTTCACCACAAAACTTCATCAGATAAATCCAGGGAATTAGGACTATTAGTAGGAATTTATGTAAAACATAACTCCTCAGCAGCCAATCAAAATATCAAAATTAAACCAGTGCCCCCTTAAAGGCAAACTTTTATTATCTTCTTAATGCCTTTAATTTTAGCAGGCTGGAAGTGGAGATACATTCATTAATGCCTGGCCAAACATTATCTTGAAAAAACAGTTGCCAAAAGACTTCTCTTCTTTCTAGAAATAGGTACCACGGGTCTCCTCTAGCCTCATGATGGAGCTGCTCAATGATCACAAAGTAAAAATAATGGTCATAGAATTCTGGTACATGTTTTGCCAGGGCATTCATGATTTTACGTTTTTGTTTATCATGAAGATGTTCCTACAACCTTTCCTTTAAAGCACTTTCAGTCTTTCCAATTTAAAATGATGGACACACCTGACAAAGAGCAGCATAAACCACACCTCTGCTGTTACAATCATATTTTCCTGTAATCCGGACAAATTGGTTTTTTTTATCCAAAAAGAGTTACCCACATGGCTCTACTTACAGAAAGCACATTGTCCACATATAGTCATTTTACAGAGGTTACTCTTTACATGATAATTAAATATTGTACCTTCTAACATCTTATTTAAGTTCTTGTCTCTTCTGAAAACCACCAAAGGGCATTCTGGAAATAGTTGTAAAAGTTCCCTGTTTTCTTTAAATAAATCCCAATTCTTCTTAAGTATCCATTGTATAGTCTGGTGGTCTTGGTTAAAGTCAGAAATAAAAGTGCCCCCCCAGATCACCAGTTCCATTGTTACCTTTTTCTTCAGTTTCAGTGATAACAACACCATTGTTGTTAAGTATCAGGATGTAATTATTCCTTTTCCTTTTCATCCCCACTTCATCCTTAATATCAGTTAAAAACTCTTTTGGGTAGCCCATTGTCAAAAACATGTTTTGCAGGGTGGCACACTTTTCCCATAAGCATTGCTCCAGGGTGACCATTCTTGAGGCCCTCACAAATTGTCCCCTTTACTATTGATTTCTTTTGAGCAAGGGGATGGGCATTCAAAAAATGGAGGAAGGAGTTGGAGTAAGTTGATTTTCGATAAATCCTTGAAACATAACAGCCATTTTTCAAGTCTTTAGACAAAAAAAAAATCCAGATAAGGAATATTGATCTTATCTTTATTTATTGTGAATTTCAAAAATTCCGTGCTTGAACTGATGTAGTGTATAAATTCCATCAGTTTCTCCTCAGTATCCCTCCAGATAAACTAGTCATTCGGGTATCTGGTATAAAATCTCACAGACTCGTGAAAAGGGTCATTAAACACGAAGGCTTGTTCCCATTTAGCCATTGCAATTTTGGCATAAACAGAACCATAGTTTGCTCCCATAGCCACACCTGATTTTGTTGATACAAATGTCCCTCATAAAATATATAATTATTGGTAAGGACAGTTTCCAACAATCTTCCAGGAGACTAGTGTGGTCATTGTTCAAGCCTTTATTTTCAAGAAACTCCCAGAACCAGTTCAATCCCACCTTATGTAGTATTCAGTCTATATAACTTGTCAAACTCACTAATCGTCGAACACCTGTTCTTCAACCCCTTTTTGACGAAGTCACAAATCAGCAAACGGACCTTCCATTGAAACGTTTCCCAGGGATAACCAATGGTAGGCTAGCCTAGCAACTGTCAAAAAAATCGTAAAGTTTAAAACCTACCCAGGTGAGGTGCTATGCCCCCTCCCAACTAAAATAACAACTCCGGGATTGCACTACTGTGGGGAAAAGGGCAAATTCCAGATGGTGGCCTATTGGTTATCCCTGGGAAAGGTTTAGATGAAAAGTGCGTTCGCTGATTTGTGACTTGAACTAAAAGGGGTCAACGAATAGGTGTTCGACGATTAGTGACTTTGACCAACTGAAGTAGACCCGTAATATTACTGTGTATAAATCAACCACGTCTATAGTGAGCAGTAGGTCAGTCTTCACACAAGTGAAGTTACTGATGTTTTTTTTAAGAATTCTTAGGAGTCTTTACAGACTTGCAGTTCAGTCTTGAGTATGTCTTTTAATTTGTAAGCCACAAACTGAGCACATGCTTGAGTAATAGATCCCTGACTATCCACAATAGGACACATAGGATGATTATTAAGGTCCTTGTGAATTGTGGGGATCCCGAAAATTGTGGGCATCACAGGAGAGGTAATGTTAAAACAGTTATATTCTTCAGTGTTAATTTTTCCTTCTGTAAACGTATCGTTTAAATAAAATCTTCCTGTATACTTGATTTAATTCATTTTTAGGTACTTCATTGTGAACACTGTTTAACATTTACTTAATTTTCCTGGAAAATTCTTTCTATTCCATGATGACAAGGTCCCTGCCTTTATCAGACTCCATGAATCTTAGGCCAGTCATTCTGATATTATGTAAAGCTTCTTCCCCTTCTCTAGAAAGATTAGAGGAAATCTGATACTTTCTGTGTCCCATATGTCTTATATCCAGTTTGCACATTGTGTTATGCACTTATCATTTTTTCATGCCTTAAGTGGTCCCAGATTTCATTTTCAATCAATCTGTTAATCTTCCTGTATTCTTTCAGCAAGTTCAATTAAGGAAGGAGATGATACTTTATACCTTGCATTTGCATCGGCAGCATAGGTACTACCTTGACAGACTGAAACCTTTTAGAAAGTCCAATAGGCTTTTTATTTCCTTTACATGGATAAAAAAAAAAAAAAAAAAAGTCAGCCTGTCTGTAAGTGAACCATTGCATATCGGTTGTCCTCTAGTCTTGTTTTTTCTTACACCCATCATGGCAAGGCAACTAAAGGCACATTCCACCATGGCAATTTCAGTGACGTATTGGAAAGGAGTGGACTCTAGAAGTATTTTAGAGACAGCAACTTGCTTCTTTGTCCAAGCAGGCTTTGTAATGACCATTCTCCTGGGGTTCCTTAACTCTTATCTTTTCTCCTCCCAGGTTGGGTAAGCTTTGGAAGTCTACTCATATGCCAGTAAGGCAGTGTGTTTG
Source organism: Protopterus annectens (assembly GCF_019279795.1). Taxonomy (NCBI): domain Eukaryota; kingdom Metazoa; phylum Chordata; order Ceratodontiformes; family Protopteridae; genus Protopterus; species Protopterus annectens. The sequence continues at coordinate 1,629,354,198 of NC_056725.1, forward strand.
TTGAACATAGTACAGTTGCACAAGTCCTACTTATCTGTAACAATAGATGTTCATAGAACACACTGACTTAGTGGCAGTACCCTCAGACCCCCCCCCCCCTTTATTTTGAATGTATATAGTTTGATGTTGGAGTTGCCACTTACATTTGGTCAGCAGCCTCATTTTTTGTTTGTGTATGGCTTTAGGTTTGGAACAGTAGGTGTTCACAAAGCTTGCATTTTCATCTGCTCTTCCTGCTGAACCCAAGACAATTCAAGGAGGTTTGCCTGTGGATTTCAAGGGCATTCCAGGTCTTGCCTGGTGATTGGTCATTCACACCCACAAACAGGCAGTGGGAGGGGCTCTGAGCATTGATAGATTGCCAGAGGTAGAGCAGCAGGTATTCCTGTCAACCTCTCAGGGCAAGAAATCTGGACAAAGCAAAAAATAATGGGGGAATAAAAGCCCAAAAATAGGAACATATTTGAAATATTGCTCCTATAAACTTAGATAGTTGCCAGAATAACAGGCTGTATATTGTTATGTATTTTCTGAAGGATATGAAGTCTCAAACTCAAACGTCTGTCATTATTTATTATTATTTAATACCTTCAATCTTCGGTGATTTGCTAGGAAAAACACTGAATGTTATGTTGTCCTATCTCACCTTCATTCTTGCTGGTTGGGTTTAGAACCAATACAATAAAGTTTTTTTTTTTTGTTTGCTGGGTTTAGAACCAAGCATCGGTTCCGACTCGGCCTAATACTAAAGCTCGAGAGCTTCCACTGGCTCGAGGCTATACCCTATCACATCATGCTTAGGGAAGATAACCCAGATCTCGTTTGCCGCTAAACTAGATCGAGTGCTTCTCACTAGGCTCTGGCTAAGTGAAATACTTCTTTGGATATCCATTTATTTCAAAAATGTTTTTGTATATCTGTTGTTGTGTGTTGATATTAGACAGTGTTTTTAGGTTTCACTGTGGCAAATTCCTTAAGTTTGTTGCTTGTTGTGGCTGGCCATCGCTTTCGCTAGGCCAACAGCTCCCTATACGATCCTTTAAAAACTTAATTTACCTTTAATGAACCAGTTTAAGTTAGAGTGTTTCTTTCTATCTCCTTCTGACCATTGTTGAGTCTGTTTAAATTAGAGGGCAACTCAAACTCAGACAAAACATGCTGGAGGGATAGGTTCCTGACCCAGAGACTCCCCAGACTCTGGAATAGACTGCCCATACATGTCAAGCAGAGCTCTTTGGCCCTCTTCAAAAGGAACCTTGATGATTGGATGGGAGAAAGGAAATTCACCCCAGGGATCACGTTAGTCGCCCTGCTAGATAGGGGTCCAGGGAAGTAAATAGTGTGGAAGAAATAGCCAGGGAATTGTTATGGCTAGGCTTGTATAAGCCCTAGGGCTGATAGCCTAGTGCCAACCTATGAACCTATGAACTCTTTCCCTCTGTTCTACCCCTTCCTAAGAGGTTTTGTCGTTTAAGTTAGAGATGTCTTCTCTGGCTAGAGGAGATAGTCATTTTAGTTAGAGACCTCTCCTCTAGCCCTTTTTCTCTCCCCTGCTTGAATGTTAAAAAAAAAAAAAAAAAAAAAAAAAAAAAAAAGTAGAGTAGACGTTATATGGTTACCTTTTGTCTTAGTGTGGTGTTTGATAGCTTGATAGTTTTTGCTAGCATTATTATCTCTATCTTTTACCTAGTTCCTGGGCAGTGTTCATTGTTGTTGCTGTGGTTTTTGTCACTATGTCCAAGGAAGGCAAAGAATTGAAGCAGTCAGGCTTCAAAAAGTGTGATTCCTGTTCTCAGAAGATGTCCTTAACCGACGGGCACACTAGTTGTGTCTACTGTTTAGGTGCGGTACACCTCCAAGACTCATGTTCCATCTGTCATGGGTTCAGTTCTAGGGTACTGCAGGAATGCAGAAACAAACTAATGATCAAGGGATTGTTTCCTTTTGCTGAGGCACTAGACGGGAACCAGATCTCTTCCAAATCATCCCAATCACCAAAATCTGACAAGTCAAATAAAAGAGCTTCTCTTCGGTTCTTGCTTCTGAGCTGGCTAAAAAGGTGTCAAAGGATACGACTTCGGACTTGAAGGCTTTCAGGCCCAAAAGGACTGCTTCTTCATTTCCACCAGTTTTGTCGGAACCAACCAGGAGTCATATACGGAGGCAGTCCCCAACCTTGGAGCCGGTCTCCTCAGTTCCCCAGTCACCCATTTTACAGTGTATGGCTGGCAGTGTAAAACCCCCTGCCCCGTCCTCTCGATCATCCAGGAAGCTATTGGATGATGACATGGAGTGGGTGGTCAAGAGGTTGCTTTGGACTCTGGCCCTAGCTAAGATCCTTTCCAGTCCAGCCCAAAAGGAATTGGAACTGACTTCTGCTTCTGCCCCTTCTTCTATTCCTCCTCTGACCCGAGTGGTTTCGGAGCCAGAGTGCTTGGATGTGTTTGAGGTGGAACCATCAGGTCCGAGACTCACCCGAGGGTTTTCTGGTCTGACTTCTGCTCTGACCTCTTCGGTATCATCTTCGGTCGAAGGGTCTGGGAGCCGGCGCTCCCCCTTCGGGTCGGGGGAGCAGAGTCAGATCGGACCCTTGTTGGATCCAAATCTTCCTCTCAGGGATTCAGCGCAGGTGAGCTCGGCGCCTACATCTGCCTCGGAGCCCACCTCTTTGGTGTGAGAGGAGTTTTCTGGCTATTCAGAGCTGAAGGCTTCTTCGGACCCAGGTCATGGTGCCTTCGAGGTGATGAGGAGTGTGCTGTCACCCTTGATGGCTCCACTCTCTGATCCAAGCACTTTTCCCCAAAAGTGTCGGTGTCTGCCACTCTACCATCCCTCCACCCCAGGTGTAGAGAACGAATGCCCCAGTATGCTCCATTTGGTGAGTCCATCTCTTTCAAAATCTCCCCAGAGGATCCCTCAGAAGAGAACATGTAAGAGGAAACATCTAGACTCCCCTGAGGAGTCTGTCACTTCAGATAAGGACTTGGATGTTTCAAAAGGGTCCCCCTATGGTCATCCTCTGAGGATGTCTCCTACTCAGACATCCTAGAGATCCTGAAGCATTGAGGTGGCTGGAAGACCCTCACCCCTTCTGAAGATGAGTCTGTATACCTGGAGGCATTTTGTTCTCTACCCTCCACCTCTTGGGTGTCTCTGTCCTTCAACCAGCTCCTCAGCTTGATTAGTCGAAAGGCATGGGGCTCTCCAGAATCTGTGGAACCTGTTCCAAGAAGGCCCAACAAATTTATAACAGCTCCATCAGACAAAGACTTTTTAACCAAAGGTGTCCCAGTAGATGCTATGGTGGTGGTAGTGGCCACCAAAAAGGAGTTAGCTGACACTTCTTCATCTGTCCATAGACCGAATAAGGAGTCAAGAATGATGGACAGGTATGGGAAGCATATGTTCTTGTCAGCGGCTTTTACACTAAGATCACTGAACTATTTGACCCATTTTACCATACTTCAGAGGATCTCCTGAAGGAGATAGAAGATACCCTCCAAGGTTCCACAGCTGGGGGATTCCAGACAAGGTGACCTCCCAGCTTGCTACCTTGAATTCAATAATCAGCCCCTGTATGTGGCTCATTTCTTATGCAGCCGATGGTACAAGTAGGGCAGCTGGTACAGGAATTGCTCTGAGGAGGCATTCCTGGATGCGCCTTTGCGAGTTTGCTGAGCCCTTCAAGTCTTCCTTCACCAACGCCCATTTTGACAGCTCTTCCTTGTTCAAGCCTAAGATTAAAGAGACTCTGACCAGGTGCGAACAAGAAACAAAACTCTGCTGTGGGAGTAAGTTTTTCCCTCCCTACCAGGCCTTATCCCAAAGGCCAGAAGGGCGGGAAAATGTGGTCCCGTAAATCTCAAAGAGCTTCACCAGACGCACATGGTGAATCTTCCCCCAGAGGCAGAGGGGCAAATAATGGAATACGCCTACCTCGCACAGAGGGGGTCCACAAAATCAGGGTGACAGAGATACATTCTCTGGCAGACCCTTCCAGCGCTCCTGAAAGTAGGCCCGACTGTCCACCTCTGGAGGCAGTTGGGGGCAGACTGTCACTGTACCCAAAAGCCTGGCTAAATATCACTGAAGACAAATGGGTACAGTCAATAATATCCAGGGGATACAACATACCCTTCTCCACTAAACCCCCCCCCAAAAAACAAGATCAGTCCCAGACATTCCACCCTGTCAAAAGGATCATGCAATTCTAGAAATACAAAAATTGCTATGAAAAATAGTCATCCAAGAAGTCCCCGCAGACCAAACCAGATCCAGAACTTACTCAGGTTCATTTTAGTTCAAAAAAAAAGGGGACTGGAGACCCATTTTGGATCTCAGCTGGCTGAACAATTCCGTAAACAAATCAAAGTTCCATAAGGTGGCACTGCAGTTTGTACTTCCTTTTCTGGGAAAAGACAATTGGATGCGCTCAACTGATCTTCAGGATGCGCACTACCATATAAAAATGGACAGGCGATCCAGGAGACATCTATCCTTCTGGTTGGGAGCCAGTCATTACCAATTCTGAGCTCGCCTTTTGGTCTCATTACAGCCCCCAGGGTGTTTACCAAATGCATGGCAGTAGTCACAGCTCACCTGAGGCGTCTAGGATTCCGGGTGTTTCCATACAACTGGCTCCTAACAGCCACCACCGAGCATCTACTAAGCAAGGCAAGAGACACCACCGTTCATCTTTGCTCAGAACTGGGCATTAACATAAATTTTGAAAAATCTGTTTTGTTGCCATCACAGCATATTACGTTTATAGGTCCATGCAAGAGTTACTCGTGTCCACCAAGATCTTCATCACAGACTCCTGCAAGAAAGACCTACATTGGTGGCTTCACTCCACGCAGATAACTCTAGGCAGGCCATTCACTCTCCCCCAACCAGTAGCCAAAGTGACCACAAACGCCTCCCAGATAGGGTGGGGGGGCATTATCTGGGAAAGACTGTCCAAGGAACTTGGCAGGAACACGAGTACCACTTGCACATCAATGTCCTAGAGATGAGAGCGGTGCTTCTGGCATTGCAGACATTCCACAACTCTCTTCCACTAGGCACGATTACAATACAGACAAACAACATGTCAGTGGTGTGGTATATCAACAAACAAGGCAGAACCAGGTCCTATCCCCTGTGCCGAGAGGCTCAAAGAGTATGGCATTGGGCAGTCTCTTCTCAACGTTTTCTGATTGCAGCGCATATTCCAGGAAAATCCAAAGTGATAGTGGACAAATTGAGCAGAACAATTCTAATGCCTCACGACTGGTCCCTAAAACAGAAAATTGCGAACCAGATTTTTTGTAAACGGGGCCAGCCTTGCTGCGACCTGTTTGCCACATCCATGAACAGCAAATGCAGCAGCTACCTTGCCATAATTCCCTCACTGGGGGAGTCACCAAGGGATGCACTCGTTCATGATTGGCCCCCGGGACTCCTTTATGCCTTTCCCCCATTCCCTTTAATCCCCAGAGTTTTTCAGAAAGCCAAAGCACTGAGTTGCAGGTTAATACTCATTGCTCCATACTGGCCTCGTCAGATCTGGTTTCCTTTCCTATGGCCCCATCTCTGAGAAGAGCTGTGGATTCTGGACCCAGTACCAGATCTTCTGACTCATCAGTCAGGAATGCTCCATCCCTCTATCCAGACCCTCAGACTGACAGCTTGGCCGCTCCACTTCCAATCTTAGCCAGGCTTCCAGACATATCCTCTGCAGTGAGACATATTCTAATTTCAGCTCATAAGACAACAACTAGAAAGCTTTATGCTAGCAAATGGAAAAGATTTTCTTGTTGGGCTTCAAAGAATCACATAGATCTCTTCACAGCTCCTGTAAGTACAATTTTGGATTTCTTAGCAGAGATTTTTATTGAAGGTGCAGCAGCAGCAGCTACCATATGAGTACAATTAGCCACTATATCTAACTACCACATAGGAGACATAGGATCAAAGATAATGTCTCACAGATTGTGCAAAGCCTTCCTGAGAGGTACATTTTTACTAAGGCCTCCAATAAGGGAACCACCACCTCCTTGGGACCTCACTTTGGTACTGACTACTCTGATTCTCCCACCATTTGAACCAGCTTCCTCTTGCCAACTAAAATTTTTAACCTGGACAACAGCCTTTCTGGTAGCCATTACTTCAGCTAGGAGGGTTTTGGGACTTCAAGCTCTGTCCATACGTCCTCCCTACTTAGTTTTTCACAAAGACAGAGTGTCTCTTAGAACAAATCCTTCATTTCTTCCCAAAGTATGTTCTGAAACCAATTTAAATCAATCCATTGACCTGTCTGTTTTCTTTCCAAACTATGGCAACAAGGCAGAATATTTCTTACATCAATTGGACATACACAGACAGTTACGCTTTTATTTGCATAGAACAAAGGAATTTAGAAAATCTGACCAGTTATTCGTTTCCTTCTCAGATAACAGAAGAACATCCACCGATATCAAAAATTACCTTGTCAAAATGGCTTGCTGACACTGTTATCCACGCATATATTTCTCAACATAGATAACTGCCAGGAAAGATTAGAGGCCACTCAACAAGAGCCATGTCAACTCTGACCGCCTTTCAGGCCAGATTACCTATGGATTCAATCTGTGCTGCAGCCACATGGGTCAAACCTCATACCTTTATCACTCATTACAAAGTAGACGTGGCCTGAAGGAAAAGGACTTCTTTTGGTTCCACTGTTCTGAAGAGTTTATTTCCTTGAGCCACCCAAGGAAGAAGGTGCTAGAGATGCTGTCCCAGCCAGCAAGAATGAAGGCGAGATAGGACAACATAACATTAAGAAGTTATGTACTTACTATAATGCTCCATATTTGCTGTCCATAATCTCGCCTTCATTCTTGTGTCCCAGTCTCCTTTCCCCAACCTTCACTGCTGGAGGATTGAGAGGAAATTTTTATTGGTTGCAAAGTGTTTTCTATGCTTCCTTTCTTGCCTGTTGAGGTATAGGCTAATAGCTATTACAATTGGGATTTTTTGTATATAAAATTCAAATGTGTTATTATTTTGCAAACAAGATTTGGGTTATCTTCCCTAAGCATGATGGGATAGGGTATAGCCTCGAGCCAGTGGAAGCTCTCGAGCTTTAGTATTAGGCCGAGTTGGAACTGATGCTCAGTTCTGAACCCAACCAGCAAGAATGAAGGCGAGATTATGGACAACAAACATGGAATGTTATGTTGAGTACATAACTTCTTATTTTATGAGGAACAGAACAAAAATATAAGACAAAAATCTGGATGTTCTGTGAAAATCTGGCCAGTTGAGAGGTGTGGTAGCAGGCCACTACTACCCATATGGCAGTAAGACAGTATGTTCTACAACCATCTACTGTTATAGATAAGTAGGACTTGCGCAACTGTACTTTTCCTATCCTACTGTCCCCAGTTCAGCTATTTTTCTGTTCTGCTTCCATGTTCGTGGTACATGTACTTTACTTGTAGGATCATATTTCCAGCAATATGTGCATAGTTTTAGCCTTATGCCTTAGTGTCATAATCACATGTTCAAACTGTTTTCACAAAGTGTTGAAAAATCACTGCATTTAATAACCAACAGTTGATTGGGTAAACTAGGATAGCATGTGCTTGCACACACCAGTGAATGTTCAACCTTATGTTCACTGCTGCAGTAGTCTAAGCTATATGGATGATATCCTAAGAAGGATATAACAGCTAGCCAGCCAGCTTCCGGAGCTTCAGGGCACTTTCCATGCACCCAAACCATCAGGCAGTTCCAGCTGAGCTGAACTGACAAAAAGCCAGATATGATCCTTAAGCCATTCATAGCTTTCCTGATGTCTAGAAGAGCACTGTTCTGGGTTCTTTCAGGGATCAACAGTTGGCTAACATTGTTCTGCTGCAAGGCAGATAAGTTCCAGTCAGGAAAAAAACATTCTACTTTACTTTTTGTCACAGAAAACTTACTTTTTCTGTAAAATACAAATATTTACTTTTAAGCTAGGAAAAAGTGCTTTCATTGTCTTGTGAATTTTATGCAGTGTAAATGGGAGCACACTTTTTTACTTCTGTGGTAAAAAGTTGTTAAAAGTTTTTTGAAACTACTTTTTCTGTGAAGAAGCATGTCAATTTGCTTTTTGGGGCTGTAGAAAGTGTTTAAAGTGCCTTTTACTATTTTTTTTGTGGAAAAATAGTTATATTTGCTACTTTCCTGTTTTACCAACTGTTGCTGCTTATCTTCCCAGGAATCAAGTACTATATTTGGCTTGACCATGAAACAATATACTGGTTCCTCAGTTGGACCTTCTTCCAGCTACTGAAAGAAAAAGATTAAGCAGCTTTACCACCACAGTAGGCTGATAACTTGCCTCAGCCTCAGGTAGGTGAATCTGCTGTCGCCAAAGGTGGTCCCTCAGACCGCTCATCCTTTTCTTTGGATTCCTATAGTGTAGTCCTTACAGTCACAAAGGACCAGGTGTTAAACACGTCCACTGTGGCTGTTGGTGGTCCCTTAGGAGGCAAAGGAGAGACACTTTTGTTGGTCTTGGAAGAAGGGGCAGTGAAAGTTCTCCTGCTTAGCTAGAATGCTGTACCCATCCATCCCTGGGTCAGTTGTTACTAGCAATACTGGGTCTGTTTCTACAGAAATTCCTGGCAAAAAGAAACAGAAAACTAAACATTCATCTTCTCCTGTATCATCTACTCTGGACAAAAATAATTTATTAGGCTTGACTCAGGATCTTGTGCAGGCTCTTAAGCCTTCTTATAAAGTTGTTTGTGGTAGGAGAAAAAGGGATTTCTCTTTCCCTGAAGAAGTTTGAGATTAAACCTTTAGTGGAATGTGAAGGATGAATGCATTTTTTTCTCCTAAAGGTTCTGTTTCATATTCCGAGGAGAGTGTGGTGTCTGATTCTCCCTGTGAAGGATTCTTTTTCTTTGAGACTATTTCCAGGATGAAGCAATATTTTCAATGGCTAAATAGGTTTTTCACTCCCTTAGAAATGATTTTCTACAACCGGAATTTTCAGATCATTCACCAATTTTTGCCTGTTTTGGAGGATGATTTGGTCACAGCCTGCAGCTTTCCTGACAGTCAGCCTGCTGCCATTAAAAAAGCAGGTAAATTCTTTAGTTCTTTTAAGTTTTTGTATACTAATCTTCGATCTTAACCAGCAGCTATTGGTTTAGTAAATCCAGCTACTGCCAAACATTTTGTTATTTCCGATCCCTCTCCTTCTCACATGAATGGGAGGATTTTTGACAAGTTTGGGAAAAGTGTATGCATCTGCAACTTTAATATTTAGAATTACAAGTTGTTAGGCTCATATGTTGAAGTTTACCGTGGATAATTGTGCAACTGCAAGGAATGGTTTAGCAACTGTTTCCTCTTTTAAGGAGAAATTTACTTTGTGTAATTGAGTTTGCACTGTTTTCCAAGTCATCAAGGAGTGCTTAAAATGTATCTATAACGTTGTGAATACTACTTCCAGGGTCATTGCCACTTGAAATGATTTTAGGAGATTTGTCTAGCTGCTTCCTCAGAACCTCCTTGAGAATGTTAAGAATGAAATGTTGAACTCTTCCTTGGACCTTCTGCTGCAGAGGTCATCAAAAATGTGATGAATGAGAAAAGCTGATTCAGGGAAAATATACAGTCTTAGAGGAAGGCTGGCAAGCAAATATTTAAAAAGCAATATTAGGGAGGTTCTGAAAGCAAAGTAGGATCTCCCCCTGAACAAAGGACAGTCCATTAGGTCAGAATTCCTATTTGAGGAACATAAACAAGCCTTATTAGCTTAGGATATAGTTTTACAGCACAATTACACTCTACAAGCATCTTATAACCTGTCAGAGCAAAATTGTATGGCAGATAAGCTGTGTAGAACCAGGACATATCCTCATGAATGGAAACAAGGGGTCTTCCAAGATTTGATCCATGTGTGGGGAAAAACCTCAAGTAGATCTTTTTGTGTCCTCTCCAAACAGTCAACTGGAAAAATTATGTTCCAGAACACCAAGCAAGAAGGCATGTTCCTGTATGCCTTTTCACTGATTTCAAGGGTACTTCTGAGGATTTAGAAGGACTCCCCCAAACATCAATGTGGTGACTCCTTCTGATCCAGGCAGCAGTGATTCTCCCTTCTTCTGGACATGGCCAGAAATGATTACCACAAACCTCCTAAAAGACTGGATTTACTCACACAAGATCAAAATTGTTTGATACATCCTGAACCAACCAATTGTAACTGAGTGCCTGGATGACAGGATTTTAATACCTTTTAAGCACTTGTTTTCTGAGGATGTTCAGCAGGTATTAATGGAGGCAAGACAGACGGCTGCTAGAAAAACATGTATTTGCAAATTAAAAAGGTTTTCTAGTGAGTGCTGACAAAAAGAACCATCACCCACTCAGGGCTAGTTGTTCTCTTGTTATACAGTATTTGTATGAGTTACTATTCTATCGCCTGTCTTACTCCTCTATCAAGGTCCATTCATTGCCCATTTCAGCATGTCTGCCTATGGATCCCTCTCTTTCAATGCAGACTCATGTCAAAATGTTTTTGAAAATGGTTCTGCATAAAAATAGTAGCTCCTTCTTGTGATCTTAACTTTGTATTAGAAAAACTAACACTTGCTCTGTTTGAACTAGCTTATCAGGCTGGGTTGAGGTTCTTTACGTAGAAAACAGTTTTACGTATTGCCCTGACCAATGAAAGAAAAAGATCTGAATTGCAAGCTCTTATGTTGGGTCAACTTTATTTTATTTTCTACAAAGATGGGGTTTCCTTGAGAACTAATCTTTCCTTTATGCCTAAAGTGGTATCCAAGTTTCCCTCTCCCTGTCTTTTTTCCATAACCTAAAAATGAGGAAGAAAGGATTGATAGCATAGTGAGGGGAGGGCGAGAGTGGCAACTTCCCTGGGTACGGAGTGTTGTTGGGGCTTGATCAGCCAATCCCAGTCTCTCTTTTGAATGGGATAGAGGCTTTTACAGGGCAGTATTGCATTTGCGGCAAACCTGAGCTGTTTAGACCACAGTGTGTTGTCTAAACTATTGCAGCTTCTTGTTACATTGTAGCAAGCAGTTTGCTACAATTTAAAAAGAATAATAATTTTTAAAACTAAAATATGAGTGCCGTAGAGCTCTGTACAAACAGGGTATAAACTGTAGCAACTGATTGCTACAGTTTAAAAAGAAAAAAATGTATTTAACTAAAACATGAGTGCTCTATTGCTCTGTGCAGGCAGTGTATACATTGTAGCAACTGTTTGCTACAATTTAAAAAATAAATTATTATTATTTGTTTTTAATAAACTATGTTGAAGGAAGATTGGGGGCAAAGAAATGGGAGCTGAATGACTGGGGTGGGGGGGGTATCATGAATGTGGCTACCTGGTTAGAGTGACAGTAGAAGGAACATCTATTTTTGCTTTTTACTGGAAGAGTTAGAGGGCCCATAGATCACTTACAATGTAGTGACTGGATTATTACAATGAAGTGTTTTTTTTCTTCAGCCTAAGGCACTGTTGCACCAGCTATGCTTCTAGAAAAGATACTTTATACCTTGGCTGTCCACAGACAACTTGAAAAAAAAAGCAAAATCCACAAGTGCCACACAAAGCAGGAGAAAATAAAACACTTTATTAATGCGTTAATAAGTGTTTTATCTTGCTTTTTTAAGCTATTGTGTTTATATTTCCGCAAGTTTTATCATGTGCAGGCCAGTTTTTGTTGATTAATGTCCAGAGACAACTTAAATACTATCTTGAGAGAACAAAGTCCATCAGAACATCTTATCTGTTAGTTTTTTTGTAAATGTAAGAATAAATGACAACCTGTGTCAAAACAATTTCCAAGTGGTTGTCCAAAGCTACTATCTTTTGTTATTCTTACCACAACAAAACTGGTCCAGGCAGGGTCAAGGATCACTCTGTCAGTGCCTTGGCTAGTTCTATGGCTTTTTGGAAAGGGTTGGATTCTAGTAGCAGCAGCTTGGTCCTCTGCATACTTTTACAAAACAATATAAACTAGATTCTTTCCCTAGATGTAGGACTCGCTTTGGTAGAACCATTCTCCAGAGGCTCCTGGACCCTTCTCCTTTCTCCTCCCATTCCTTCTATGCTGTGATAATCTGCCCATGTAGCTTAGGCTACTGAAGCAATGATCATGATGAACAGAGCACAGCTTTGTAAGTAAACTTGCCATAACAGTAGAAGTTTGAATGATCACTTCTGCAGTAGCTGCACCCTCTCTCAACTCCCATTCTTTTGTGATTCTATTTTTTTCTCTATTTTTTCCTAACAAAACCCTTATAGGGCTCAGCCTTCCCTCTCTTTGTTGTCATGAAAGCCCAGAAGGGCTTGTTACCCAACCCTGACTTTTGATCAGCTCTGCATGAGCTGTCTAACAGATTGGGTGCATGGCAGGTGCCCAGAAGCTTTGGAAGTTGGCAAGCTGTTATATCATATGCAGGATATAACCCATATAACTCAGGCTACTGCAGCAGTGATCATTTGAACATCTACTGTTATGATCATTTTAATTACACAACTTTACTTTTTTCTTCACTTGCTGAATTCAGATTTTTATCCTAATGTTTGGTTTGGAAAATTTCTCATTCAGTGCTGTATAGTATCTGAAGGTGAATATGTAGATAAGACAGAGGCACTGAAGAATGAGGTCTAAATACTAAGTGAGCTGTCTAGAAAATATATGTACTGTATGACATGCTATTTCCTGAGCTGACTGATTAGTATTTAAAAATACGTACGCAATACCTTATATCCTTCTTTTTTTATTACATAATATATGCAACACATGGAGTGAGTCTGAGAAATAGCGCTCATTTTTAGGTTCTGGAAAAAAGACAGGGAGATGGAAAACGTTTCTCTTGCAGGCTTTTTGAGGATTCATGGTCAGCTAATGCTTTCTTTAGCTGGACAGATAAGTACCCTCCAGGGGAAAGTTTCCTCACTTAACTCTTATGTCAGAAAGTGAACTTTTCTGTGACAATATACATTTTAAGCTAGGAAAAGGTTGTTCTTTTATTGACTGTCATGTGAACTGTAGTAACTTTTAAATAGAAACATTACTTTTTCCTTTTCTGGAAAAAAAGTTGTTAAAACTAGTTTAAAATTACTTTTTGTTGTATTATTTTACTTTTGGAGACTAGGGTAAATGTTTAACGTGTTTTTACTTTTTATTTTGAGGAAAAGTGTTTTTTTACTACTCCTCTGTTTTACTGACTACTGCTGTCAGACTTCCCCAGGAATCCGGCATCTTTTTTTTTTTTTTTTTTTTACCATTGAACAACCTAGTATAACAAGCTAGGGTAATCTGCCCATATACCTAGGGCTACTGCAGCAGTAATTAATATGATGAACATACTACAGTTGTGTAGGCAAACTTTCCATAAAAGTAGATGTTTGAATGATCAGTGCTGCAGTAGCCTCTCCCTCACACCATTTCCCTTATTTTTTGGTGTGCTGTGAATGTCAGGGTGTGAATACTTACTTTTTGTTGTTCCTAGCATTGTCCTTTCAGGGCTCAGCCTTCCTCTCTGTGTTGGCATGAAAGGACAGAAAAGCTTGGTGCCCAAACCTGCCTTTTTAGTCAACTTACCTCAAGATGACTGATGGTTTGGGCATGTGGAAGGTGCTTCGAAGCTTTGTAAGCTAGTTGACTGTTATATCCTTGGCAAAATATAACCCATATACACGTGTGTGTGTATTGTGATGATATGAGAGGCTGCCAGCCCAGCTAGATAGAATTTTGTAAATAATTCTATGTCATTGTAAATATTAATATGATCCACAGGCTTGTTTTTACAAATGTAAGAAAACTAAATGTAAGAAAACTGTGTTATATGCTGAACTTCAAAAATGTAACCACAGTGCACCCTGCTGGATGAAAGCCGATGAGCAAAGAATTTTATAACTGTGTTTGATCTCAAGCTCAGAGATATGATGTCTGGGCTAAGAGTTTCTACTGTTTTAAGACAAATAAAATTACTAGGTTTCACATGTAAAGTGTTTTTTTATTGCTGTGATTTCCTGGCAGCTGTAGAAATGTTAAATTTTAAGTTCTGTAAGCCTGGGAAACCTCAGCAGGGGTGACAGGAATGATGTAATGTGAAATGACTCAGCAGTACTGTGTATTATCAATTTAATGGCTATCTCAGAAAGGAAGAGAATATTTTGTATCTTTTCTTGGATCCAGTAAGAACATCCACTCACCAGCACTTGCTTGCTCTGTATGTAAGTAGTTTATTTAGAACAGTGATTTTTCATAGAGATAGATAGAAATAGCCAGATTAGTCTAACTGTTTTCTATATTTATGTCAGACTATCCTACAATATTGTTTTAGAGTATTTCCTGTGATCTCTGAACTCTGTAATGTCATTGTGTTGAAGTAATAAGTATTGGTTTGTGTTTTTATTATTTATTATTAAATATTTTAAACCTTTCAACTGTGGCTGTTTTGTGTAGGAATAATCTAAGCTCTAGAGTACTTGCATGTATTTGGTGATACTGTACAAAGCCACTCCAATAACCTTGCTGCTCATCACACTTGTAATCGGATAGTAATCACATTACACAGTGAAATTAGTCACCCATTGGGAAAGATCTTATAGTAGCTGATAGTAGTGGTTGGTGGCAGTCGGTACTACCTTACAGTCTGGGCCAGCCTTCCCCAGGAGTGTCTGTGTGTTTGTATATAAATCAAATCTTAAGTGTATATGTGTGTCAGCTACTTAGGCAGGGACACAAAGCACTGGTTGGACAGAGAGGGTGCTGGAGGTTTTAGTTTGTCCACTAGGCTGAGATCTGGACCCTATAGCTGTGCCAGTGGGGAGTCTTATTAGGGATCTGGAGAGAAAGGGAGAAACCAGCCCCAGACTGACTGTGATCTATGTGTGCTCTTAAGGGAAATTGTACTTTACTGTGTGTGTGTGCTTGTTATCCTCTCAATGTGCACGCCTCTCACTAGTGTTAGTGGTGGGGATTAAGGCTCCTTGATTACTGGGCCAGTGCACGGATATCACATATTAATTGTTTGGCAGTGGTGGTATATCCAAACCACATATTAATTGTTTGGCAGTGGTGGGATATCCAGATCATATATTAATTGTTTGATAGTGGTGAGTTAGCGGCATCATATATTAATTGGCTTGTAATGGTGTGGATAGTGAATTCCTGTAGCTGGTGTACAGTGATCGCTGAAGGTGTTTTTGTACCCTAAATCAGCCACACAGTGAACATTCAGAGTTCAGATCACAATTGTTTTATTTCTTTTATTAGCTTAGTTAGTCAGGGAGAGCAGCCAAGCATGTCAGCAGAGTCATATGGCAAGCTGACTGGTAAGAGCCAGTTGGCTGAGATGTGCCAGGCTTAAGGACTGGTGCATGGAAACCTGACTAATGCAGACATGATTACAGCTTTGGTCACAGCCACATCAGAGAATAGCAACCAGGAGGACGATCAGACTGGCCATGGAGATGTACGAAACTCAGAGAATGGACAGCTCAACCTTTCTACAGAGGACTTAAATATCCATCTGGAGCTAAAGAGACTTGAGTTGGAGGCCAGACATTTGGAAATAGAAGCTGAGAAGAAGGAGAGGCAGAGGCAACATGAAAAGGAGATGCTCACTCTTCGCCAGAGTCATGGAGGTAATGGAGAAGGGAGTAGCCGGACCCCAGAAGCTCAAAAGGTCAGTAAATTTCTTCCACAATTTACAGAGGGGGATAATTTTGATTGTTTCATTCATATGTTTGAGAGGGTATGTAAACAGTATGATGTTGACCAAAGGCTCTGGGTACGGTTCCTGACCCACTTACTCCATGGTAAAGCTGTAAATGTACTTTCCAAACTGTCTGATTTTGACTTTTTAAACTGTAATGCTGTAAAGAATTGTCTGTTAGAATTTTTTAAGCTAACACCTGAAACTTATAGGAAAAAGTTTCGGGAGCATAGATGCAAGGCAGATGAAAATGTATGTGAACGTGTTGCTGAACTAAGGACTTATTTTCATATGTGGGTGAGTGGATGTCAGGTCACCACTTCTGAAAGGCTGGCAGACCTTTTGGTGAGGGAACAAGCCCTTAGCACTTTGCCTGAGGACATGAGGATCTGGTTAGCTGATAGACAATGCTGTTCTGCAGATGATTTGGGGAAGAAGGGAGACCTATACCTAGCAACCAGGGCATCCCTGCACAGGAAAGGGACACCCACTGCTGCTCATGGGTCTAAGGGAACCCATGGTAGGCAGCCCAGACTGCTTCTACAGAATCTGACTGTAGCAGGTGAAGCCACTAGTCCAGGTACATATCCAGGACCTAGGATTAAGTGTTTTGAATGCAACCAGTGGGGCCATGTGGCATATAGAGGTCCACAGAGGCAAGGTGGGGAACAAAAGGTGAGGAAGCCAGTAAGTGGGAATGTCAAAATACCAATAGTAGGTTGTCTTGAGACAACAGGGGTAGGAAACTACTATCCTGCAGATGTCCTGATAGGGAAGGATTTTGATGAGGCAGTACCATGTGATCTGATGTTGTTAATCCTCTTTCCATTCATCACTGATGGGGTTCGATTCCGAGCCCTCGGAACCGAGTCAGCCTTTTTACCAAGCTCGCTCCAGCAAAAAAACTCTCGAGCTAAGCATCTACCCAGAATGCCCTTCTCCCTGTTACCTCAGATCTCATTTGCTGCGTAGCCATAAAGCTGTGCTTCAGCCGAGCTCTCAGCTAAGTGAAACTTTATTTGATATTTGTGTGGAAAATTTTCTATATCTTCATATTTTATTGAGCAAATAGTATTTCTAGTGTGTTTTCTTCTGTCTGAACTTGTTTTTTTGTCCTGTACTCCATTCGTTGTTGTGTCTTTCGGCTTTTCCCGGTAGGGGTCGCCACAGCGGAACTCCAGTCCGCTAATGATTGGCAGTAGAGTTTTACGTGCTGGCTTGCCGGGCCTAATGCACAACCCTCAACAAAGGAATGCCCATTCACGCATGTACTCCATTCGTTGTTACCGTTGGTAAACTTTCAAATACCATTGTTGGTACGGCCATTCCTCCCTTACCCTTCTGGTATTCCTTCAATACCATAGCTGGTATTGTCCTTCCTATTTAACCTATTAGCTTTGTTTTCTTTGTAAGGTGTTTTCTTTCTTCCCTAAACATATCACTGTATTGTTATATTTATGACTTCTTTGAATGGTGTTTGACTAATTGAATTATACTGTTGGCCTGTGGTGTCTCTTTATCAAGATGTCGGATAAGAAGGGTTCTTCAGGTTTTAAGCATTGTGCTTCATGTAATGGCAAGTTACCTAATAGTGATTCTCACGATGACTGTGTATACTGTTTGGGAGTGCCCCACCTTTCGCTGTAGCCTCCGTGTGACATTTGTCAGAGTTTCAGTCAACGCAATCTTAATGAATGCAAAAATAAACTGATTCTGAAAGGGTTACTCAAGTCTCCCTTTTCAGAGGCCATTTCTGTGATGGAGGTCTCAACCCCTCCTACTAAAGATAAAACGAGGTCCCACTTAATTCCCTGCTCACCATCGGGTGATCAGGGTAAGCCTGTGAAATCAAAGGTCCCAATGTTGTCTTTGGAGCATAAATCTGCCTCTACGGCTCTGTCTTCCTTGGCTCAAAGCATCTTGAAACCTTTGATATTGGTGCCAGTTTCGGCACCGGTCCTGCCTCTGGCAATGATTATAGACCTTACTATGCCTATTTCAACATCGGCACCCATGGCCAATTCGGCTCAGGGCACACCTTTGACAACTTCATTAGTTACCATTTTGGAACCGACTGTTTCAGCCACTTTGGCACCGAGCATTGTACCGACTTCACTGGATTTGCCCCCCTTACTACCTTCCACAGACTCCATCTTACACACCTCCTTTGACCATCTCAGTTCCGAAGGCTTCTGCTCTGACATCCTTCTTGGAACTCATCACCTCGGCGCCTACAGTGCATCTCACGCTGGCTCCGAGTTTGCCCCTTTGGTCTTCAGTTCCTGCAGAATTGGTCCTTCCTCAATCTGCAGATTGGGGACTGGCGCTTCGGCCTGTGGCATGGAGCTGTCTTTCTCTTCGGTTCCATCCTTGGCACCAGTAGCCGCACCCGCATCGATCCTGCTTGAGACTCCAACCATGGGGGCAGGTTCATCGGATTGGGGTGTGACCCCGGTTCCGAGGTTTTTTTCCTTAGTTCTGGGCTCCCGCTCCTCTTCGGGCAGACCTGCCTTCCGCACGATGGAGAGGGCTCTTGCTTCTGGCAGCACCCCTTTGATGTCAGAACCCCAGTTTTCTGCCCTGAGCTACAGCTGTCACAGACCACCGCCCCGGGACACTGGGCAGAGAAGCTGCAGGACACCCCTGTTCAGGGTACCCGCTCTTCCAAGTCCTCCTCAGAGACCCCCACTGAGGAGCCCCTTCGAAAGATGATGTGCAGGAGGAAGCACATGGACTCATCCAAGGAGTCCTTAACTGAAGACATGGATTATGATGATGGTGAAAGGTCCCCGTGGTCACCTCCTGATGATGTTTCCTTTGGAGACATCCTGGAAATGCGTAAGCAGAGAGGTGACTGGAATCCCTCCAGACCTTCATCTTAGGAGTCCGTGTTCCTGCAGGCTTTCCACGCCCGGCCTTTTACCTCTTGGGTGACCTAGCCTGCCGATGAGCTCGTCCAGCTCATCGTGCAGCATGTTTGGAAGAACCCTGATTCCACTGAGTATCCCTCAGAGACTAGACAAAATTCTTTCCCCTCCCGAGGAGAACCCGCATTGGTCCAAAGGGTTGTCAGTCGATGCTATGGTGGTGGTGGCAGCCACGAAAAAGGATTTGGCTGAGGAAAGTCCCACTGTCCATCTGCCCAGCAGGGAGTCCTGGGCAGTGGACAGACTTGGGAAGTGTGTTTTTGCATCAGGGACCTTTGCTATATGGTCCCTGAACTATTTGGCACATTTTACTAGGCTCCAGTTGGACTTGATCTCCAAAGTCTCTGGGACGCTCGCAGGACAGTTGTCTGACGAGGTCAGGGACAAAGTGGCCTCACAGCTTGCAACCCTGCAATTGATATCCAACTCGTCCATGAGGTTGCTTTCACATGCGACAATACTCCCATTGATGCTTCATCCCTTTTTGGCTCCAAAGTGAAGAACATGCTAGCTAGGTGCGAGCAAGATGAAAAGGCCTACTGTTTTCCAGTCTTCAATGTATCTTCTTCAGGAATCAGAAGAGTGGAAAAATGTGGCACAAAAAATCTCAGGGTCCTTTCCGTGCCTCACGTGGTAATGATACCCCCAGGGGCAGAGGGGGTAACAATTCCGGAAGACACCCCTACAGATGCAGAGGGGGTCCTCGTAACCAAGGCTCCAGGAATTCTTTCTCTGGGCAGCCTTACAAGCGCTCCTGAAGAGCAGCCTGATTACTTACCTCTGTAAGCAGTCGGGGGTCGTTTCTCCCTGCACCAAGTTGCCTGGCAATCCATTACCACCGATCATTGGGTGCAGAGTATCATCACCACCAGGGGTTACACCATTCCCCTTTCTTGTCAGCCAAACCTTCCAACGAAACTTCCCAATGTTCCACCCAGTCAAAGGGAAGAAGCAGCTTTAGAGATTATAAAGTTGTCTCAAAAAAGAGTCATCCAACCAGTCCCATCAGACCACCGCAGATCCGGATTTTACTCAAGATTCTTTTTGGTGCCAAAAAAGACAGGGGACTGGAGATCTATTTTGGATCTCAGCAGCTTAAGCAGGTCTGTCACCCAAACCAAATTCTGGATGGTCATGGTTCAGTCCATTCTTCCCTTTTTAAAAGAAGGCAATTGGACATGCTTGATAGGTCTCCGGGATGCATATTACCACATCAAGATGTACAAATGCTCCAGGAGTCTGCTTCACTTCTGGCTAGGGGCCATTCATTATCAATTTCGTGCCCTGCTGTTCAGTCTCTCTTCAGCCCCCAGAGTGTTCATGACAAGCATGCAGTGGTAACAGCCCACTTTAGACTACAAAGATTTCGGGTGTTTCCATATCTGGATGACTGGATCCTTACCGCCTCCACCAAGCATCTTCTGGTAACAGCACTGCATTATACTCTCTCTCTGTCTGGCAAAATTTTTGGGAATAACAATACATTGGGAGAAGTCAAACCTTGCTCCTACACAACAAATAGAGTTAATTGGAGAAGTGTTCAAAACTCAGTCCTGTCTAGTATCACTCCCAATTCACAGACTCCACCGATTGAGGCTTCAGCTCCTAGTGATACTTTCTCAAACAAAAGTCTCAGCAAGGAAAGTTCTTCAGGCCCTAGGTTCTATGACAGCTTCAATTCCGATAGTGCCTCTAGCAAAGCTACAAATGCAGATCCTGCAATTGCTCCTTCTTTATCAATTGTTCCCAAACTATCACCCCCCTCTATTACCAGATTTGAAGAACCAACTCCTGCAAACAGGACCTACTTTGGTGGATGATGCCAGACGTAGAAGTTTGGAGTCACCCATTTCAATCCCCTCAGCCCAGAGCCATTGTGACCATGGATGCTTCCCTGATCGGGTGGGGGGCCATTTCCAGGAAAGACAGTCCAAGCCACATGATCCACCTCAGAGGCCCACCTGCATATCAGCTTTCTGAAACTGAGAGCTGTGCTGTTAGCACTGCAGGCCTTTTATTCGGCTCTCCCTTTCGGGACAATTGCGATTCAGTCAGACAATATGTCAGTGGTCTGGTATATCAAC
The DNA here is from genome assembly GCF_019279795.1 of Protopterus annectens. Taxonomy (NCBI): domain Eukaryota; kingdom Metazoa; phylum Chordata; order Ceratodontiformes; family Protopteridae; genus Protopterus; species Protopterus annectens. The sequence goes on from NC_056725.1 coordinate 1,629,374,935, forward strand.
AAGCAAGGAGAAACCAAGTCCTACTCCTTACGTCGAGAAGCCAAGAGAATTTGGCGGTGGGTGATAGCTTCCAACCACTTTCTTATAGCAACACATATCTCGGGATCTCCAACGTGATTGCGGACAAATTGAGCAAATGCATCCTCATGCCTCATGAGTGGTGAACCCCAAGGTGGCGACAGAACTTTTCAGCCACTGGGGCCAGCCTTGCTGCAACCTTTTCGCCTCCCCATCCAACAACAAGTGCAGCAGCTATTTTGCCCTACTTCCCTCAGAGGGGGAGTCACTGAGGGATGCTCTAATCCACGATTGGCCCACGGGACTTATTTATGCTTATCCGCCCATCCCCCTGATTCCACAATTTCTAAAGAAAGCTTTTCAGTTGAAATTAATGGTGATTCTTATAGCTCCATTCTGGCCCCAACAAGTTTGGTTCCCCTTCCTTCGCTTTCACCTAGTATAGTCACCATGGATTCTGGACCCTCTACCAAATCTGATTACTCACCCCCAAGGGTTGAGTCACCCAAATCTGTCCAGTCTCCAGCTGACAGCTTGGTTTCTCCACTTCCATTAGTCGCCAGGCAAGTTAACCTTTCGAGACATAATTCTGGCCTCTTATAAACCATCCACCAGAAGACTATATCAGGGTTAATGGAAAAGGTTCTCCATCTGGTCCAAGGATAACATGCTAGACCCTTATTCGGTTCCAGTAACTGCACTGCTTCAATACCTGGCCAAGCTTTTTCATAATGGAACCTCTGTCTCTACTGTACGAGTACATCTAGCGACAATTTCTAATTTCAACAATGGTATAGATGGCACCCCTCTTATATCTTTACGCCTTTGCAAGGCCTTCCTCAAAGGGACCTCTCATATCAGCCTTCCTGTCAGACAGCCCATGGAACCATGGAACCTCACTTTACTCCTTCAGTCTTTGACTCAAAAACCGTTTGAACCTCCTGCGAAGTGTGACCTAAAGTTTTTATCTTGGAAATCCTTGTTCATGGTAGCCATCACATTTGCCAGAAGGGACATGGAGCTGCAGGCATTGTGTATCAAGAGGGCCCTATCTGGTCTTTCATAAAGACAGAGTATCACTTCAGACGAATCCATCCTTCCTTCGCAAAGTTGTTTTTGAATTCTCCATAAACCAGACCATTGATCTACTAGTGTTCTTTCCGAATTTTGCCAGTAGAGGAGAGTACTGCCTTCACTCCTTAGACGTACATTTACGATTGAGATTTTACCTAGACAGGACCAAACTTATCCGTACATCTGAACAGCTTTTCATCTCCTTTTCTGGGCCCATTCCAAGGTTAAATTATCAAAATGGCTAAGGGACTGCATACGTTTCATCTATTCCCTCAGTAATGAAACTATGCCAAAAGTTAAAGCTCTCTCCACTAGATCTATGGCAACATCTGTACCTCTCCATTCCAGGGCTTCCATGGATGACATCTGCGCAGCAGCTACTTAGGCTAAGCCTCTCATACCTTTATCAATCATGACAAATTGGACTTAGTCTCCAGAGGGAGAGCTACCTTCAGCTGAATGGTACTCAGGAATGTTCTTCAATAACAGCCGCCAATGGATGTCAGGGTAGCGTGGGATTCTGTCCCATCAGTGATGAATGGAAAGAAGATTAACAAATCAGATAAAGAAGTTATGTCTTACCATAACGTTCCATCTGTGTTGTTTATCTTCTTTCATTCATCATTTCCCACCCTCCTTCCCCTCCAAAGGCTCCTGAGGGATGCTTTGGGTCCAAGTGGTGTCCTAGGGTATTTGCGCAGAAGTGACCTTGGCTTTACTTCTTTTTCTCTAGCAAACTCGATCTGAAGTAACCGGGAGAAGGGCATTCTGAGTAGAGACTTAGCTTGAGAGTTTTTTTGGCTGGCGTGAGCTTGGTAAAAAGGCTGACTCTGTTCCGAGGGATCAAAACCGAACCCATCTGTGGTGAATGAAAGAAGATAAACAACACAGATGGAACATTATGGTAAGACATTATTTATTTTTTATGCCGTTACACGCAGTCAGGCTTAGAGACAAGCATGTGGGTCTGGTAGCCTGGGGGAGACCCAGACAGACCACATACTTGCAGCCAGGACTGGTGAGGTGGTTACTTCAGGAAGGGAGCTACCATGTAGCAGTGAGACTGACGGTGAGCCACAGCTGCTTGTGTGTACTGGTGTTCCCATGGACAGAGTGACTGCAAGGGCAGAGGTGAGTAGTAGTACCCAGGCTGACAGTGAGGCACCGCTATCACAGGATACCAGACTTCCTGTGGAAGGGGAGCTGGGAAGGGTTACAAAGCTAGAGTTGAGACAGGCTCGACTCTAAGTCCCTACATTACAAGGCCTGAGGCAGGTAGCTAGTGAGGCACCTGATTCTCAAGGGAAGAGAGAATCTGTATACTGGGACAAAGGGTTACAGTATAGAGAGTGGACCCCTGAGGGAAGGCTAGAAGGTGAGAGGATACAGCAGTTGGTAGTGCCTAGAACCTACCGTCTGGCACTTATAGCCATAGCCTATGATATTCCCTTTGCAGGTCATATGGGCATAAAATATACAGAGACGTATTACACAGGACTTCTATTGGCCTGGAATTGCCAGAGATGTATCAGAGTATTGCAGGACCTGTGAACAGTTCCAAAAGGTAGGCAAGGCAGGAGACAAGGTGAGAGCTCCTTTGATGCCTTTGCCTGTGATTGAGGAGCCATTTCAGGGGGGTAGTTATGGATATTGTGGGGCCTCTGAGTACCCCAAGTTCAACAGGAAAAAAGTATATCCTAGTGGTAGTAGATTATGCTACAAGATACCCTGAGGCAGAAAAGGTGGCAAATACTTTGTTAGAGATTTTCAGCAGGGTAGGTTTCCCAAAAGAAATACTGACTGACAGAGGTGCCAATTTCATATCAGACCTGCTGACTTGTCTGTGGAAGTACTGTGGGGTGAAGCACCTAAAGACCACCCCTACCATCCCCAGACTAATGGTCTTGTTGAGAGGTTAAACTCTATACTCAAGTCCATGCTACGGGCATTTGCAGACCAGTTTAAGAGGGACAGGGACAAATATTTGCCCCATCTGTTGTTTGCTTACAGAGAAGTTCCCCGTGAATCTACAGGTTTTTCACCCTTTGAGTTGCTGTATGGGCATAGGGTGATTGGATCTCTAGATTTAATTTGTGATGAGTGGGAAGGAGAGTGTGAATCTCACAAGGAGTCTGTTGTGACATATGTCCTAAAGCTCAGGACAAGGCTCAGGGAACTCATGGGCTTGGCCAAGGAGAACCTGGCAGAGGCCTAACAGCAGAAAAAGGTCTGGTATGACAGGAATGCTCAAGCTAGAGAGTATGCTGTAGGGCAGCAGGTAATGGTACCCATTCCTGTCAGACATAACAAGCTGCAAGCAGCCTGGGAGGGACCCTACAAGATGGTAAGGAAGGTCAGTGATGTTAACTACATGGCTGAACTGCTAGGTCGAAGGCAGGAGCACAAATTGTACCATGTTAACATGATGAAACCTTACCATAATAGGGAGGCACTTGTGCTGAGTATTTGCAGTGAACTGCAGGAGGAGTCTGAGGGAGATCTGGTGACTGATCTCCTTAGTGAGGCTTGGACTGACACTTCAGTGTAAGGGTTAGCAGCATCCCAGCAGCTATCTCCTACCCAGGTTCGAGAAATCCGAACAGTGTTACAGGAATCTGGGGACATGTTCACTCAGAAACCAGGGTGCACCCACCTACTGCAGCACCAGGTGGATACAGGACCCCAAAGGCCTATTAGGCAGGCCCCTTATAGGGTGCCTGAGAGAGTCAGACAGACTCTGAGGGAGGAGATACAGGAAATGTTGGAACTAGGGATAATTCAAGAGTCCAGCATTCCCTAGGTCTCCCTGGTGGTGCTGGTGCCAAAGGATGGCAGCACCAGGTTTTGTGTGGACCACAGGAAATTAAATAGTCACACAGAGTCAGATGCTTACCCCATGCTAATACAGATGAAGTCCTATAGCATCTGGGTGGGGCTAGGTATCTTACAACCATTGATCTTACCAAGGGTTAATGGCAGGTGCCCTTGACTGCCAGTGCTAGAGAGAGGTCAGCCTTTGTGACTCCTTTTGGTTTGTATGAGTTCACAAAGATGTCCTTAGGAATGAAAAATGCCACAGCAACTTTCTAGGGGCTGGTAGATCATTTCTTAGCAGGAGCAGGAGGGTTTGCCGTAGCTTACCTAGATGATATTGCCATCTACAGCCATTTCTGGCAAGAGCACCTTCAGCATGTCAGGGAGGTGCTGGGCAGACTACAGATGGCAGGGTTGACCATTAAGCCCAGAAAATGTCAGGTGGGTATGGCAGAGGTCTCTTACGTGGCACATAGAGTGGGGAGTGGTAAGATCAGGCCAGAACTTGCCAAAGTGGAAACCATTCAGGCATGACCTGCACCTGTTACCAAAAAGCAGGTGAGGCATTTTTAGGGACAGCAGGGTACTACGGAAAGTTTGTCCCCAGTTATAGTACCATAGCCGCCTCCCTCACAGACCTGACAAGGAAAAACTGGCCCGGCAAGGTAGTGTGAACCCCAGCATGTGAGCAGGCATTCCAGAAGCTTAAAGAAGCTTTAGGAGGACCCCCTATGTTAGCCAGTCCAGATTACAGCAAATAATTTGTTGTGCAGGTGGATGCTTGAATCATGAGGTGGGGGCTGTACTTAGCCAGATTTCTTCAGAGGAAGAAGAGCACCCAGTGGTTTATCTCAGTCATAGGCTTCAACCCAGGGAGGAATGCTATGCAGCTGTAGAAAAGGAATGTCTAGCCATGGTGTGGGCACTGCAGAAACTTCAGCCCTATCTGTATGGAAGAAAATTCACTGTAGTTACAGATAACAATCCCCTAACATGGTTACATCAAGCCAGCCAGCAAAATGCCAAGTTACTCAGGTGGAGCCTAGGGTTGCAAGTATATTATTTGGCAGTGCAGCACCGCAGTGGGATTAGCAATGCCAGTGCAGGTGGGCTCTCAAGACAGGAAATGGGGTAAGGTATACCCAGATGGACTCAACCCTCTCAAGCAACATTTTTCAAGGGACACTTGAACAACTAGCTTGAGTTCTCAGGGGGAAAGAAATGTGAGAAACTGAGGGGCTGCCAGCCCAGTTAGATAGAATTTTGTAAATAATTCTATGTCGTTGTAAATATTAATATGATCCACAGGTTTGTTTTTACAAATGTAAGAAAACTAAATGTAAGAAAATTGTGCTATATGCTGAACTTCAAAAATGTAACCACAGTGCACCCTGCTGAAAGAAAGCTGATGAGCAAAGAATTTTATAACGGTGTTTGATCTCAAGCTCAGAGACAGGATGTCTGGGCTAAGAGTTTCTTCTGTTGTTTTAAGACAAAGAAGAAAAGTACTAGGTTTCACATGTAAAGTGTCTTTTATTGCTATGACTTCCTGGCAGCTGTAACAATTGCATTCTGTGAGCCTGTGAAACCTCAGCAGGGGTGACAATAATGATGTAATGTGAAATGACTCAGAAGTACTGTGTATTATCAATTTAAGGGCTATCTCAGAAAGGAAGAGAGCATTTCGTATCTTGTCTTGGAACCAGTAAGAACATCCACTCACCAGTGCTTGCATGCTCTGTATGTAAGTAGTTTATTTAGAACAGTGGTTTCTCTTAGAGATAGATAGAAGTACCCAGATTAGTCTAGTTGTTTTCTATATTTATGTCAGACTATCCTACAATATTGTTTTAGAGTATTTCCTGTGATCTCTGAACTCTGTAATGTCATTGTGTTGAAGCAATAAATATTGTCTTGTGCTTTTATTATTTATTATTAAATATTTTAAACATTTCAACTGTGGCTGTTTTGTGTAGGAATAATCTAAGCTCTAGAGTACTTGAATGTATTTGGTGATACTGTGCCAAGCCACTCCAATAGCCTTGCTGTTTGTCACACTTACTAATTGGATAATAATGACATTACACAGTGAAATTGGTCACCCTTTGGGAAGGGCCTTATAGTAGCTGATAGTAGTGGTTGGTGACAGCCAGTACTACCTTATAGTCTGGCCAGAAAGGGGGCATAGCTGGAGAACCTGTGCCAGCATTTCGAAGGAGTGTCTGTGTGTTTGTATATAAATCAAATCTTAAAGAGGATGTGTGTGTGTGTGTGTGTGTGTGTGTGTGTGTGTGTGTGTGTGTGTGTGTGTGTGTGTGTGTGTGTGTGTGTGTGTGTGTCAGCTTTTTGGGCAGGGACACGAAGCACTGGTTGGACAGAGAGGGTGCTGGAGGTTGTAGCTTGGCCACTAGGCTGAGATCTGAACCCTATAGATGTGCCAGTGGGAAGTCTTATTGGGGATCTGGAGAGAAAGGGAGAACCCAGTCCCAGACCGACTGTGATCTCCGTGTGCTCTTAAGGGAAATTGTACTTTACTGTGTGTGTACTTGTTATCCCCCGAATGTACACACTGGTGCTAGAGGTGAGGATTGAGGCTCCTTGATTACTGAGCCAGTGCAATATATATATATATATATATATATATATATATATATATATATATATATATATATATTAAGATGCCAGGTTTTTGTAATTTAAAAAAACAGACCACAATAAATCATTTCAAAACTTTTCCTACCTTTCATGTGACCTATAACCTGTACAATTCATTTGAAAAACAAGCAAAGCTGTTAGGGGAAAAATATAAAAAATAAAAAACATACAATATGCTGGTTGCAAGTGTGCACACCCTTAAACTAATACTTTGTAGTGTGTGCATGCCCTTAAACTAATACTTTGTTAAAGCACCTTTTGATTTAATTACAGCATTCAATCTTCTTGGGTAGAAGTCTGTCAGCATGGCACATCTTAACTTAGCAATATTAGCCCACTCTTCCTTGCAAAAGCATTCCAAATCTGTCAGAGTGCGAGGGTGTCTCTTGTGCACAGCCTTCTTCAGGTCACTCCCCTGTTTTCCATTGGATTTAGATCTGGGCTGTGGCTGGGCTGTTCCAAAACTTTAATTTTCGTCTGGTGAAGCCATGGGTCATTGTCTTGTTGAAAGGTGAAATTCTTCTTCATCTTCAACTTTCTAGCAGATGCCTGAAGGTTTTGGGCCAAAAGTAACTGGTATTTGGAACTGTTCATAATTCCTTCCACCTTGACTAAATCCCCAGTTCCAACTGAAGAAAAGCAACCCCAAAGCATGATACTGCCACCACCATGCTTCACCATGGGGATGGTGTACTTTTGGTGATGTGAAGTGTTGTTTTTTCGCCAAATGTACCTTTTCAAATTGTGGCCAAAAAGTTTAACCTTGATCTCATCAGACCATAACACATTTTCCCGCATGCTTTTGGGAGACTTGATGTATCGTTTTGCAAATTTTATCTGGGCCCGGATGTTTTTCTGTGTAAGAAAAGGCTTTCATCTTGCAACCCTACCCCATAGGCCAGACATATGGAGAACACGGGAGATTGTTGTCACATGTAGTACACAACCAGTACTTGCCAGAAATTCCTGCAGCTCCTTCAGTGTTGTTGCAAGTCTCTTGGCAGCCTCCCTGACCAGTTTTCATCTTGTCTTTTCATCAATTTTGGTGGGACATCCAGTTTTTGCAACGTCACTGTTGTCCCCTATTTTCTCCACTTTTTGATGACTGTCTTCACTGTGTTCCATGGTATATCCAGTGCTGTGGAATTTTTATGTACCCTTCTCCTGACTTATACCTTTCAACAATGAGATCCCTTTGATGCTTTGTAAACTCTCTGTAAACCATGGCTTTTTCTGTAGCAGGCAACTGAGTAAATGTCAGGAAATCCTACTAGGACAGCCAAACTTTATTTGTGGTTAATTAGAGTCTCTTTAATTGATGGCAGGTGTGTACCCAAGAAGACTGAATTCTGTAATTAAATCAAAAGGTGTTTCAACAAAGTATTAGTTTAAGGGTGTGCACACACAACAAAGTACTAGTTTAAGGGTGTGCACACTTATGCAACCAGCGTATTGTACGTTTTTTTAATTTTTTTATATTTTCTCTCCTAACAGATTTGTTTGTTTTTCAATTGAATTGTACAGGTTATAGGTCACATTAAAGGTGGGAAAAGTTTTGAAATGATTTATTATGGTCTAATTTTTTTTATATCACAAAAATCTGGCATTTTATAAGATTACAACAGCAGTGAGCATTTGGACATCTACATATTGTTTTGGTACGTTTATTTACACAACTGTATTTTTTAACAGGTCATTCTGTTTATGTGGTATATAAACCAGAATCAGATCTATACTCCATCTTCTTGAGGAGCGACTGTATTGATTCACATTCTTAGCTTTGCCTTGTATCAGTGTTTCCTTAGGCATGCAGTCTGCTTAATGAAGTATCTTTGCATTTTCTCATCCATTTTGTATCATTATTTTTGTAAGAAATCCAAATTGAATTTACATACTTTGCAGAATGAAATGAACAATTACCATTAGTAGCTTGGTTATCTTTTAATTTGTGAAAAACAATATATATTTTGGCAGCCTAGTTGCCCTCTTGGCTATAACATCACATGGTTTAAAGGTTATTTATTTATTTTTGTTCACTGTGATGTCAATAAATTGGTATGGAAGGCTAGCTCAGTAGTTAGGGAAGAACTGGACACCCTCGACACCGTGGCTGAGAGAAGAATGTTAGCACAACTAAAGTCTGTCATGGAAAATATTGACCACCAACTCAACACAGTGGTAACTAGACAGAAAAGTTCCTTTAGTAGGAGACTGAAGAGCATAAAGTGCTCCTCTGTACATCACAGGAAATCCTTCCTGCCCACAGCCATCAGACTCTATAATGCCTCCTACCATCTTGGCTTCACCCCCACAGCTAAAGGAGACCACATAGTTTAATGTTAAACTCTTACCCATTTTCCCAACCTTTTTATCTCTCTTTTTTATCTTTCTTTTTCAGTGCAATATTAATCACCAGTGCAATTATGCTTTGCGCAGTATGCTATACTTTAGTTAAAGTATTGTAATGTGCAATACCAAATATCCTAGTGTGAGTGGTAATTAACACAAAAGGCTCCCCCTTTCATGTCACTACTATATGTGGTATGATATAATTAACAAGAATTGGCATATTTTGGCTACTGATGAGTGTATTTTTAAGTTGGTTGGGAAAGAACCAAGATTTGTCTATAGAAATAAAAAATCTTTGAAACAAGTATTATGCTATCCGAATAAGCACATTACAAGTCAATGGATGTACTGTGGTACTAGAGCATGTAATAAATGTGCTTTTTGTAAATACATAGATAGCAATGATATTTTTATACAACCAGTTACCCAGAAGATGTATAGATTTAACATAACAGCTGATTGTGAAACTAAAGATCTAGTGTACTTGGCTCACTGTACGATTTGTTCAGCGTCTACATTGGCAAAACCAACAGACATTTGAAAGTACGCATTAGGGACCTCTATTACTGCTATAAGAAAGGTTTTGAATATAGTGCAATAGCTAAACACATGCTTAGATGTGGACAGGATCATTTCTTTAGTTTCTTAGCAATAGATAGTTTGGTATAGGTGATCAGGAAGGGTGATCTTGTGAACAGAATGGAACAAAAGGAGCTCAGATGGATTATGTTGTTTGCAGCTCACAAAGAACCTGGTTTAAATAATTAGATCTCTTTGAAACCTGTCTTGAAAGACAGGAAACATGTTTAGAAGTGTTAAGATATTTGTCTGAAGTAAATTTATTTTTAGGAAAATTAGCAAATAATAAGTTTGCAAATAAATTTGGAGAATAATAGTATTTAAACAAGTAGGTAGAGTTCTTTGGTATGAAAACATGTTTTTAAGATGTTGCAGTTCTTTTGAATTAATTGTCATGGAGATATTCAATTTTTTTTTATTACTGATTGCCTGTGTAATTACTTATTATTTTAAAAATTCTGTGTTAAATGGTTTTAGTATGGTCTGAGGAAGCAATCCGGAGAGATTGCGAAAGCACTTACCACTATTTTATTGTTTTAATAAAGTGTTTAAACTTTTGATTTCTGTCTATGGAGCTCATTCATTGCTGTGGATCAGTGCAAGGAATATATTGTCTGTTCACAGGTTAATAAAGTTGCTAGGGCAGTTAGAAGAGCAGGAGAGCCATTCAAGGTTAAAGTCACCTAGGATGACAGTTTCTTGGCTGAAAGAGGAAGCAGACCAAGAGAGGAGGGTACGTGGCTATGATATTAATGGCTTTGTGAGGATTAATATGTAGGCATGCGATTAGAATTTCAGCACTGGGGATGTCTGGGGATTTGCAAATTACTTTTTCTACGTTAAGAGTCATTAAACATAATTGCCACACCCCATCGCTTTTGTTTAGCCTATCTTGTCTTATAATATTGTAACCATTTTCTGCAGTTTCAGAGTCTTTGCTGTGGGGCTTTAACCAGATTTCAGTTATAACAGCTATGTCTGGTGAGTAGGTGGCCAAGGTGGCATGGAATACTGCGATTTTGTTTACAAAGCTCCTGAGACTGAAATTGGTTATTAGAAGATCGGAGTTAGAGGTTGAAGGTAGTGAGGTACATAGTGTTGTTTCAGTAAGATTTTGGTTTGTTGTAGAAGAAAAGGAGTGTGGGAGGAGTCATTGATTATGAGGGAAGTCACAGTTGGGGTCTGGGTTGATATGGATGTCAGACCGCAGTTTAATATGTTGAGTGCAACACTAGGTTTTTAAGTTTGTCAATTAGTCAGTTCTACCTGTAAGTGGATAGCTGAGGGTTGGTGGAGTATATATGCCTGAAAGGGAAAAGAACAGTGTTGTAGTTGTAGTATAGATGAGGGCTGATATGACTACAAGGTGTAGGCAGACACTGAAGAAAGGTGTGTGTGAGTGTTGGGGAGTGATCGTGTTTAATTGTGTAATTATGGAAGTCTGTGGTATTATAGGCTGGGTAGAGAAAGCATAAAAGTTTTGTACAGTAGTGTAAAGAGTGAAAGAGTGCTATAGCAGGAGGATGTGAAATGTGTGCTGTGAGAAAAGTGTTGATTGGGAGAGAATGACTGTAAACTATTGTGGTGGGAGAGATGTGAAAGTATGAGGATTGGTGAATTTGTTAGGGGTGTGGTTTACTTCTGTATCAATATAGTCAATGAGGGAGTAGATACGAATGGGGGTAGGGTGCAGGAGCGGAGTGAGCCTGAGCTCAGCGAGGGCGAATGGAGTAGGCTGTCCCAGGTGAGGTGGAGACTAGCACATAAAGCAATCAAAATTCAGGTACGTTTGCTGACAAGAACCACAAGGTGAGACAGTCAGTCAGAAAGACTGGTGAAATGTAAGTTGCCAGGGAAGAGTAGAAATAAAAGGAGAGATTTGAGGGGAAGTGTGGACAGTGAGGGGAGAGTTTGCTAGGGAGTCAGAGAAAGCAGCAGACCCTACACAAAAGGGCGATATAAGCTTAGGTTAAAAAGGAAAAAAGAGTTGTAGGACTATGTAACAAAGAGAGCAACTCTGTTAGTGCAGTGGAAAGAGTACAGTAGAAAGAGTGATAGAAAAAGCAGGTTAGGGCATGCATTAAAGGGACAAGATAGCTGTAGGTAAATGGGACTGGAGATGGGCAGTGATGATGTACAAGGGACTACTGGGTTAAAAACAGGTTTAAAATTTAGAAATGTAATACAGTGTAAGAACTTAGCAAGGTATAACAGTTTGTACATACATTAAAGTTGAAATAATAAAAAATGCAGGCAATAGGTTAGAGCGTCCTGCAGGTGGTATCGGGTGATTCTTCTGCAGTGTACATTTTGAGGTTTAGATGTAACTATATATCCAGAAAGCCACTCTCTGGCTATCAGTGAGGGAGGAGGTCAAGTTTGAGTGTGTTGCATTAAAATTGAAATAATAAAAAATGCAGGCAATAGGTTGGAGTGTCCAGCACGAGGTATGAGGTGATTCCTTTCTGCAGTGTAGCTTTGAGGTTTAGATGTAACTGTATATTCAGAAAAGCTCTGTCTGGCTAGCAGTGAGGGGGGAGGTCAAGTTTGAGTGTGCTGCATTTTTAGCAATAAATGGCAGATACAATCTGAATGTCATTTGTATATCATCAGTGCAGGTCGTGGATGGTCCGGAGCAGAAACAGGAAGGAAAGAAAGCATGATTTCCATTTTCTAGTAATTGCTTTTTTGGCAGCCACTATAATTAGTCACAACAAGGTCTTACCTTGTCTAGGCAATTCCAATCCTGTATCATTGCTCAGAAAAATCATCTCCCTCGTCACACCAGTCTGCCCACCCAGCATCTTGGACAGTGCATCCTGCAGGGAATCTTTAAAGTCTGCCAACTCACTGCACTTTCAAGAAATACTTTATGGATCCTGCAACAAATTGCTTATGTTACAAGTGCACAGATAAACACAAACACAAAGTAGACCAAACACATGCTACATAATTAGATATAATAGATACTATACTCACTTATGTTACCCCACATATATAACAGCAATGTCTGACATAGGTACACTGTTGACCATAGTTATACAGAATGATAAAGACATTTGCTTCTTTGATTTTTCCATTTTTGATTCATTGGTAGCCATTGATAACTCCAGTGTGGAGAAATAAGGCTTGCCCTTTCTTGTCCTCTCAGACCTAGCTTTAACACAAGATTCCTCAATCTCTTTCTCTTTATATCCCCTATTGACAGAATCTTTCCTTGACTGGATAAAGTTGCTTCAAAATCCAAGTCCCTGACATGCAACCTGGAATTTCTCAATGCTTGATTATTAACTACATTTCTGAAAATGGGGAGTGCATGCTAGTGCAGTGTAAATAACTGTTCCGGTAGCAGGCTTTCCTATAAACTTGAGTATATAACTTGTTATCTAGTTCATCTCTCAAAATTGTTATATCCAAAAAATCTATACTACAGCGTGAGCTGTTAGCAGTAAAATGCAGGAACTCACTGCTAGTGTTTAGATACTCCACAGATGAATTTAACTTAACTTCCTCACCTTTCCACAACAAGAATAAATCGTCGACAAAGTGACAATAAAACCAGATATTGTCCTTAAATAAATTATTTACTGTATGAGTCTATTCCCATTGCACCATGACCAAATTGGCGTAGCTATTGCCACTGGGCATGCCCATAGCTACGCTAGAGGTCTGTAAAAAGTATTTATTATCAAATGTGAATATATTAAATTCAAGTATCTATTGTAATAAAAACATATCAACTCAATCTTCATGTTCAATGAATTGTTCCTAATCAGAAAATCACGTACCTGCTCTACCCCTTTATCATTGGGGATGACAGTAAACAGCGACGTTACATCTAACGTCACTAAGATATTCATCTCCTATCAATGATTTATCTGCTAGAAATTCATGTAGATCCCTAAGGAAATGTTCAGAATCTCTTAAAACAATCTTGTAATCATTTAACAATGGTCTTAGTTGTTTCTCTGTATAAATGGGAACCAGTTCTGTTATCCTTCCTTCTCCTGAATCTATTGGTCTGAAAGGGAGTACAGTGTTATATTTATGTATTTTTGGTAAGCCATTCAAAATTGGAATAATAGGATGTTCTACTATAAACTTTGAAAACAATTCTTTAGTAATATATTCTTCTTGTAAACAGTTCTGAATATATCTGTTATAACAGTTTATCATTTCTTCAACAGCAACATCATTAATCAACTTATAAGTTTTTACGTCTCTTAACTTATCATTTATAGCCTCAAAACGATTTATCCATCACAACAATGGAATGACCTTTATCTGTAGGCCTTATTACAATCTCCTTATCCATCTGTAGTTTAGCCAGTGCTTGAGTCTCATCATAATTCAAAATGCAAAACTTTATACTTCTACTTTAAAGGTCAACACATTATAAAGATCATTTTCGCAGGTTTTAATAAATATGTCTAGTACTGGTGGCATTAACAGCATAAATGAACTTCATTTTTTAAAAAGACAACTATTACCGTCTTTGTTCATAGAACCAAAATTTAACTTCAAAACAAGGTTCTGTGTGAATACTCTTAAGTTCCAAAAGTGTGTCAGGTAGGTCTGCCCAACTAGCAGGAATAAAAGTTAAACCTTTATTCAAAAGGTTGATCTCATGGACAGTTAATTGCCTCTTTATTTTTAACCTATACAATTTCATCAAAACTATAAGTTGTCCCACTCTCACTGACAAACATTCCAAAAAACAGTCATTACTTGACTGGATATTAACCAATAAGCCAAACCTGGGGTACCAAGCTGGCTATCTACCAGTCATGCTAAGTGACCATGCCCCTACATTTCTAGTCAGGAAAAGAATTCAAACCCAATCCTACATTCCTTTCAAATACACCCATAGAAAGAAAAACTTATCTTCTGACACATTTAATAGACTACTTCAACACTGTGATTGGTCTTCATTAAAAAAACTTACAAGTCCTTGCAGTGGAATACTTCAACAACAAATTCCATGACATTGTAAGTAATCTTGCCCCACCAGGAAAATATGCCACAAATCCAAACAATTACCATAGCTATCTAATGATACTAAACTTCTAATTAAACAAAGGGATAGAGCCTGGTCACTATATCATACCACCAAAGACAAAAGTGATTTCACCCTATATCAGCAACTAAGGAACCAAGCTAAGAAAAAAGTCATCCAAGATAAAAAAATAACTTAGTTCCTAACCTGTCAACAAAAGCTCCAGAACAACCCACATACGTTCTGGCAAAATATCAATCACCTATTTAACCCTGGTAAAACCTGCACCCCTACTCCCTCGACATCTAATACCCCTGAGCCATTTGCCTCACAGTTCAACTCTCACTTTATCAACTCTATCACCTCCCTTCTATACAGCAAACAAAACCTACCACTCACAGTTCCCTCCCCTAATACTCATAACACAAACTCTTTTTTTCCTTTAAACCCATTCAAACTACTTATAAACTCCTAAGTAAGCTAAAACCCATCTGTCTTGCTGCTGACCATCTACCCAACAAATTTCTAAAAGTAGCTGCTCCATCCATCACCTACCCCATATCCATTCTAATCAATTGCTCTATCTCAGAAAAATATGTGCCTCACCTCTGGAAATTTTTCACATCATACCCTTCCACAAGGTTGGCCCCTCTAGAGATATTCTGAACTACCAATCCATTGCCATCCTCCCTCCCATAGCCAAAATCCAACAAAAATGTATACACCGACAACTCATGAATTACCTCACCACCAACAACCTATTGTTCAGCTCTCAGCACAGCTTAAGACCTAAACATAGTACAAACTCAGTACTAATAACCTTTACTGATATTATTCATCACCTCAAAAATGAAGGACAGCTAGTTTTATCAATTTTCCTAGATATGTCAAAATTTCTTGACACCGTATCCCACCAATTGCTACTCAACAAACTTGCTACATATAATCTAAATTCATCATCCTTAACATGGTCCACAGCTATCTGTCTAACCGACAACAGGCCACAAAATGAAAGAACAAACTCTTCCTGCTACTACCAGTATCCACTGGGGTACCCCAAGGATCCATACTTGATCCCATCCTCTTTGTCATGTTTACCAACAACCGAAATTGTGCCACCCAACTTGCCACTATCTTCCAATATGCAGGCTACTCCTGTCTTATCTGCTCAGTATCCCTCCCCCAAGAACTTCAGCATAATATGCAAAAATCTTTCCTAGACATTGAAAATTAACTCATCGTAAACGCAAACAAGACTAAATTGATTATTTTCACAAATCATCCAAGCTTGCCTCACTACCTCTCTCTATTCTCTCCTCTAATGGTACAAAAATTGAACCTAGTAATCAGACCAAGCTTCTAGGAGTTACCATAGATGACAGACTAAAATCTGATAAGCACATCTCCTTAACAATCCAAAAAGTCCACACCAAACTTGGAGCTCTTTATAGGGTCAAACTGTACCTTACACATCAAGCCATACTAGCCACCGCTAGATCTCACTTACTATCTACCCTACTCTACTGCTCACATATCTTCACCAACTTATGCAAGACAGACTTAATAACCTAGAGTCCTGCTTTAACAAAATAGCTAAGTTTGCCTCCAATCAACCCCATAAAACTCACCATTGCTCCATTCTTACTCATCTGGCTGGAACTTCCCAACCTGTTAACGCTAAACCAACTTACCTTTGCCCATAAAGTCATACACAAGCCCAGTAACTGCATTGCACTTTCAAGCCTGGTCCAACCCCACTTTAACTGCAGGTCTCTTAGGTCTTCCAGCAGACTAATGCTAAATGTTACCAAGTCTCACGACTATCATGGCAACTCCCTCTGTTCCTGTAAAATAGCTAAGGACTGGAATGCTCTTCCTTAGCACATCCAAAACAAACCCAACATGTCCTCATTTAAAAAAAAGCCTAAAAGATTATCTCAGTAGCAACTGACTTTGCCCTTGTATTGCTCCTGGCTAGTTTCTTTCTCCTATTACTTCCAACTCCCTTGCTCAGGTATCTCTTTTCGCTACCTTTAAACAGCTAGTACTTATAATCGTATGCTTATTCTCTGATAGCTTATGTATATCTCTGTATTATATTATTACTATGTATTTGTTCATGATTAATTATCTCTTATGTACCTTTGTTAATTGCATTGTTTGCTAATATTTGTGTTCATGACTGCTTGGTCTCTTAACTGATTGTTACTGTTCTGGAGCTTTTCTCCCCAGGCCTCTGCTGAAAACTGGCTACTTGCCCAGTCAGACACTACCTGGTTAACAAATGTAAATAAACCAACTATATTAGAAATAGTGAACATAGTAATAGAGATAAAACAACTGGAACTGAGATCTTTAGAAAATGGTAGGAGCAAACTACATAGGAAAAAATGGGAACTGTGGGAACAATACATACGTGGGAGGAATGAGGTTTAAAAGAAGGCAGGACTTAAATGAGCTATGTCATGTTTGAATGTATAATGTCTGCAACTGGGAGTGTGTCAGTATGGTTTGTGATGTAAAATGCTTGCAACTAGGATTGTGTTGGTGTGGTTTTCATTTATATAAATGTGTGACTGCTTATGTTGTAAGTGATCATTTAATAATAATTTATTTAATGTTGCTTAGGTTGTATGGTATATAGCAATATATAGGAAGTATAATGTTTGTTATTGTGTTAATACAATTTGATTACTTTTGCATAAATGTAAATTTGCCTATGTCACAACTGATAATCCAATAAAGGTGTGATTCTGATACTGATACTGTGGTAAACTGTCCAGCATGTTAAGGTTTATGAACCATTGAAGTGTTCCACAGTAATAACCCTAATGATGCCTCCAGGCATTTTTCTAGGACCAGCCAAGTGATACCACTGGTTACCTATTATTGCCACATACATGCTGTTGAAATATTTCATCTTAAAGCTTACATGATAAGCAGCACAGCTGCATTGATAACTAATTTCTGTACAGCTAAAGAGATTTTAAATGTTATTTATTAAACTATTTGTATACAAATTTCACATTTCTGTGAATATCTCAACAACCGTGCACCAGAGGCAGAACTACTTAGTTTCAAATGAAATCTCAGAGCTTGATAAACCAAATGCTGATGATAGTATGTTTATTGTTTAAGGGGTTAACAAGATAGTGTGTGGTGTTTAGAATCATTACAAAAATATTTTACTGAGTTTAATGTCATTTACAAAATCTAGTTTCAGACAGAGTCTAATGACTGCTACTGCCATAAAGATTAGTTTATGCTAAACAGTTTGCCGTTTCCACCTTTTTAACACTTACAGTTCTAGAGATACAAACGGGTGGCCATGGTAGTGCAGTGGCTAGCATTGCCACCTCACAGCAAGAGGTTCTCCGTCTGAGGAGTCTGCATGTCCTCTCCCACATCCCAAAGACATGCTGTAGGTGGATTGGACACTTGGCCCGATGTGTGTGTGTGCCTTCTGTGGAAGGTTGGGAGCCGGGCTGGCAACTCAACACTGTCAAACTCTACTGCCAGTTGTTCTGTGGACCGTTGTTCTACTGTGGCAACCCCTAACTGGGAAAAGGCGAAAGAAGAAGTTTTAGAGATACAAACATTTGTTTAAGCTGTGAAGATATAAATTGATTTTGTCAAAAGAAAAAAAAATACAAGTAAACCAGAGTGGAAGTACCAAAACAAACAAAACTGTAAAATAACAATCTTGGCATAACTGAGTTGTTGTTTTATGATTTTGTCAAAGGGCTAGAAATGCAGCCATTGGAAGTTATTGTACTTGTGTCTAGAGAATCATTGGAAAGAGTAAGTTAAAGATATTGGAAGGGAGAACCAGCCAGATGGAATTCATATTACTTCTCCCTAAGATTGCTAGCTGCATTAGAAGTACATTGAGGCAGCTTGCTTTGGTGAATATACTGCTATTGATTGTGAAGCTTTAGTTTCATTTGCTTAAACTGACTTGCATTTTTGCTTTTTTATCAGTTCATCATTGAAGATGCAGTATTGGACAGGTTTACTTAGCAGTGTTTGCATTCGGTATTAGAAGGACTTTCCTCTTTCACGAAGGAAGGCATATCAGATTAATGCAGTGGAAGTGTTGCCAGAGTGCTGATTAGCTAGAGGTTTTATGGATCAAGTTCCATTAGTTAGAAATGACTGATTCCCTGGAAGCGTGTGGTGAACAACATATATACAGGCTTTGAAGCTTCTGTAGATGTTCTACATTCTCACTGCTGCAGTAACCTGTAAATTGTATCCTTCCAATAGTTTTCATTCCCTCCCACACTTTCACTCTGGCTACACTTAAGCTGAACTTATTTTGGTGGGAGCTATACATACAGTCAGAGTGACAAAATCTTGAGTATTTTCTTGACAAACACTATTTTGCATTAAAATAATTGTATTTTCTATTTTTTACTGAATTTCTGTAAAAACTGTGGTATATTTCTTTAAGAATATCAGCTTTTGAGGAACTCCTATCAGACATTCTGCAAACACTGCATTTGCTGTCTACGAATTGCTTTCTGGTTTATCTAGTGCCCATTTGTGTTATAGAGCTTACTTTATACATTTATTAACTGAAAATATGTTTTTTTTTCTTGAAAACTGTTTTATTTGGACAGAAATGATCAGTGTTCATGTTATGCTTATGTACTCACTGTGATAAGCTATTAAGTTAATCTTTTGGACAAATTATTTAAGTGTAAACTGGCATTCCTTTTTGAAAGAAGTTGATTGTGTGCTGCTTATGTCTTTATGATGGAAATGAGTTTTTTTTTAAATGGCTATGTGTTGCTTAAGTGTACTACGTAACAACTTACCTTCTGTCCGAGCCCTTCTACCTCAGCTTAACAGCAAAAAGACTTTATTCTCTACTACAGCATAGATAATTACCAGGTCCTGCTGTTCTTTCCTCCAGCATACATAGCTAAAAAAAAGGCAATTAAAGCACAAACCCTTAACCTTACCACTGGCTGAGTCAGTGTGTCAGCCAATTTTAAGAGACCCTGCAGTGGCTGTTGCCTATTCCTCAGACCATTTACTTCTTGTGGTGTAGCCTTGCCAGCCACAATTGACCAGGGGTTGCATGTCCTCTTTGGCTGCTTCAGTGTCCAATGTAAATGTGACAAAGGAGAATACTGCCAGCACAGCTATCTAGAATTTTGTAAATGATTGTGTGCCATTTGTGAATATCAACGTGATTTGTGTAGGATGCTTGTGCTGCAAATGTATTGGTTCATAGATTGGTACTAAGCTAACTGCCCTTGCGAGCCATTTTAAGCCTAGCCAATTATCCCTTGTGAGAATCAAACCCTGCACCTTGTGTTTGTAAGGCAAATACCTTAACCATTAGGCCACCCTCCATATATCATGTGTATATCAAACTAGGTTTGTACAGACGTGTGTTGAAAAGATATTTTATAAAGTGCTTGTGCTTATGTAACAGTACCACCTCCTTTTTGAGATTTACCTACGCAGTATCCCTTCAGGAAATTAATAATTGTTTCCACTCTAGAATATTCAGGAAACACACATTCTCTAACTCATATCTTCATTTTGAGAATAGTCACCCCTATTTCCAAAAAAAGGGTATAGAACCTTGAATTTGTGTACCTTGTGGATTTTACTACAATTGTTTTCTTTGTGTGTGGTACTCAGCTGTTTTTATCCAATTTTGTGGCTGGGCTGTACTGAGTTAAACAGACTGCACAGTTATTAAAACTTTGCTTTGGAAGCTGTGGAGTCTACTTTTTTATTGGCTGCCTTTTCGTTTTGGTTCCTGGTTTATTTCTGAGGTGCCATGGCTGAAGGAGCGGAGAATTTCTCTTTAAAAGAACTGCCTAGTGTCTTTCAAGATCAGGATGACACTAATGATAATTCTCCTGTAATGAGGGGGAGAATTTAACAAAATGCTGGAAATCCTTACACAGATAGCTACGAACCAAAGCACCATGATTAGGAACAGTTTGCCTGTGTTGCCAGGCAACCAGCAGCAGTTGCGTGATGTCGTAGGTACCTTTTTGGCCTCGACCAATCAGAATTGAGTTGGACAGATGAGGGAGGTGACTGCCAACAGGGCAGACATGTGTTCGCATTCAGTGAATGCGGTTACAGTGAATTCTTTGAACATTAACCAAGATTCGAGCAGAATGGATTTTATATTCGAGAACTGGACATTAAAAAGGTTTTATTTTACTGAGGACATACCCTAATTGCAAGAGACATTTAGCGACCTTCTAAAGGTATTCAAAGAGAAACTTTTGCATTTAAAAACATTGCAAGTTAGAGATTGATTATTTAAATAAATGTGTTGCAGTTGGGAGGGTACCTAAGGGGCAGCGGCTCTGTAAATACCCAAACAATGTTGAAACTAACAACATTTTCCACGAGGAATTATTAGAACTGTTTAACAAATTTGGGATTGAGTTGTTGAAGCTTATGATTAGAAATTATGAATTACAAAGAGACAATGTCATAAAAGATGTTAATGTTCTGCATGATAAACTGACTTGGGACTGTTTTTTCAATGTTGAAAAAATAAAATGCAGTGCTGTTTTTAAAGACATTGATTCACACTGTGAAAATGTGTTAGTAAGGAAGGTTAAAAAATTACAGAGGGACTTGATTGAATATAGGGAGGGGAAAGCTTACCCACCCCTAAGGAGAACTTAGTTATGGAGTATTAGAAGGGGATAATTTGAACAAGGAAACCCTTACCCTGGAAAACATCCCTTTAGAAGACACCCCCCCCCCGAGAAGAAGTGAGAGAATCGCACAGAAACAAGGACAATACAACGCTTACAAATCAATACAACCAGTTTCAGGGGAGGGGGGCAGGGGGAGAGGTTAGAGCAACAACAACAGGAATTATATGTGGAAGAACAGTCAAGGAAGAGGACAGTACACGGAATGATAGATAATAACGATTGTGTGGGTGAAATTTAGATAATAACGATTGTGTGGGTGAAATTGTTGTCACAGAGAATGGTAAAAAAGTTACAAAGAGCAATTTCAGTATTTTTAATTACACTGATTTTGAGATAAAAAAATTAACATTTTTCTTTATATACTAAGGGTTTTCAGTTTGTTCCTAATAGACCTCTGAACATGGTTAACACCTTGGTGGATGTCAAATTATTTTTGAGGAAGTTAAATCTGAAGTTGTTTTTCAAGGAGAAAAGAAGAGATGAACAAAATCTTTTGAGATCAATCACTTTTAACCCCCCGCTTAATCCAGTTTTGAGAGTATTTGAGGAAGTTGTGGAGCAGGACATTAGAAAGGTAAATACCAAAAAGGACATGAGGAGTAATTCAAGTCACTTGGAAGAAAGTTTGATTGAGGAATTGGTTCAGAATAAATGTAGAATTATGAAACCGGACAAGGGGGTGGGGTTGTGCTTATGTGCATGATTGATTATGAAACAAAGATGTTTGAGATTTTGAATGATGAGGAGACATATAGTGTAGCATCCAAAAATGAAATTCATGTTTCATGTGCCAAAATTCAGTATTACTTGAAGGGCCATTTGTTACAAGGAGCAATTAATAAGAAATTATATGATTTTTTATATGTGGAAAAACCACGTATTCCGGTAATATTTGGGATACCTAAAATGCACAAGGGCATGGAAGACTTGGCTTTCAGACTTACTGTTTCAGGTGCCGGGTATATCACAGAGCCTTTGGCCATATTTGTGGATTACCACTTAGGATTTTGGGTTCAGTAAAACATATTACTAAGGACTCATGGGACTTCTTAAGGAATATGACCTTTGATAAATACAGTAATACAGTGCATTTAGTTACTGTGGATGTTGTGGAATTATTTCCTAGCATTCCACATGATATAGGTCTGGAATGGTTTCAGGAAGTACTAACTGAAGTTAGATATTTGGATGCTAACACTATTAACTTGATTATTGAATTTCTGGAAACAACCTTGAAAAACAACTACAAAGCCGCGGTGGTGCAGTGGTAGCGTTGTTGCCTCACAGTAAGAGGTTCTCCCGTTCGATTTTCGGCTGGAGCACCTTCTGTGTGGAGTCTGCATGTCCTCCCCACTGTCGAGTGGCATTTGAAAGATATGCGTAGAATGGGCGTGCCTTCGTTGAAGGTTGGGCGTTGAGCTCCACCTCAGCACCCGTAAAAAATCTACTGCCAATCATTAGTGGACCGGAGTTCTGCTGTGGTGATCCCTAACCAGGAAAAGCCGAAAGAAGAACAACCTTGAAAAACAACTACATGTTCTTTAATGGTGAATACTACAAGCAGGAAAGTGGTGTGGCTATGGGGGTGGCATGTGCCCCCCTATATGGCAACCTGGTATTATACTATTGGGAGAAAAGGTATATCATGGATACAGTGTGGTGCAGGCACATAATCTACTATAATTAATTCCTTGACGATATTTGTATTCTTTGGGGGGTGGTCCTTGGAAGAATTGACTGCCTTCTTAACCTATAATGTTATGTAGTCCTATCTCACCTCCATTATTACATGTGGGTTCAGAGCCGATCCTCGGCTCCAACTCGGCCTCTTAGAAAGCCTGAAAACTTCTGATTGGCTCGTGGCTAATAGGTATCCCATGATGCATGCGCACATTCCCCAGATCACGTTTGCCGCGTCTTCAGTCGGAAGCTTCTTTTGGTTGGCTGTGGCTAAGTGATTTAGTTCTTTATTATTCTGATTGTAAGAATTTTTTTAACTTTTTGTGAAGTGCCTTTCTTATTGCTGTTAACCTTATTGTGATAACTGATTGTGTCAATTTAACCGGACTTGACTGTTTCCTGGATTTGACTTTCTGCTATAAAATTTTGGGCCTGTTGGCCTTTTTTGTGTTTGTGTTTCCGTGAGTGTGTGCATTTTTACTAAACCGTTTTACTTAGAGGTATTAGTCTGTTTCCCTTTCCTTTACACTAGGTTCGTTTAAGTTAGAGAACCTAGTAAAACTTCCCTTGGTTGTTTGTTGTGAGAAATAGGGCTAGATCTGTTTAAGTTAGAGGATCTAGTTCCTCTCTTGTTGAATGAGTGTGTTGCTTTTTCTCTTCAACGCCTGTTGAGGCTGCCATCATGTCTAAGGAACATAAAGAGCATAAACAGTCAGGATTTAACTCATTCACTCCGGAGCAGTACTGAAAAAGCTGCCTGCTTAATTCCACCATAGGAAAAATAATGCAGCCTGAGCTCATTTTCAGAAAATCCATTTCTAATACCATACAGAAAACAAATGTTCATAATTCTTTAACTATAAGAGCTAGACTAAAAATGTAAACGCGAAAGTTGTTCAACAGACACTGACCTTTCCACCAGTGTAAATGTTGATATTTAATAATGACTTTGATATGCACTATTTGGCAAGGAATGTTGATATTGTGCATATTTTTTACCTTTTTGGAAAAGCAAAGCACAATATCTTGGTCAAAGTACCATGCAGACCCATACAATTTGAATTTAATTTGTTAGTATGAATGTCAGCTTTAAAATGATACCTTAACCATTACTGTGTGATGCTCCTTTCTTGAGATAATCACAGAAATATGATTAATATATTATTTCTCATAATTGATAAATAAACAAAGCATAATATCTCTTCACCAGTAACAGACAGAGCCTACATATCAGTGTACAAGTTGTGCATCTGAATGTCAGCTTCAAAATGATGCATCATTTGTGTCATCACCATGCTCCCTTGCAAAGATATAGGCATAATAATGAGAAGTATTGTAAATGTATAATTTTCATAATCGTACAAGACTAAACAAACTGCGATTTATGTACATGTGTACAGAGCACAGACACAGTTATTTTACCATGTTGTAAGGAGTCACACTGTCTTCAAAATGAGGTATTACTTGGCACATTGACATGCTCCCTTGTAAAGTTATTTAGCAAAATATGAAAAAAATCATAATGTCCATAACCTAAGTCCGAAACAAGCTTTGATAATTGCACAAGTGTACAACATACAGGCACAATTATTTTACCATATTGGAACCAGCAATACTGTCTTCAAAATGAGGTATTACTTGGCACATTCAGATGCTCCCTTGCAAAGTTATTTACCAAAATATGAAATAAATCATAATTTCCATAACCTAAGTCCGAAACAAACTGATATCTGCACATGTGTACAACATACAGGCACCATTCTTTTACCATGTTGGAACTATCAATACTGTCTTCAAAATGAGGTATTACTTAACACACTGACATGCACCCTTGCAAAGTTATTTACCAAAATATGAAAAAAAATCATAATTTCCATAACCTAAGTCCAAAACAAACTTTAATATCTGCACATGTGTACAACATACAGGCACCATTATTTTACCATTTTGGAACTATTGATACTATCTTCAAATTGAGATATTACTTAGCACATTCTGATGCTCCCTTGCAAAGTTATGTACCAAAATATGAAATAAAATCATAATTTCCATAACCTAAATCCAAAGCAAACTTTGATATCTACACATGTGGAACATACAGGCACCATTCTTTTACCATGTTGGAACCATCAATACTGTCTTCAAAATGAGGTATTACTTGGCACACTGACATGCTCCCTTGCAAAGTTATTTAGCAAAATATGAAAACAAATCATAATTTCCATAACCTGAGTCCTAACAAAACTGAAATCTTTTAATGTGTACAGCATTCAGAAGCAGTTGTTTTACCATGTAGACACATATGATTGCAAATATACACATTCTTGGTGTAGCCAACATACTGCTGAGTAGGTACATGTAAAGAGAAAAAGCAAGGTAAAGACCGCCACATCACTAATGAACCCAGGACAGGCATGGGACTTCAGTGGCAGGCAAAGCCATCTCATCTGTCCGATAGCTGTGCTGGCTACCCACTCAGACAGCTGATACCACTGCAGTCTCACGACCTCCTTCAGTGTCAGCAGTTTGCCCTTCCTGTCATCTAAACTCTACACATGCCTGATAAAAGCAGACTAAAAAAAGAAGTATTGCAGGATGGTCACTGACATATTAGATTGTACATCGTAGCACTCTCCTGAAACAGTTGTTCTTTCTCAGCACCCTCACCAGCTCCTTACCACAGTTAATTGTCAAACTCACAACACATTTCATAATAGAGTTTTACTTACTATACTGGTCCTACTTGGTCATGGGTGTTTTCCATTCTTCTCACAAGCTGCATGTTACCAATCCTGCATAGCTCTCCTCATGCCATTGTGGAGGTCGGTCAAGAACAACACAATGCCCTCCTCAGTTAGGTGAACGCCATCCCTTCTGAACAGGTGAACATCTTCCGCAGTGATGTTTCATGGCAGATTGTAGATCCACCGACCCTGTGCATCAAGCCATGCATGAACCCATTCTGTAAACGTCTGGCCTTGTGAGCTGCCCGTTGACTGTTTGCTGTTTTCCGTATCTGCCGAGGAATTATATCAGATCACACAAAATGACAACATGGCCACCAAGACTTCAAGTGTTCAAGAATTGCTGTGATTTAAAACCATAGCCTTCCAAGTGGTTGACTGATGACATCATTCCCTCCAATGTGCAGCACAAGAATGTCGGGCTCAGGGTAGATGGAACACTTCTCTTCCAACAACTGCAGTACTCCGCTCCAATGCATAACTCTTCTTGCAATCCAGTATACCTTTACACTGGATGTGGGGAAGCTGAAGTTGCACTGGTTTTCACTTTTGGAGGCATGGCTGGCAGCTCAGTGAATGTAGGAATGGACACATACCCACACTCTCACTTGTCGTTCTTCTGTTCGTGAAGCCATGTCAGTGTCAGAAGATGGACGAACCTGCACAGGAAAGAAAATGCAAACAGATTACTACTGATGTTTGACAGATCTATTGGAAGAGTACATATGTATGTATATCATAATGCATTACCTGGTTAGACCATCTTGTGCTGGCTGCCCACTCAGACTGCTGATACCACTACTGTCTCACGACCTTCTTCAGTGTCAGCAGTCTGCCTTACCTCTGCCTTTTCTCTTTACATGTGCCCATTCAGCAATGGACCTACGTGATCAAGGACGGAAGTAATTTACTAATTGCTGCACTGACCTACATACATGTACTGTGCCAGAGTGGAGGGAGAGTGAAAGGCCACATTGCATTGGAGAAAGACGTACCTAGACTCTCTTCTTTTTGCAGGTGGCCTTTCGGAGAGGGACTGAAGGCATCATAGTGGCACCCATGAAACCATGCATATCCTGTCAAGCAGCTCAGTGGGACTGAGCTGAAGATCTCCAAGTTCCCCACTGCCATCCAGGATGATCCTAACAGTCATGGCGTCTATGTGTGCTGCCCACTGATGCACACACCATCAGCATGTGCATTCTTACCTTACCTTAGCTGAAATACTGCATGGGTAGACACTGACAAAGGGGCACAGAAAGGGCACATGTAATGAGAAAAAGCAGGATAAGGCAGTTGAAGAATGAGGGGGGTTGCTTGCAATGACTCCAAGCAGAGAAAAACACAACCTGGCTTGAAAATTCATCAAAGTGATAACGACTTCTACTTATGTAAATAGCTGTGACAGCAGCTGAGACTTTTCCCAAAAAAATGATAATGACTAACTGCTATATTGTAACTGCATGTATTGCTAATGTGATAATGACCTTCCTTTCATTACTGCAAAGGTATGAATGCTGAGACACAGGTGATAATTACGGCACATAACCTGTTGAGTAGGCATTCATTATATTACATTGTGCAGCTGTTATGTAACACATACTCATTATCATCAGTAAGGAGAAGACCTGAGTCATTCAGTCAAATGGTATAACACTTAGATATTACTGACTCCTTCCTCCCACCTAAATTCCACACATGACAAGCCAGGATAAATTCACAAAAAATATGGTAGCTCCATGCTGCCAGTAGTCACCTAGTGATAACCTTTATGTCACTCAGGCAGTATAATCACAAATAGAATAATGCAAGCAGAAGTGATGTAACCCAATGTAATTTGCAGACTGACTTTCTGTATGTCCCCAGTATCCTCTCCAGTTGTTTGCATTCTGTATGCACAGGCACCAAAATGACACAAATTGTCCCAGCAGTAAGACCATGTATGCACAAGCACTTCGCTGATACACAATAAATTATTTCCCCAAGCAACACCCTCATAATTATGTCCAGGTATACATGCACCCAAAATGAAATGTTTCCACAAACAAGCCTACAGTAACATTTCCTAGTATGTGCAACCACCAGCATGAACACTTCACCCAAGCAACCCCTTCAGTAGACTGTTGAGGTATGCACAATGACCAAAATGAAATGCTTCCTCAAACAAAACATCTACTATTAAACCACCAAAATGGAGACATCTTTGCTAACGGTTTAGATTTTATGGGATAAAATCAAAACTGTGTGAATCCGTATAGTGCAACTAATAGTCACCTTTGTTATAATACTTTGTGGAAAATGAGTATGAAGAGCAAGTGCAGAAGCTTGCAACTAACACACTCTTCTAGCAGAAGTAAAGGCCGCTAGATTAATCATTTTTAAAACAGATATTTTAATTCTACCAGAGCATCTGGTTCAAAAGGACAAAGACTCACTTTTCCTTCAACAATTTACAAACCTCTTGGAGAGATAGGATTTCCGATAGGAGGTCAGACAATGAGAGTACCCCTGAGAAAGGTCTTACCATCCTTCAGAAATGTCAATGGCAGAACTTAGAACCTTGATGTAAATTAGAAATGGCAGTTAAATGCACAGAGGAACAGCTTATTCCAGAGTCAATGATCTGAGACAGGTAATATAGCACTGCTAAGACAGAAGCTGTGAAGGGGTCCAAACATTCAGAAGCAGCTCACAAAGAAAATGCACCCTTTTATTTTTGTACACTTTTCTAGTACTAGGCCTCTGGGTAGAAGTAACTATTTGGACTACTTTGGCAGAGCACTAGAGTCCCTGGCCTCTAACTGGAGCAAATTAAAGTAATAAGAGGTACTGTAATGGTAAAGCTGCACTAGCAGTTTCATCTTAATTACCTATATAACTAAGAATGGTATGATTTAGTCAAGCTCACAAAACTTTCCCAGATTTAGCCTCTCCCCATTATCAACAATACATGGCACATAAGGACAACTCAATCTCTGAAAGCCCACATAAAATGAGACAAAAGGCAGGGAGAAAAATTAGCCAACAGGTAAGATCCCAAGCAGGACTGCAAGTTGTCAGACATGTAGGCAATGGGAAATTCAGACAGATGAAGCTACCAATGCATTTTCTGAAGGTGAAATCTGAAACTCGTATGTCATTATTTAATTACTTCAGTTTGCCATGAATTGCCAGCAACACAAAAACACTTTATCTCTCATTTGAACAGAGTGGCTGCCTACTTGCCTATGTCACCTAGTGCTGCATGGACTAGGAAGGACTTCTCTTCCCCATGCCCTCCTCAAATTCATTGCCTGTGGTACCAGGGGTTATCCTTATCTCATTAATTTTTGTCACCATCTTATCCCTACCACCTTCTGCACTTTTATACTCTCTTTCATACTCCCCTTTCCTCCCTTCATGCAGTACAATCCAGCAGCTTTCTCAAAGCTGCATTAATTGCATATGTACAATATATAGTCTATAGCCCTAAACCATCTGAACCCTTCCCTGACCACAGTCTGTCTTTTGTAAACCCTCCAAACTAGAATGAATGTCCTTATCTGTTAATTACCCAGAATCATGCCAGTCTCTCATTTATGGGCCAAATCTTCTTGTACCTTTCAGAATGACTACATAAAGCAGGATTTACCATGAAAGCCAAGCAAAAATCTGCTTGTTTTTATTTATAACATTAAATCTGAATTAGACAGATTGGACTGGTGAAGTGCTATGAGAAATTGTACATGTCGATAATGCCTGCCGATGTTTCTTACTTGAAAATTAGTTCAGTTATAGAAAACCATGTCCTTCAGTCAATGAGATATTTTTCTCTTGCTAGAATAAAAACCTTAAAAAGCTAGCCAGAAAAAAAAAAAAGATATGCCTTTAGTACCTCAAGAAGGAATAACATAGAAGTAAAAGAAACAAATAATGACAAGTACATGGAAAGCTGTACGTTATTTAGAATGGAGTTAAGGAGGCAAGTCTTAACAATTAAGTTCAGTAGGCAGTCCTTTTACAGTCATATTACAAGTTATACAAGGGAAGACATAAAAAAGCAACATTGGTTAATTCACCTCTTCATTTTTCTGTTTCACTCTGGTAGCATCAATATTGTCTATATGTGAAGGTACCTCAAGATGGCATGCATAAGCTCTGAGAGTTTCCAAATCCCCCGGGCAAGGTGAAACCTAACACTTCCTGTCTGTCCCTACATAATTCTCAGCATGATGACCACTGCTTCACAATACTTTCTTCTTCGCAAAATACCACCCAATGTGCATATGTGTCCTTGTCCCCTAGGCTGCATTCAAACACACATACAAACTGCTTTCATGCACGCACCGTTCATTCTCTCATACACCGCTCACTCTCTCCTTCAATGCATACACTCACTCTCTCTCATACATCTGTACACTGTTGCTGCTGCATTCACACACATACATACAAACTGCTTTCATGCACGCACCGTTCATTCTCTAATACATCGCTCACTCTCTCCTTCAATGCATATACTCACCCTCTCTCATAAATCTGTACACAGTCAGGAATACATCAGATCTGCATAGCAAGTGGCTTGATGGCTGCCAACACATGGTTTGGTAAGAGAGAGAGTCACAAGATTACATACAAGAGTGGCCAACATGCAGCTTAGGTAGACTTCCTCCTAGTAAGCAAAGAAGAAGATGGCAGTGCCTCAACACAGCATGTGTGAGGACTATAGAACAGATATGCAGCTGAGCCTGGTACAGAAATAAGGTACATAAGAAAGCTGGTGGTGGAATGAAGAAACCCAGGAGGTCATCCAAAGAAAGAAAGGACTGCATGAAAAAGAAGGAAAAAGAAAAGATGAACCAGGCTAAGAAGAAATAGTTGTTGGCTAACAAAGAGACTAAGAGAGGAGTTGTAATAGCAAAGAACAAGGCATTGGAGGCACTCTATGAGCTTCTGGACAATGATTCGGTAGCTGGCACAAATAAACTATATATCAGGTTGCAAGGTAATGACAGAAAGATAAATAAGATAGACAACCATCATAAGGGATGCCAACGACAACCTGCTCACCAGTCCACAGCGCATCAAAGGCAGATGGAGGGAGCCCATCCTAAAAGACAAAAAAGAAAGAAGCTGGACAGGAAAGAAGTGTGAAAGGGTTCAATGATGTAATAAGGTAAATATATATGTTAAAGAAATAAAGCTCTTTTTATTCATTCGCACATTTTTCAATACACAGTTTTATCCTATTCATGTTTAAAGTTATACCTATTCCAGCAAACAGTGGGTATAAGACAATCACATGCTCAAACACACACACAGACACAGATATACATAAATACCTACATATACACAGATAGAAACACACACACATACTCCTATGGACAATTTAGTACATATTGACATATTTTAGAAAGTGGGAGGAAACTGGAGACCAAGGCAAAAGCCATGCAGGTACAGGGAGAACATGTTGACACTCAAGGACAGGTACACCAGGTGAGAATCAAACCAGATAATTAAGTGCTGTGAAGCAACCTCTATATCACTGTGCTAGTCATACTTTTTATTCATGTCATCAGAACTTCATAAATATGTAATATGCAGGCATGCTCTTCTAAGGACTCCTATCAAATGTTCACTCAATAATGCAAGTCCTGAAACTATAAAAATGTATGTGTGAATTAACTCTCATAAGAGCCACTTCATAAAGTCCCTTTTACACATTCAAGTGTTTTATGCAGAGGGCAAGTCACGAGCACATGCTAAATAGTAGGCGGGGGTATTTTATTTTTTCATTGATGTTTCTTATATATCCATGTACCTTGGGGAAGAAGCAATACTCTAATATAGGTGAGGTTCACAGTAATCCTTCCACAAAATTACACACAAAAATGTCACAGTTCATAAGGATTACAGTTATAATCATTGTTTGATTAAAAACAGCTCAGCCGCAAATATGGAAACGGAACCGTCATTCAGCCATTATGGTCACAAAAACCTGTAATGTTCTAATACCTGCCGTTACTGATTATAATATTCAGAGGTTTACCACAAAAGGCAAACAAAAATCACAGACAAAATTTTGCAGTTCACAGGATCGCAGTTATAATCTTCAAATCTTTAACAGGAACCCTCTTCTAAGAGACGGGTGAAGCCTTACCTGTTTCAGCTCAAGTGAAGTTATTTTAACTTTTATTAAGTAAGCTTCATTGCCTTTTTACTTTAAAATGGAAAATTATTGTACTAGTATTTCCTTCATTACAATATGCATCACTTCTACTCTCTCCTTGTTTGAAAAAAAAAAGCGCGACCACAACCGCAACTGTGAATACGAAAACAGTACCGGCCGTTACAGCACTTCCACAAAAACCTATAATGTTCTGTCTAATACCTGCCATTACTGACTGTGTTGAGTGTATGTAGCATGTGCAGAAGTCTACATACAGAGATAGATACATACATACACACACTCAAGCACACACATATACTAAAAACCTTATGCCGGGGCTCTTATTCCAGAACATTTAAACCATTAATAATTAACAGCAAGGAAAATCGGTGCCGGATAAACAAAGATGTAAATATTGTCATATAAAACAATGGAACAATAGTCCTGCTAAGGGTGTTTCTAAGCACGGCAGCCCAGTGAAAGTTTACATTGCATCATGAAGTTCGCAAGAAAGGACACTAAAACAGATTTTCAAATGCTATGAAGGAATACTTGGAGGAATTTATAAAGTTTATATACACTTTGCTTTTAATTAATGTGTGTAGGCAAAACTAGCTTTCATGCAAAAGGTTCGCACTTAGTCATTCATATCAATTTGGTTTCTAAACTAGAGCAATATTTAAAATAAAATTATGTAAATGCACCAGCATTATAGGACATATATTAAGCTAAGCTGTTATCGAGGGATTTTAGAGAATAGGTGGTCTGCGTCTTTAAAGGGTTTTTTTTTTTTTTTTTTTTTTTTAATACAGGGCAGCAGAGGTACCGGTATGCTGTACTGGTCCATACAGGCCCAAAAATAGCCCTGTAAATATCACTCATAGCAACTTTGAAAGTTGATAGAACAGGGTTTTGCATAGGGATATGCAATATTTAGCTAGCTGAATAATAGTCAGGAAAATGAAAATGGACCATAAATATGGGCATTCTCTGAAAATATGTACTGTTGTGAGGTGTGTTTGGGAGTCTGTGTTTCCTAACATGCTCTTCCGGGCAGGGTACTAGAGAAGCAAAGCTGTAAACTAGGACCTTCTTACCTTAATTAGAAAGTAGGCAGGATCAGAGGTAAAATGGTCCATCGAAGAGAGTCACAGTTTGTTGAACAAGAACAGACAGATCTCTGGTGCAGGTCTTTCTTCCGAGAGCTGTCACTGTGGCAAAACTCTGCAGGTTTCGTGAACTGATCAGCAGAATAAATAGAGGGATCCTTCAGTAAATTCCTCAAAATCCAGAAAAAAAGGGAATTTCTACTGTTGGACCCTCTATTTATTTAGAAAGATCAAAGTATTCTTAGTTCAGGGGGTGAAGCTGTTAAGCAACTGGTATTTCAAGACTCCCATTGGCTGCCACCACTTGTCATGAATGCTGGAAAACGTACGGACTTGCAAGCCAATTTTCTCGGTAAACGCAAATTTGAACACCACGTAACTCCATGCTGAAACTTAAGCTGACAATGTAACTGACAAAGTTCAGTTACTTTCTCAGCTTAATTTTCAACAATGGAACTAAAATATGACTGAAAAGTTAAGTGCGCTGGTAGAAGGCACTCGGGGGTAACAGCTTGCATTTAGTATCTTCTCATGGCGCGCTCGGTGTTAAGCACAGAGGCGCCATGAGAAGGTACTCTGGGTTAATGAGTTAAAAAGTGTACTAAATGCTCTCAAAAAATGTCCATCACTGATGGACATAGCGTCTGTGTCTACTGTTTAGGGGCCATACATCTTCAAGAGACTTGTCTCTCTTTGCCATTCCTTTAGTCCTAGAGTGCTCCAGGAACAGAAGAATAAATTGATTCTAAAAAGATTGTTAAAATCTTCTTTCGAGAAAGACCTAGCCAGCTCGTCCTCCTCTGCTAGGTCGCATTCTTCCAGTAAAGATAAGGGCAAGACGTCCAAAAGGCCTTCTCCAGCCTCATCTTCTGTGTCTGAACCTCCACAGAAGTTACCTAAATTGGAGATGGTCTCTGTCCTCGGAGCCAATCGAGATTATGGACACGGACATTGCAGTGTCGGCACCCAGTGCTTCGGTGCCGATCACTGGCAGTCCTCTTCGGAGCCGGTCTACAAACATTCCACCAGTTTCCCCTACTTTAAAATCACCTATATTACAGAGAGCGAGGTATCCATCTCTGTCCTCCAGATCTTCCAGGAGCTTTTCTGAAGAAGACATCGAGAGAGTGGTGCTAAGACTCCTTAAGTTGTCGGCCTTGACACATTTTTATCAGCTCTGACCACTTCTGTCTCAGAGCCGACTCCTTTTATCGACCCTGCTCTGTTTCCTCCTCCAACCCAGATTCGACCGAGCAGCTGGGGGTCTAGGAGCTCCTGTGGACCTTACAAATGTTTTTGGGTTCAGTAAATTACATATGTACTTAGAGGACTCATGTTTTGGAACTTTACTAAGGGGTTTAGCAATTAATAAAAAATTATATGATTTTTTTATATGTGGAAAAACCACGTATTCCGGTAATATTTGGGATACCTAAAATGCACAAGGGCAAGGAAGACTTGGCTTTCAGACTTACTGTTTCAAGTGCCGGGTATATCACAGAGCCTTTGGCCATATTTGTGGATTACCGCTTACAAATGTTTTTGGGTTCAGTAAAACATATTACTAAGGACTCATGGGACTTTTAAGGAATATGACCTTTGATGAATACAGTAATACAGTGAATTTAGTTACTGTGGATGTTGTGGAATTATTTCTCAGCATTCTGCATGATATAGGTCTGGAATGGTTTCAGGAAGTACTAACTAAAGTTAGATATTTGGATGCTAACACTATTAACTTGATTATTGAATTTCTGGAAACTACCTTGAAAAACAATTACAAAGATGCAGTGGTGCAGCGGTAGCATTGTTGCCTCACAGCAAGAGGTTCTCCCATTCGATTCTTGGCTGGAGAACCTTCTGTGTGGAGTCTGCATGTCCTCCCTGCGGTCGAGTGGCATTCAAAAGATAAGCGTAGAATGGGTGTGCCTTCGTTGAAGGTTGGGCGTTGAGCTCCACCTCGGCACCCATAAAAAATCTACTGCCAATCATTAGCGGACCGGAGTTCTGCTGTGGCGATCCCTAACCAGGAAAAGCCGAAAGAAGAACAACCTTGAAAAACAACTACATGTTCTTTAATGGTGAATACTACAAGCAGGAAAGTGGTGTGGCTATGGGGGAGGCATGTGCC
Organism: Protopterus annectens; assembly: GCF_019279795.1. Taxonomy (NCBI): domain Eukaryota; kingdom Metazoa; phylum Chordata; order Ceratodontiformes; family Protopteridae; genus Protopterus; species Protopterus annectens. Next base: position 1,629,409,936 of record NC_056725.1, read on the forward strand.
CCCCTATATGCAACCTGGTATTATACTACTGGGAGAAAAGGTGTATCATGGATACAGTGTGGTGCAGGCACATAATCTACTATAATTGATTCCTTGACAATATTTGTATTCTTTGGGGGGGGGGTCCTTGGAAGAATTGACTGCCTTCTTAACCTATAATGTTATGTAGTCCTGTCTCGCCTCCATTATTACATGTGGTTTCGGAGCCGATCCTCAGCTCCAACTCGGCCTCTTAGAAAGCCTGAAAACTTCTGATTGGCTCGTGGCTAATAGGTATCCCATGATGCATGCGCACATTCCCCAGATCTCATTTGCCACATCTTCATTCGGAAGCTTCTTTTGGTTGGCTGTGGCTAAGTGATTTAGTTCTTTATTATTATGATTGTAAGAAGTTTTTTAACTTCTTGTGAAGTGCCTTTCTTATTGCTGTTAACCTTATTGTGATAACCGATTGTGTCAATTTAACCGGACTTGACTTTTTCCTGGATTTGACTTTCTGCTATAAAATTTTGGGCCTGTTGGCCTTTTTTGTGTTTGTGTTTCCGTGAGTGTGTGCATTTTTACTAAACCGTTTTACTTAGAGGTATTAGTCTGTTTCCCTTTCCTTTACACTAGGCTCATTTAAGTTAGAGAACCTAGTAAAACTTCCCTTGATTGTTTGTTGTGAGAAATAGGGCTAGATCTGTTTAAGTTAGAGGATCTAGTTCCTCTCTTGTTGAGTGAGTGTGTTGCTTTTTCTCTTCATTGCCTGTTGAGACTGCCATCATGTCTAAGGAACATAAAGAGCATAAACAGTCAGGATTTAAAAAGTGTACTAAATGCTCTCAAAAAATTCCATCATTAATGGAAATAGCGTCTGTGTGTACTGTTTAGGGGCCATACATCTTCAAGAGACTTGTCTCTTTTGCCATTCCTTTGGTCCTAGATTGCTCCAGGAATGGAAGAATAAATTGATTCTAAAAAGATTGTTAAAATCTTCTTTCAAGAAAGACCTAGCCAGCTCGTCCTCCTCTGCTAGGTCGCATTCTTCCAGTAAAGATAAGGGCAAGACGTCCAAAAGGCCTTCTCCAGCCTCATCTTCTGTCTCTGAACCTCCACAGAAGTTACCTAAATCGGAAATGGTCTCTGTCTCTTCGGCTCCACTGTCCTCGGAGCCAATCGAGATTCTGGACACGGACATTGCAGTGTCGGCACCCAGTGCTTTGGTGCCGATCACTAGCAGTCCTCTTTGGAGCCGGTCTACAGACATTCCACTGGTTTCCCCTACTTTAAAATCACCTATATTACAGAGAGTGAGGTCTCCAACTCTGTCCTCCAGATCCTCCAGGAGCTTTTCTGAAGAAGACATCGAGAGAGTGGTGCTAAGACTCCTTAAGTCGTCGGCCTTGACAACATTTTTATCGGCACCGACCACTTCTGTCTCGGAGCCGACTCCTTTTACCGATCCTACTCTGTTTCCTTCTCCAACCCAGATTGGGTCTTTGGAGCCGACGCTGTTGGTACGACTATAGTGGTGTCCTCGGCTCCAGCACTCCGGGTGGTTGTCTCGGAGCCGAGCCCAGCTCCGACACTGTCGGTGCCGTCTGAAGTGTCTAGGGTCTGAAGCTCTTCAGTCGGGCCTGAGGGGGACACTTGGAACCGAACCTCTTTGGTGCCGAGTCTTCCTCTTAGTGCATTAGCCCGAATGAGCTCAGACACTACATCATTCTCGGAGCCAATTCCTTTGGAGCCATAGGTGCCTAAACTCTCCTTGGAGCCGGGGCGTCGTTCGGAGCCAGAGGAGTCAGTTTTTGTGAAGATGAGGAGCATGTTGGATAGTTCATCCATACCACATAGGAGTACCAATACTATACTCCCTCATGCGCCGACTATGGTCTCAGCATCCTCTCTCCCCCGGGATGGTAGAGACTCACAGCCTCAGGACCCCCGTTTGGGTGGTCCCCGATCTTCCGAGACCTCCCCAGAAGACCCCACTGAGGAGCCCCCTCGGAAGAGATCATGTAAGAGGAAGCATGTAGACTCCCCTGATGAGTCTGTCACATCTGACACTGACCTCGATGAGTCGGAGGAGTCCCCTAAGTCGTCCTATGAAGATGTCTCCTTTGCAGACGTTTTGGAGATCCTCAGGCAGAGAGGCGGCTGGCCCACCGTTACCCCTTCCGATGAGGAGTCAGTGTACCTGAAGGCTTTTGGGTCTCAACCCTCAGCTTCATGGCTGTCTCCTCCATTTGATGAATTGCTAGATCTCGTGAGTCAGAAGGCATGGCAGTGGAACCGGTCCCCAGGAGGCCAAGTAAATTTCTCTCCACCCCTCAGGACAAAGAGTTTTTATCTAAGGGTTTACCTGTTGATGCCATGGTGGTGGCGGCGGCCACTAAGTAGGAGCTAGCAGTGACTTCTTCTATCCATCCACCTAACAACGAATCCCAGATGATGGATAGGTATTGGAATCGTATCTTCTCTTCAGCGACTTTTACACTCAGATCGCTGAACTATCTATCACATTTTACGAGACTTCAGAGAGATCTCCTAAAGGAGTTAGGAGATACTCTTCTGGGTACCTCGACTGAAGCAGTCCCATCTACAGTGTTGGCTCAGTTGGCTACCCTCACATCTATTGTTAACTCCTCCATGCGGCTGATCTCATATGCAGCTGATGGTGCGAGTAGGGCGGCGGGTTCAGGAGTCTCATTAAGGAGACATTCCTGGATGCGTCTATGCAACTTTGCTGAGCCTTTCAAGTCTACGTTCACCAATGCTCTCGTGGATGGATCCTCTCTTTTTGGAACCAAGGTGAAAGATACCCTCACCAGGTGTGAGCAGGAAGGAAAGACTCTGTGCCATGGGAGTCCGTTTTACCATTCCTTCTAGACCTTACCCTAAAGGTCAGAAGAGCGGCAAAATCTGGTTCAAGAAATCACAGAGACCTTTCCAGGACACACAAGGTGATTCCTCCTTCAGAGGCAGAGGAGGAGGATATAATGGTAGACGTTACCCTAGAGGCAGGGGAGGCCCACATAATCAGGGAGGTCACGATTCCTTTCGTGACCATCCCTATCAGTGTTTCTGATGTGGAACCCAACTGTGTCTCTCTGGAGCCGTTCTGGGGTCGCTTGTCCTTGTACCCAGAAGACTGGCTAAATCTCACTCGAGACAAGTGGGTACAAGACATCATTACCAGAGGTTACTCTATACCCTTTTCCCATCCTCCACGCCCTCCCAAAAGGATCCCAGATGTACCACCCAATCACTGGGATCAAGCGGCTATAGAGATAGAAAAGCTGCTATTAAAAAGAGCCATCCAAAAGGTCCCAACAGACCAGACAGGATTTGGAACATACTCCAGGTTCTTTTTAGTTCCAAAAAGAACAGGGGACTGGAGACCCATCCTAGACCTCAGCAGGTTAAACGAACATGTAAAGAAGTCCAAGTTCCGAATGGTCACTGTACAATCCATACTCCCTTTGTTGGGGAGAGACAGCTGGATGTGCTCAATAGATCTCCAGGATGCCTACTACCACATAAGGATGGACAAAGCATCAAGGAGCTACCTACGCTTCCTGCTGGGAGCCAATGGGCGCTGCCCTTTGGTCTCACCACAGCCCCCCGGGTGTTCTCCAAGTGCATGGCAGTAGTCACAGCTCATTTGCGGTGTCAGGGAATCCAAGTCTGTCCATATCTGGATGATTGGCTCCTGAATCGAGAGATTCCACAATCAAGTTCTGTTCCCAATTGGGAATCTCGATAAACTGGGAAAAATACTCTTTTTTGCCCACTCAGTCTATAACTTTTATAGGAGCAAACATAGACACCGTCAAGATGTCAGCCAAACTGCCTACAGACAGAATACAGAATCTTGTGCAACAAATTTACAGAATACTTCCCCTTCAAAGAGTCAAAGCGAAGGTGGTGTTGCAGCTTCTCGGGACTATGGCCTCAACCATAACCTTGCTACCTTTAGCAAGACTACATACGAGAATACTCCAATGGCTCATGTCATCCCAGTGGTTGTTTCAACAGTTGCCACTACATCATCATATCCTGATTACAGATTCTTGCAAAAAGGACCTACGCTGGTGGATTCAACCAGGTCATCTTACCACAGGGACTCCCTTTGTACCGCACCAACCCATTGCCACTGTGACCACGGATGCCTTTCAGATAGGGGGGGGGCATTATCTTGGCAGGACTGTCCAAGGCACATGGCAAGAGCAGGAGGCCCATCTGCATATCAGTGTCCTAGAGATGAGGGCGGTGCTTCTAGAGTTGCAAGCACTTCATTTATTTTATTTATTTATTTTTATTTTACATTTGTTAACCGGGCTAGTCTAACTGGATATATTTCCATTTTCAGTAGAGGCCCGGGGAGAAAAGCTCCACTTATGTATAAAACACAGTTACATAATTTACAAAAAATAAACAAACAATAAACTTGGAAAGAAAGAGGAAAGGAGGGGGAATATGCAATATAAAAAATAAACAAACAATAAACTTGGAAAGAAAGAGGATGATAGCTATCCAGACCGACAACATGTCGGTTGTCTGGTATCTAAACAAAGAAGGGGGAACCAGATCATACCCCTTATGTCGAGAGGCCATGCGAGTTTGGGATTGGGCAATTTCTTCCCAACGCTTTCTCGTTGCAACACATATCCTGGGGACTTCGAACGTAATAGCGGACAAGCTAAGCAGGGCAATTCTGTTACCTCACGAATGGTCCTTGAACCAGAAAATAGCCAGCATGATCTTTCACAAGTGGGGACAACCCTGCTGCGACCACTTTGCCGGTCCCATTAACACCAAATGCAGCACCTTTTTCCTCTCTCATCCCCCCTCTGGGGGAGTCTCCAAGAGATGCACTAGTCCACGATTGGCCCCTGGGACTCCTTTATGCTTTTCCTCCTTTTCCACTCATCCCTAAAGTCATACAGAAAGCAATGCTGTTGGGAAGCAAGATGATCCTCATCACCCCTTACTGGCCTCGTCAGATTTTGTTCCCTTTTCTCGGGCCTCACCTGTTGGACTGCCCATGGACGCTGGACCCAGTGCCAGACCTCCTGACACACATGTCAGGTTCTCTTCACCCCAGTCTTCATACTCTCAAACTGACAGCATGGCTGCTCCAGTTCCATCACTAGTTAGGCTTCATGATTTGTCTCCAGCTGTAACTCATATTATTACCTCTTCTCACAAGCCTTCGACCAGAAAATTGTATCATAGTAAATAGAAGAGATTTTCCATATGGGCACACAATAGAGAAGTTGATCCGTTTACAGCTCCCATTACTATTATTCTAGAGTTTCTTTCTGAACTCTTTCACCAAGGTTCAGTGGCTGCTACTCTCCGAGTTCAACTAGCAGCAATATCTAATTTTCATGTGGGGATTAATGATTCCAGTCTTATGTCTCACAAACTGTGCAAATCCTTTCTTAAGGGTTCCACGATGTTAAGACCTCCTGTACAAGACCCCATTCCACCTTGGAACCTAAATTTAGTTCTGTCTAGACTTACTCTGCCACCCTTTGAGCCAGCCCATAGTTGTCAGTTGAAGTTTCTGTCTTGGAAGACTCTTTTTCTGGTAGCAATAACCTCAGCCAGGCGAGTTTCTGAATTACAAACTCTGTCTGTTAAACCTCCATACTTAATTTTTCACAAAGATAGGGTCTCTCTCCGGACCAACCCTTCCTTTATTCCTAAAGTCTGTTCTCAATTTCACTTAAACCAAACAATTGAATTGCCAGTGTTCTTCCCTAATCACCCCAACAAAGCAGAGTATACATTTCACCAATTGGATATACACAGGCAACTACATTTCTATATCCACTGGACCAAGGAATTTAGAAAATCAGAACAGCTGTTTATTTCCTTTGCTGAGGCGAGAATGGGCTTGCCAGTTTCCAAAGTTACACTTTCGAACTGGATCTCTAGTTGTATTTCCTTTATTTACAGTTCTCAAGGAAAGGAGTTACCCTTTAAAGTTAAAGCGCATTCTACCAGGGCCTTCTCTACTTCTGCTGCTTTCCAAGCTAGGACATCTATTGGTAGTATTTGTGCAGCAGCAACATGGGCTACCCCTCATACCTTCATTTCCCATTATAAATTGGATTTAACTTCCAGGTGTAGAGCTTCGTTTGGTTCCACGGTACTCAGGAGTATCTTCCAGTGAGCCACCCATTCAAGATGCTAGGGACGCTGTCCCACATGTAATAATGGAGGTGAGATAGGACTACATAACATAAAGAAGTTATGTACTCACCATAACATTCCATGTGTGTAGTCCATCTCACCGAACATTATTACGAACCCACCCACCAGCCCCATTCCTGGAGGATCTGGATACCGTTTTTTTCCCTTTCTATAGTGGTTTTTTGCCACAAGGGCTCCTATTATTACAGTTTATTCTTCCGGACTTTTGTTCCTTTTTCATGTCTGATTCTCATAGACTAGTAGCAAACAAGATCTGGGGAATGTGCGCATGCATCATGGGATACCTATTAGCCACGAGCCAATCAGAAGTTTTCAGGCTTTCTAAGCGGCCGAGTCAGAGCCGAGGATCGGCTCCGAACCCACATGTAATAATGTTTGGCGAGATGGACTACATACATGGAACATTATGGTGAGTACATAACTTCTTTTTAACAGTACCACCTCCTTTTTGAAATTTACCTACACAGTATCCCTTCAGGAAATTAATTATTTGGATGTTACATTATATAAAGATATAACAAATAATTGTTTCCACCCTAGAATTTTCAGGAAACACACATTCTCTAACTCATATCTTCATTTTGAGAGTAGTCACCACTATTTCCAATAAAAGGGTATTGAACCTTGAATTTGTGTACCTTGTGTATTTTACTACAATTGTTTTCTTTGTGTGTGGTACTCGGCTGTTTTTATCCAATTTTGTGGCTGGGCTGTGCTGAATCAAACGTACTGCACAGTTATTAAAACTTTGCTTTGGAAGCTGTGGAGTGTACTTTTTTATTGTGCTTATGTAACCACAGCGTGCCATCCTGGAATAGAACAGAAATGTACATGCACTATTGTAACTGTTTAAATGTTAATATTTTAACAATGGAAACTAGAATACAGGAGGTTAACTTAAACAAATATCTGAAATTAAATAACTTTATGACAGCAAGATACAGAATGTCTATACTAGGGAGCTCTTTGTTTGTGTTTAAGGTGAAATAATTGCTAGTTTGGAATGTGAAGGAATGCAATTGTTTTATGACTTCCAGCATCTACCAAAGATCCGAGGTCTATGTATTCTCACAGGTAGATGCTAAATACAGCTAGCTTCCACCAGTGGGAGTTTCACCTGGGATAGAGTCAGATAACAAGAAATTATGTCATTCTACAAGCTATCCCAGCAGTAATATTTGAGCTATTAATCTGAGAAGTATCTTAGTGAGACACAGCATTCTGTATTCTGTCTTGGACCTGACAACAACAATAAGAATCATTCACCTTGCTCTTAAGTAAGTTAACTAGGGTATAATAATTATTTTAGATATAGCCAAGAATATACTGAAAATTAGTTTAGATCTATATCTTCATTTATTTAAGATTGTTCTGCAATGTTGGTTTAAATATTTCCTGTGGTCTTGAACTCTGATCTCACTGTGAATATATATTTAGTATTGACTTGTTCTTTTATTATTTATTATTAAATATATGTAAATATTTCATTGTGGCTGATCTTTGTAGAGATATTTAAGTTTTGAGAGTACTTGCATATTTATTTGGTGACATTGTGTGGGCCACTCCTAATAGCCTTGCTCTTGGTCAAACTACCTTTTGTGTTAATATTACACAGTAAGATTGGAAACCTTTTGTTAAGGGCCTTACAGTAGCTGATAAGGAGTTGGGTGGTGGTAGTGATAACTACCTTATAGTCTGGGCAAAAGGGCGCATAGCTAGTAAACCTGTGCCAGCCTTTCCCAGATGTGTGTGTGTGTGTGTGTGTGTGTGTGTGTGTGTGTGTGTGTGTGTGTGTGTAAATCAAACCTCAAAGAGTGTGTGTGTCAGCTACTTGGGCAGGGACACAAAGCACTGTTTGGACAGAGAGGGTGCTGGAGGTCTTGGCCACTCAGCTGATATCTCAACTCTATAGCTGTGCCAGTAGGGAGTCTTATTGGGGATTTAAAAAAAGAGGGAGAAACCAGCCCCAGACTGACTGTGGCCTCTGTGTGCTCTTAAGGGAAATTGCACTTGATGTAGAGAGCTGCATCTGGAAATATTGTGTGTGTACTTGCTATCCTCCCAGTGTATGTCCAAACTGGTGCCAGTGGTGAGGATTGTGGCTCCTTAATTACTGGCCCAGTGGTGGGTCATGACAGTAAACATGGGAGAACTATCCATTTAAGGAACTAAAAACACCCCAGGAGATTCATCACAGGGTGGTTGGGGAAAGAGACCTGCTGAATGAGATGATATCCCTTCTGCTTCTCATTCTTCTTAAAAAGATGTTCCTAGAAAGAAGAAATCAAAAGTTAATCATTGTGACCATAAGGACATGGTTTCTGTGGTAAAAATGATGTTATTATCTTAGCTAGGAGTTTTTTGCCATAAGGAAATGGTTTCTGTGGCAGAAATGATGCTATTATCTTAGCTAGGAGTTTGTTGCATCTTTTATGAGTAACGGTGTCCTAATCAAATTATCAGTTGTCCTACCCCTTACAAAACCCTACTGAAATGAGCCTGTATGAGAATGGAGTTCTGGGTATTTCCCTTCTTTAGGAATTACTGAAATTACCGCCTCATTCCATGATTTTAGTATCTGTCTTTCTTCCACTGTATCATTGAACAGCTCTAACCAAACCTTAATAATCTGCTCCTTCTATCATCACCAAAATTCTTCTGGGAGGTTGTCACTTGACAGTTTCCATTTTGCCATTCTTTCCATGTACATTCAGAATCTCCTCCACCTTGATTTCCTGTTATCTGTTTTTCCCCACTCCTCCAATTCCATCATCCTTAGCCATTTCCTCTGTTTCTCCTTCTGTCTCTGTTACTTCCTTCCTTCTTTTTCATCTTTTTTATACATCTCCAAGTAGTATCCCCTAAACCTGTTCAAAATTTCTACCAACATAGCCATTTCTTCTTCTCAAATTCAATGTCCCATCTTGTATATCCCTCTTTCCACCTCTTGCTGCCTCAGTCTCATAGCCAATACGTTTTGTCGCTTTAGGATTCACATTGAAATACATTTTTTCCACTGTTATCCTCTAATTACAAATCTTGTCATTTTCCAGCCTTTGCATAATCTTCTTTATCTCCCCCTGTCTTTCCTTCTTATTTTGTTACCTCTTTTCCCATCTCTTTGTATTTCTACCAGTTCATTTTTCATTAATTCTGTCTTCTGCTTTGTTTCCCTTTCAGCTGCACTGTGTAAATTTTTAACTTCACAACATATTTTTTCTTTTACTTTGTGCCCCCTTTCTGTATTGCATTTTCCCTCTCTTTGTAGTTCTTTTTCTCTTCTTCTTTGTCTAGTAGATATGTTGGCAATCTCCAGTGTCTCACCATCTGTCCACAACCTTAATCTGTTCTCAAACCTATCACTGCATGATGTGTAATGAAATTGGATCTATTTTCATATCCTCAACCCATTCATATGTTCATTTGTCATACATCCCCTGTCAATTTGCAACCATGTTCTGTTTTTTGCTGAAAAATATGTCTATCCTCCTCCAATATATCTTCTCTTCTCAGGGGTTCTTTCTCTCTTCATTGTATAGTACACCTTCCCTCATGTTTTGATGATTCTGATGTGGACAAAGATGGGGTTATTTCATCTGAGGGTTCCATAGCCCAAGACTCTGATTCTTTAAACTGAGGGCCTGAACTTGAACACATGGACACTTTCTCCTTTTGTGAGACTGTCTCTAGAATTAAGGATGTGTTTGCATGGAGAAACATGGATGTTTCCTCCAAAATGGACAGAAATGATTTATTAGAGTAAGAAACCCCTCATACTGCTTCATTCCTCCCATTTTGCCTTGAAGGATGCTTTTAATGCTGCCTGCAACACTCCTGACTCTCAGCTCTCAGTACCAAAAAAAGAAGATAAATTGTATAAAGTTTCATAAATTGACAAATATCTTTTCTCTTATCTTGGAGCAAACTCAGTAGCAATCCTACATACTGCTCTTGATGCGAACTGGTGCTTCACCTCTCCTAACCGAATTTCTGTGAATAAAGAAGGTAAATTTCTGAACAGACTGGATAAGAGATTTTTTTTTCTTCCTTTACTTAAGCTTTCAAAATTCAGTATTACTAGGGCTGTCTGCTTAAATACTTCAATAGTTTGAAAGGATTTACTGCTTTCAAGCTTCCTGATGGGAGGTCTTATTTGATTCAGATTGTGGCTAATTTGTCTCAAGTGTCTAAATATGTCTTAATAAGTGTGTATGATTGTGCTGATACTGTTTCTAGGGCTTCTGCTTCAACAGCAGTCTTGATATTTTTTTTTGGGGGGGGGGGGACGTAACCAAAAATGATCAGATGACTTAGTCAGAAATCCTAAACTCTTCCCTAGATAGAGAGGATTTATGTGGACTTTCTGCTACACAGGTCCTCAAACAATGGAATGAGTGAGGTAAATTAATGCAGGGAGTTTTCAGGATTTTCCAGGTCCTCAGATTCTTTCCCTTTACATCCTTACCTTTCCTTCAAAGACAAAACAAACAAGTGGTGCCTCATGCTAACAGACACCTAAGAAGAAATGGCAAGGGGTATAATGAAAATCCCAAAAATAAAGACATTTAAACTTCCAAGATGGCTGCACAGTAATCAACAGCTTAATGTCAGCTCTCCCAGTGTGAAAACAGAAACTGAGAAATAAGAACCAACGATACTGTCAGCTTGAACAAAAGTCAGTTGCCTGGATGCCAGTAAAAATAAATTTAGAAAACTTGAAGGAAAATCATCCAGAAAAGGTGAAGAGAAATCACTGTCTGGGAAGAATCCTGCAGCTGTTCAGTAAAAAGCAGTTCAAGCTTCAGCTTTGGTACAAGAGATTGTTTCCACTAATTTAAAGGAAAAAATAAATCAAACATACTGATAAGTGATTAAAATGAATGAAATATTGAAGGAATATATCGACTCAAAAAACAAAGTGCTGGGAATTAGAAGAATAAAAGAAGCTTTAACTAGCTATTCACGTTACCTGATAAAACTGCAGAGGATGAAATGAAGAAAAGTCTGGCTGAGTATGAGGCTTCTCAAGAAGAGCTGTTTCAAAAATGACAGAGTTAGAAAAGTACAGATTTTCTGCTTTACCAGAGAAACTTGAAGAACAGTCTGTATTAATTTTATGAAATCACGTTGAAGGTTAGGCGTCGAGCTGGCACCTCGGTGTTTCATAAAAATCTACTGCCAATCATTAGCGGACCGGAGTTCCGCTGTGGCGACCCCTTCCCGGAAAAATGCCAAAAGACAAACAACAACAACAACCAATAAGCAACTGGACTGGTATTCCACAACAGGATTTGTTAACTGAAAGGGGACATTGAGTGTATGCTACAAACCTAGCCAGAAGACAGCAGCCAAGACTTATATTAGTAAAGATGAAATCATACCAACAGAAAGAGATAGATGATCTTGACAAACCTGTGGCAGAAGTGAAAAGAATTCACTGTACACCAGTTCGAAGAAAAGGAAATGTATCCCGGCAATCAAGGAATGTCAAGAGGCAGATGTGAGATTTAAGCTGTTGTATCCAGCTGTCTTCAGAATATTTTTTCCTTGAAGGATCAAAGACATTTTTGGATCCAGAACAGGCTAAGGCAGAAATAAACAAAAGTTTATCCAACAAAAATTGAGCCAGCAAGCAGAAGGGGTTTCTACTTCTTATTCTTCTTGCAACAAAGCTCATACATAGACTGTGCCAGTAAAACTTTTTTGTTCCAAAGGAAAATGCTTGACTGGCAGGAAAAAAGAAGTAACTGACTAGAAGTATTAGGAGTACCTTGGAATTGGGTCAGAATCTGGTGGTGGAAGTTGTTGATGAATACGAAGAAGACGAGCAACACTGAAATCAGTGAATAAATGGGAGACTATAAAGCATCAGTCATACTTGTAAAATATGGCTGTGCAAGAAAAAGTGGCTGAGAAAGACTGAACTGTTGTTGACCTTGCTAAACTTGTGGGTAGACTGTAAAGCATATACGGAAGGATACTGAAAGGAAAACAAGTAACTAAGGAAAACAGTGTTTGCTTTTAGTAGCATTTGGATAAAGCATATCATGTATATTTTAGTTAATACTCTTAGCTTCTTATGGCATCCAGAACTTTCTTGGGTGTCACATTTTAGCTTACAAGATTATAATAGGCAGAATTAGAAAAGGCAAGAATTTATTAATAAAATGACACTAAGATTGTTAATCTAGGACGTCCCTCAGTAGAAAAGTCTTGATTGTCTTATGCTTTTGAAGTTATTTTTTTTCAGGTAATGCTCTAGAATGATGTATGCAGGCTGTAAGAGGTACAACATTCCATACCACATAGGTGTTAGAGATAAACTGCATGTTTTATAGTGAAGCACATTTTTGTAGTGTGTAGTCTGAAGTATTTTAAATGTTGGGGAGTCTTTTCAGTGACTGTTGTATGTGTAAAAGATGTGTTAAAGATATTAAAAACAAGTATTTTTTATTTGTAAGAAATATAGGCTTTACAGTATAACAAGAGATGAAGGGCTGGACAGAAGCAGTTTAAAGTTAGTATACTGTGATCCTGGACTGTTGGGTTGAGGATAGGGTGTAAAAGTACACTGACTATATTATAGGTAGAATTATTTATTTATTCATAAAGCACCCAAAAACAGGAAGCATTGGAGCAGAGGTCCAGCAGTAGATGCCATGGTGGTAGTGGAAGCCATCAAGAAGGAACTGTTAGAGGAAAGTTCCTTCTTCCACCCCCCTAACAGGGAATCTAGGGCATTGGACAAATTTGGGACATAGCTTCAGTGATCTTTCCACTTCAAACTCTGAACTATTTGTGCTTGTAACCAAGTTCCAGAAGGACTTGACTAAGGAGCTCTCCAAGTCTCTCTCAGTAACCTCACTGTGGACATCCAGAAGACTGTGGACTCCCAGCTCACTACATTACAGTCTATATCAAATGTTATAGCAGCTGTTGGTAAGGTAAGGGCAGCATGCAGCGCTATTACTGTACACTGGCATACCTGGATGCATCTTTGTGTCTTTGTGGAAAGCTTTAAGATGTCCTTTACTAATGCCCTGTTTGATAAGTCCACATTTTTTGGGCCCTGAGAGGATCTTCTCTAGGAATCAGAGGTGCAGCAAGAAGATGCAATTCCACAAATCACAGGGCTATTGTCACAACACTCCTGGGGAAAGACCCCCTCATGGCAGAGGAGGAGGTAACTCTAATGTACTTCACCCAAGAAACAGGTGGACTTTTTTCATGGTCCCTTTACCAAAAAAGCCTTACCAGAGCTGCTGAAAGGTTGCCCAGCTGCTGCACTCTGGAGGTAGTTGGGGTGAGATTATCAATGCACCCACAAGCCTAGCAAGACATAAGAATATATTTCTTGGTGCTAAATATAATTTCCAGGGGTTACTCAATTCCCCTTTCCTTTCTTCCAATAAGAAAGAAAATGTTTCTGTTGTTCCTTCCAGTCAATGGTAACTGGCAGCAGTAGAAATTTCCAAGCTGCTCAAAAAGAGTCATCCAACCCATTCCCGAAGACTAGTCAGAGTCAAAGTCTATTCAAGGTTCTTTTTGTTACCCAAGAAGATGGTGGACCACAGACCTATTCTAGATCTGAGTCATCTAAACCAGCTCATAAAACAGACAAAATTCTGGATGGGCACGATCCAGTCCATCTTGGCTCTTGTGCTCAGTAGATGCCCAGGATGTATACTATCATATAAAGATGGAAACATGTTCCACGAGAAATCTCCATTTCCGGCTGGGAGTCAGTTATTACCAGATCAGAGTGCTGCCCTTCAGTCTCACCACAGCCACTAGTACTTTTAAAAGGACAATGTCAATGGTTGCAACTCATCTACATCTGCAGGGGATCCAAGTTTTCCCATATTTTGATGACTGGCTCCTTATTGCTCCCTTCAAGCATCTTTTGTTATACCATCAGGAACTTCTACTCCATCTAATGCAAAATCTAAGAATCATGATAAATTTACCCACAGGTGACATTGACCCTTCACAATGAATCGAATTCATTGGATGCCACCTGGACTCAGTGTTACAAATTGCCAAATTGCTCCATACCAGAGTATGCTCCCTACATTTGGTAGCTACATAGGTACTTTAGTTTTCTTCACCCTCAGCAAGGTTAATTCTATGACTGTTAGGCCTAATGGCCTCCACAGTTTTTCTAGTCCTTCTAGCCAGGTTCTACATGAGGGAACTACAATGGACTGTTTCTGTCAGTGGACTGTTTTTGTACAGTGGCCTCAGAGTGTTCATCCTTTACATTTTAAAATTCACATTACTCAAATATGCAGAGATCATGTCAGCTGGTGGATAACATCTCCATCAATGATGGAAGGTTGCCCCTTCTACATAGATCCATCATCAACTATCATAACCATAGATGCCTTCCTTCTTGGGTGGGAGGGCATTTCAAAGGGAGAATGGTCCAGGGTCCTTGGTCGCATCTAGAGACCAGTTCTTACATTATTAATGTTTTGGAGTTGAGAGCAGTCCTCCTAGTATTGCAGGCATTTCAGAATGTTCTCTTCAAGGGTGTGATTTCCACATAGACGGACAACATAGCAATAGTCTGGTGCATCATCGTAGGATCATAGGAGGTTACAAGATTATTGGCCCTGAGGCCCTTATAGGCTTAGCCAAGAGTTTAGCCCATGTTTAGACAAGTCAGCACCCAAAGCCCCTGTCCAGCAAAGACACAGGTGGGATCCCAGGGGTGTATTTTCTGTTTCCCATCCAGTTATCCAGGTTGCGCTTAAAAAGAGATAATGAGGTATTCTGCTTGATGCAGAGAGGGATTCTATTCCACAGATGGGGGAGTCTCTGGGTTACAAATCTGTCCCACCAACAAGTCATATTGATATCACAGACCAGGTTGAGGTCACGCATATGGGTTGCTCAAGTGGAGGAGGGGGGAACATGCTTGTGCCCTCTCTGTTAGAAGGCATGAAAGTATGACAGTGGGTGATGTGTTTGCACAGATTTCTGCTAGCAACGCACATCCCAGGGGCATCCAGTGTCTTAGTGGACAAATTGAGCAGCATTATCTTAATGCATCATGAGTGGTCCCTCAATACAACATTTACAGCTTTGATTTTCCATCACTGGGGCTAGCCTTGCTGTGACCTTTTGGTGTCATACCTGAATGCAGCAGTTACATTGCCCTGCTCTGGCCCTGGGCCTCCTTTACATATTTGCCTCATTGCATCTAATGAACAAATTCATCCAGAAAGCAAGAAGGTACAAGGCTAGAGCAATTTTTATTGCTGCCTGGCCCAGACAAACAAGCCTCCTGTTCCTGTGGCCTCTACAATTACTACATCTATGGATATTGGATCAGTATCCTAATCTTTAGACTCACCTGACCAGATTGTCTCCTGTGGGCCAGAAATCATTGAAAATAACAAATACAAATGTCAGCTGTAATAGCATAGAATGTAATTTATGGTATACTGTAAGTCTTGTATATTTTTGTATAATTTCTTATATAAGTGTTGTATAATCTCTATATGTGGAGCTTTTCTCCCCGGACTTCCACTGAAAATGGGTCATCCCATTTGGACTTTACCAGTAAACAAATCTAAAATGAAATAAATAAATAAATAACCACTTTGTTCCTCAAGTTCTAACTTTAGCTAGAGATGCCAGGCTTCCAGCATCGGTTATTCAGATTATCTCAGCTTCCAAAAGCATATCACAAAAAAGGTTTATCAAAGCAAATGGAAAAGTGTTTTCCATCAAGGCTACATTGAAAGTAATTGATCCTTTTTCTGCTCCCATCCCTTCCATCCAGGAGTCTATATATGAACTGTTTCATAATGGTTCCAGTTTTTCCACTATCAAAGTGTGAATGGCTGCAATTTCAAATTTCCACATAATCAGAATGAAACCTCCAGAGCATCTATAAAGGTGCCTAAAGCCTTTTTGATTGTAATGTCCCTTCTATAGCCACCAATCAAAGACCCAGTACTTCCATGGGATATTACTATTTTGCTTAACTCAACCCCCCCCCCCGAACCAGCATCTACAACATATTTGATATTCCTCTCCTGGAAGAGAATTTTTCTTGCAACTGTTACTTTAACAAGACGAATTTCAGAATTACAAGCCCTTTCTTGCAACCCCCTTACCTGGTTTTCCGCAAAGACAGAGTTTGTTTTAAGGACTAATGCATCTTTCCTTCTTAAGGTTGCATCCGAAGCAAGTTTAAACCAAGCCATTAACCTACCAGAGTTGTTTCCCAGATTTTCCTATAAAGGTGAATATACATAGTATATGTTGGATGTTCATGTCAAACTCAGATTTTATGTCAGTAGAACAAAACACCATAGGAAACCTAATCAATTGTCCATTGCTTATTCTAGACCTAAACTGGGCAAAGCTGTTCCCAGTGTTACTCTTTCAAGATGCTTGTCAGATTGTATTTTCTTTGTATACACTAAAAAGGGCTTGTCCCTACAATCAAAACCCAAAACCCATCCCACAAGAGCAATAGCTATTTCAGCAACCTTTGTGAGAAGACTTCCCATTGATGATATTGTGGTGCTGCAAACTGGACAGCAGTTCACACTTTTGTGTCTCATAAACTGAATTTACAATCTAGATCATGTCCTGGTCTGATTCCATCATTCTCAGGAATGTCCTTCCTTGACACAACACAGGTAAAAACAGCTTGTGAATCTGTCCCATATATGGAATTGCATGAAAATTGACATCAGATATGAAAGTTATGCACTTACCATAACAGTAGATCCATGTTGTCTGATTTTCATCTGATTCAACCTCCCTCCCTCCTACCCCTTCTAAATTCTCACCTGTTGGCTTCTGGTGATTGAATGCACCTCAAGTGGACCCTGTCTGTGATAAGTCCAATCAGACTGTGATCCCCTCCTAAAAGCTTCCTGTTTGGTTAGTTATCAAACTTTTAAAAAAGTTATTATGCCTTAAAATTTCTGACTGATGGGGCAAACTCGATCTGAAGTATTAAGGTTGAGTACAGGAATTATGGGTAGGGGAGGAGTCAGAGCACTGCATCTGTGAAGTTTCAGAGCTCAAACTGAGGTCGGATCCAATCAGATCTGACAACCCATTCACTGAGCCAGATGAAAATCAGACAACATGGATCTATTGTTATGTAAGTAATTAGTAAGTAATTAACTTTTGTTTTTTTTTTGTAAGGAAATAGGCTTGAAAAATAAGACAAAATGATGAAGGTCATGAAAAAATGCTAAGTTCCTTGCATCTGTAAAGATATTAGCTTGTTTTTTCTATTAGCAAATGTTCTCAGTGGGAGTCAAGAAGTCTGCAGCAGAAGGCAGCTGTTGTACATTCTGTTCTGAGTGAAATTTACAAAGATTCCTTCATGCGTCTGCAGAGTTGTTAGTTGTTTTTTTTTTCTCATAGATTGACTGCTTACATGGAGATGAGCTGTTTGCAGGTGCAATTAACTAATCTTGTGAGTTCTGAGCATTCCTTGCTGAGGGAAATGCAACATGTAAAGGTCTCTACTTCCTTCAGCTCTTATCTTCAAACTCTGCCTTCCTTTCCTTATTTTCAGCTTCTCTTTTTTGTCTCCCCTAACTTTAAAACTAAAACTATATATATATATATATATATATGTGTATATATATATATATATATATATATATATACACACACATACACACACACACACACACACACACACACACACACACACACAGTTATGTCTTTCCTTCTCAGAGTTTTTCTGTCTCTGCATTGTATCACTCACTTTGAATCTTGTTTAGGTGACTCTGATGTAGACAGTAACAAACAAGCATTTCATTGTGATAATTTAAAGTTTGAAATTATGGGAACCGGATAAGAGATAGCAGCTTCCATAGCAGTCTTAATACATTAATGCATTTAATAGAACAATGTACAATTTAGATTTGTTTAAAAATAGCCAGTACACTTTTCTTATGGCTAAAACTTAATGTTTTCTGAAAGTATGCAAGTGGTTTTTCACATCTGTTAGGGAAATAGAGATAAGAAAATAACAGCGAGCAGTCTAAGTGGGCACACAGGCTGTAACATCCATTTTAGTATGAGTAATCTTTATTTTAGGTTAGCTAATTAATGTCTGTGGGTACAGCCATTTATTTCAGGCAGTTGTTCCTATCTGGAGTATTAAACTTAATTTCTTGAAGATGTACATCATTTTGCCTGTTTGTTCTAAGTTAATACAAGATTGAGTTGTTCTGAAAATGTATTTAGTTTTTTGTTTAACAGTTTTCATTAAAACAAAAAATCTTGAAAAATGTGACATAGATTCAAATGGAGATGGCAAACAACTGCATAAAAGACCAGCCTGCCAACCATTAGTGCATGCATGTAAGACAAAAGTTAAAAATACACATTCCAAAACTGTAGGAATATACTTCCACCTCACGTTAGCTAAATTATACTTCACAGTAGTGTATACATTTAATTGAAAGCTTCAGTACACATACAATAACCATTTCAGATCATATACTGATAAAAACTAAGTTAAAATACAGGGTAATGAAGTAAAAATGAGACATTGGTGCTTTTCTACCTACCTGTTAAAAAGAGATTAATTTAAGGAATGAGTAGTAGAAACCATTTGAGATTTTTAGAGAAGATAGAATTTTTTTCAGAAATGATAGCTAGTGAGTGGGACAAAATGAAACTGTATTTTTAAAATTGGGAAAATAAAAGAGAAAGAGATATGGTTATGAAGTAATAGGAATTATTTAGAGAAGCTGAAAAAAAGTTAAAAGTTTTACAGAATAAGGGGAATCTTATAGAACAAGAAGAGGGACAACATTGGAGTGCTAAAGTGAAAATAAGGGAGTATTTGAATAATATACATGAGTGTAGAAAGATTGCTGTTAAGCAACTATTTTTTGATAATAACTGTGGCGCACAAAAGCTTTTTGCACAACTTATGCAACAGAAAGTAGAATTCACCAAACTTTGGGAGCCTATAACATTAAAAATAACCAGGGATCCTGTAGAGGTGTTTGAGATTTTTTTCAGAAATGTTATGAAAATTTGTATAAAATGGAGAAATGTGCAAATCAGTTAAGAGCACAAATGGAAATATTTGTGGAAGACATAATTATGACAGGGTTAGAGGTAATTTAGGTAAATTTTAGATTCGGTAGGTTAGCGGTGGAGAAGAGATAAAAACTGTGATGTATCATCAATCAGCAGGAACGTATCCAGAAACAGTTGGTATTCCTGTGTAAGTTTTTAAGTTAAGAGGGTAGAAAGTGGTAAAGATCTGGAAGATTTTGTTTAACAGTATTTTAAAGGAGAGGAAGAAAGCTGTGGGAACTGTATTACGAAAAGACATTGAAGCTTCATATAGACACATCTCAATTTTAAACCATGATTATAAAGTATTTATATCTATACTAGCTAAGAATGTCTTATGTGTTGCCATAATTGACAGAGATGGATCAGTGTGGTTTTGAGGAGGGGAGGCAAACATTTGACAACATTAACAGAATAAAGATGATTCAGAGGGAAGCAGAATGTAAGAAAATATTTCTGTTGTTGGTGGGTCTTGATGTAGAAAAAACATTTGACAGAGTAAACTGGGATTTTATGAATAGGGCAATGGAAACATTTGCACTCGCTGCTGTAATAATAAGATTAATTAGGAATATATATATATATATATATATATATATATATATATATATATATATATATATATATATATATATATATATATATATATATGAAGGATCAGAGGCAAGAATTAAAATGGGAAGATTCCTCTCATTTAAGTTGTGTTTGAACACAAGACCCAGGCAAGGGTGTCCTTTTTTCCTTTGTTATTTGCTTTATATTTAGAGTCATTGGCAAAGAAAATAAGGGTCTCAGAAATTCAAGGATATAATTGGCATGGTAGTCAAGAAAAGTTGGCTTTACTTGCTGATGATATTATTTTGTACCTGATAAATCCAGAAAGGGACATTTCAGTGTTGTGTAAAATGTTGAGACAGTTTCAAGTCTTTTAGAGATATAAAATTAATGAAGACAAAGCAAAGGCTGTAGCTATGAAGTATATACCCACACATTGATTGGTTCAGCAATACCCATATGTATGGGAATAGAATAAGATGACGTATTTAGGAGTATGGATTAAAAAGGTTTCTATAATGGCAGCTAATGATATGTTGGAAGAGACTAAAATGATAATACAAAAACTGAGAAACTGGGAACTCTCGTTTATGAATATGGATCATAAGATACAAACAGTGAAAATGATTTTAGTCCCTTTAATTTTATATACAAGTCGGGAATATTTTTTATCAACTAGAGAAGTTGTGGGAAATAGTTAATAAAGAGTTGATGTAATTTATCTAGGAGGGAAAGATGGCAAGAGTTAACTGGGAAAAGATGATCCCTTCAAAAGAACTAGGTGGTTTAGGATTACCTGATTTGAAAGGATGTTTTTGGTCTACACAGTTAAGGCTCATATATATATATATATATATATATATATATATATATATATATATATATATATATATATATATATAGATATAGATACATATACATAAAACACAAGCAGATGTTTATAATTCAAAGTGGAAAGCGATGATGATAAAGTAGGGGTACATTTAAGAAATAAGGATAGAGTGGGATTTTGGATGCAGATCCTTATGGAAAATAATAGCAGTCTTACATAATATTATATTCATAAAGTAGCAGAAAGGGGATTTTGCCAATATGGTTAACTGAAAGTAGGGGTACAGAAAATAGGCAAGATGGGGCTGGAGTGTACAAGAGGAAACTGGCAAAGGAACAAAGGTATTGGGGGCAAATCACTAGAGATGGAAAGATAATAGAGTGGGATGAGGCCAATAAAACATTTGGACTGCAGTATAGAGACTGACTTCTGTACCAACGATTGTTATCAGAGTATAGGGAAAGGAACAGGGGAGTCCTAAGTGAAAGACTTGCTCTGGGAAAATTTTTAGTGGAATCTAGAACAGGAGCTGCTGTTAAAAATGGATAATTTGTTGGGCATAAAAAATATTGTACAACAACTGTAAGAGTCGCTCAGATGAGAGGATAGAAAAAAATGGGAAGAGAGAATGGAAAAGCAATGGGAACATGGGAGAATATATGTTTGGCTTTCAAGTTTGCAGCAAAGTCCAAAAGATTTAGGATTTTTGCTTGGAAGTGTTTAATAGGTATTTTTATAATCCAAGCAGACTTCAAAGAATTTTTCCTAAAGTAGATAGCAGATCTTGGAAGTATGATGGGGAAGAGAGAGGTAACTTGAAATATATATTTTGTAAGTGCAATAAATTAGCCAATTTTGAAAATTTCCTGCAGATTACTTTTTCAGAAATATTGTGTGAACAAATGGCTGTAACTAAGGAAATATTTCTTTTGAGCTGGCCCACAGGATCTGAATTGCCTAGGCATAGTAAGGCCTTGTTAAGTTATTTCTGTTGGCTGCCAAAAAAAGTAATTACTAGAAAATGGAAACCAAAGTCTAAACCAACCATATTTGAAGTATTGAATAGTGTAAAAGAGATAAATGAAATGGAAAAGGGCTCTTTATAAAGAGAAGGATCAGATTACATAGAAATAAATGGAAATTGTGAGAAAAATACATACAAAATAATGTTCAGGAGGCGGCATGACCTTAGTAGAAGGCAGGAAACGGGCAATTTATGTAACAGTGGACTGATAGTAGTTATAGAGAATGCAAACATGTGGTGTATAATGTATGTGTGATGATGTGAGGTATTGACATCTGCACCAGGGAGAATAGGCAGTGCACGTGTAACATATACCAGTATAGTTAGCTGGAGTTTTGTAAATAATTGTGTGTCATTTGACTGTTACACTGGCTTGAACAGATACTTGTGTTAAAAATTTATCAACAGTGTTGTTATAACTGATTAAATGTTTATGTTTAAACAAATAATTCTGGAAGGGAAGAGTGGAGTTATTTGAAATTGTTCTGTAGCTGTCAGATAGTACAACAGATCTTAGCAAAGCTCTGAGTGTGTATTGTACTAGAGTCAGGTGATCAAATGTGATATCATCCCATAACCAGCACTGAGAGGATAGAACTCACAGAGCAACTTGTTTGTTTTCTTTGGAACCTGATATAAAAATTTATGACAGTTATCACAGGTGTTCAGTTAGTTAGTTAGTTCAGTTAGCTAGAAGCTCAGCACCTTGCCTTTTGGAAGCAAGCATCTCAGCATCTAATCTTGCCTTGCTGTTTTAAGTTAGCTAGGGAACAGTTATTCTTTAGACAGTCAGGAAATACAGTGAGATTGGTTAAGTATTATTTTTCTGCATCTGTTTGAATTTGTCCAACTGTGTTATTTTTATATCTCTGGTGATTGAAATTCTGGTGTTTATTGTACTTAAATATTTATTATTCTCATGTGTCCTATGTTATTATTATTATTAATTCTTTTATACCTTTCATTGTGGCTGATCTATTAGAGAATACTTTTAACATCTTGAGAGTACTTGTGCTTATTTTAGTGGCACCTAGTCTACTCTGAAAAGCCCTGCTGCTTTGGTTACACTCTACCATTTATATTAGTATTGATTTTACTCAGTATAATTGGATACACTTGTAAGAGCCTGGGACTAGTTGACTGGTTTCATTGTGGTTACCTTATAGTCTGGGCAAAGGAGTACAGCTAGTAAAGCTGTACCAGCCTTTCCTAGGAGAGTGTGTGTGTGTGTGTGTGTGTGTGTGTGTGTGTGTGTGTGTGTGTGTGTGTGTGTGTGTGTGTGTGTGTGTGTGTGTGTGTGTGTGTGAAAATCAAATACCCAGGTTTGGGTGTCTCAGCTACTTGAAACTGGGACACAGTCCTCCAGAGTGAGTCTTTTTTTTGGGGGGGGATCTGGAGGGACAGAGAGTCCAGTCCCAGGTCTGGAGTGTGTTCCCTGTGTGCTCTTGTGGGAAACTGTGCTTGATGCAGAGAGCTGCGTCTGAAAAATACTGTGTAAATCTATTCCTGTTTTTTTTTAGTGGCCATTTCTCACCAGTGTCAATGGTGAGAACTGAGGCTCTTTGATTACTGGCCCGGGTGTGGAGAGGCTGTCACAATATTGTAAATGGAAGAAAAATGTTAATATGGTTTGTTTGCTTTACTG
Organism: Protopterus annectens; assembly: GCF_019279795.1. Classification (NCBI taxonomy): domain Eukaryota; kingdom Metazoa; phylum Chordata; order Ceratodontiformes; family Protopteridae; genus Protopterus; species Protopterus annectens. Next base: position 1,629,433,279 of record NC_056725.1, read on the forward strand.
TTAATGTATGTTTGCCTATGTCTCAAGTGCTAATTTAATAAAGATGTTAAATTCCAAGATGGTGGTCATCCTTTAGACACCCTACTCACAAAGCTCCTATACAAATTTCTACAATCCCGGGAAATCAGCCTCAATAATCTAAGCATCAGACAAGCTCACAACAGTTTCTGTGGTATTTCAGCTTTGGACAACCAAGAAAAGGAGATATTGAAGTTAAAACTGGCTAAAGAACAACATTAAAACCTGCCGATAATCAGGATTTCATTACCACATTTTTCTATCTAGGCCACCTGCAGCAAAGTACTGTAAGTCTGAAGTCAGCTTGGAACACTGCAAACACAAAGAATGTCAAAAGAAAAAGATATTGAGAGCATGGAAGCCTTAACCAGTAAAGCCAAACTGTCCAGTATTACCTCGCCAGAAAAGGACACAGTAACTAAAGGACAAAGAACAAGCAAGCAGCAAGAAATAACCAAGCCCAGCCTGAAGCAGAAATCGGCCCAAGTTTCCACATAGATGATCTCAAGGAGGCCCTATTGCCTCTCCAATTAGCAGTTCAGAACTTTTCTGAACAACTATCTAGCTTCGGAAAACAAATAAATCAAATAGTAGTGAGAATGGACAATATCGAAGAAACAACTAAAACTAATGAACACCAGCTTGCCATGCTAAAAGAAGAGCTCAAAAATAAAGACGTTATACTCACGGAGATTCAACAAAAGCTCACAGACTTTGAGGCAAGGAGTAAACACAATAATATAATAATTAGAGGGATTCCTGAAACGTACGATCACAACCAGCTAAATAAAATCTCCCTGCAAATATTCCAACACATTCTTAAATCAGACTCAATCAGTATCATAATAGAGAGAGTTCACAGGGCCTTACATAGAAAACAAGGCAGAGACTCACCCAGACAGATATACGTGAAGCTCTTAAATTTTCAAGATGTTCAAAAGCTACTGTTAGAAGCCAAAAAACAAAATCCGATCATCTGGAACGGTCACAAAATTAGTCTCTCTCAAGACCTGCCCTTTGCTATGAAAGAAAGGCGACAAAAGCCCGTACCCTAGTGTGCTGAATTAATAAAACAAAAAATCAAATTCCAGATGAAGTACCCAAATACATTAATATTCTGCAACATCGAGGAGAAATTTGCAGTTGAATCCCCTAAAGAAGTGAAAGCTGTTTTTGTAAAATGTTTCGGCAAATCACCAAAAATCTAATTTCTTAGAATTCATGATCAGATGCATCTTACACATACACCAGTACTTCATTGCTTAAATTCCTCTGTTGCCATAATCCATAAATCGCAGAAGACATCCTTCTTAAAAATTCTAATTTTAAATCTAATCTAAAGAAACCGCAAGAGCCTGCTGAACCAGGAAGTACAGTCCTAAATGGTCACGCACACTTAGGAAGGTTCTATACAGGGTTTAGTTGGGGAGTAGGAAAAGCGTTGTGATAACTATTTCCGCCTTCAATCATCTTAGTCTTCCGATATAGCATTAGTAGTAGATCGTAGCTGAACCCTGGTAATAGAGGAATAAGTTGTTCCAGGAATCTAAAACTGTTCACGAAGATGTCCACATCAGACATAATCGTAGTGATGAGGTATCCGAAAAAGTATCTCGCTAATGAAGGAAATCATAACTCCCAGAGGTTAGCGATGGAGATATTTGAGTTGATAAGGCATTCCAGCTTATGAATATCTATATGCGATCAGCTGCAAAGGTTTTTTTTTTTTTTTTAACTCTATAACTGCAATACACGTAGGAAGGTGTGGAAGAATGTATGGAAAGAAGTAAGATACTAGAACTTTATTTAATGAGCATATGTGATCAGTGCTCCTATTTGATGATAATTTGTAAATGGGAAGAGGAATAAAATGGTAGACATTATGGAAATGCTGGCCCATGAGCGATATTATACATGGTTTTTCATGGCCACATAATCAATCTGTCACTGTTGCAATGATAATTGGATGGTGTTATTCACTGACTGGAGATATTGTATACCACTAAGTATAATGATAGTCTGAAGTGCAATCACACACACACACACACACACACACACACACACACACACACACACACACACACACACACACACACACACACACACACACTTTCTTAGAGGTCCCTGCAGTAAAGGCATGTCCATTCTCCCAAAGTGTAGCGGCCTTGGAGTTGATTGTTCTTAGCAGGGATTACAGATGACACAAACCACTACATGGAGGAAGATGTACATCTCACAAAAATAAAAAAGAAAGAAAAAAAGGAAGAAAAAAGAGGAGGAGAGAAAAATATATATATTTTATTTCCGACGGTGTACATGTCGGTTGTCTATGTGGAATTTTGCACGTGGTGGGGAATATATTGATAAGCTTGTATTTTACTGTATAAGGTTAGTATACAGTACTGCGTAATAGTGTAGTAGTTGTTATGAGCAGAAACTTTGCAGTAGTTTATTAGCTTTTATTTTGTTTCTATATCTGTACAATAGACTCTAGGTCTATCTGCCTGATGTGCATCACCACTAACATAGTCACATAACTTGTCAAGGAGAACAGGGTTGACAGACTGCCTTATATTACACCCTCGGGTGGGATCATAGTGTGAATATTACAAAGATGCCAAAATCTATAGATTACAATTAACCACAAGTCAGCAGTCCTCAAACAATGTGCCTGTTTTCTTTAATGGCTCATACACATGTGTCAGAGAACATATATTTAGTTAAGGAAAACCTAGTGATAGAAGAAAGACCGCTAGTCAAAATACAATGAATTTTGAGAATCCTAAACAATTAGGGCTCACATCTTGGTTTATTAATCAAACCTTTTGCTCACTGACTGTGAAAGGAAATTGATGTATTAAAGCTGATACCCTTAGTCTTAGTATCCTGTTACATGAGTACAGTTTGTGAGAGCTGATAACAGGGCAATTCCGAAGAGAAACAAATAGAAGTTACAGGTTAAAAATTAACAACACATGGTGATATTCTTTGTTGGATGTGGAGAAGGAAAAAAGTGCAGGAACAGTTTAGGAGGAGGTCACAATTCTGGGAAATTAGAGAAGGATAGCTAGATTGCTTATAGAGATAAATTCACATATAAAATTCTACTTGCAGGATGATCAGTTACCACAGCATTATGGGCGAGTCTATATATAACCCTACTGAAGGGTAGGATTCACTCACAAACATATTGTCCTACAGAATAGTGCTGGTAACCAGTAAAAACAATACAAAGCTTGAACTGAATTAAGAAGAGGGTTACAAAATGAGATTCACCCCACTGCTGAGCCATAGTATTATACACACAATACAGCTGTGCTAATAATCCCAAAACACTGTCTGGGCAATCTTGTGCAGGCAAGTCCCAATTCACAGAATTTTATTAAGACAGAACTTAATACCAACAGTTGCTAACTGTTGAAATAAATAACTGTACTCCCTCAGGTTTTTCGTAGGTTCATAGCTAATTACTGGGATAGTTACCCCTTTGGGCTATTTTGAGCACGGCTAGTTTCCCTACCAAAAGTGGGAATCAAACCCTGCACCTTGCGCCTGTGAAGCAATCACCTTGACCATTAAATCAACCTTTAACCTCAGCATATATAGCTCAGTATGATCTAGAAGAGCAATAAGGTCAGGGTAAAGTGAGATTAATAAATTAAAATATAATATTTTTGTTAAGCAGCAAAATACTAGTTACTCTGACATCACATATGTATAGTGTAATGAGATACTGCAGCCAAACTCATTCTCCATGCACGGATGTGACTTTGTGATAGTTCTACCAATTTAATTCCTTCTAAATTAAAACTTTTGCTGATTGTCACTGTGCAACTTGTCATTCCATGAAAAGACAATTGTGATTGTGACTTTGAGGAGAATGACAACAGCTCTACAGAGGGTATATTACAGCATCTATCTCAGGTATCTCCACATGGAGGACAACAGTGAACTATACCAAGACATGCCTGTTGGACATCATGATGTGACATAATTATTTATGTTCAATAATACTTAAGGGTGATTTCAATAGTAATACCTTTGGGAAGTGAAAAAGTGGTAACGTGAACACTTAATAGTATGACTGGAAGTAAAATGTGAGAATGTTCATTTCTAATAGGAAGTGTAGATTGCATATTGAGAGAAGTAAGCTATCTCTGACCATGGTATTTGTCATCTCTTGGACACAGTAACTTCTCTCTCCGATTGTTATTTTTGTTCTACTACCTCAATCTAGGCAATTTGATCTTTCATTGCCTCTAAGAAATCTTAGTATTGCTGGGTAATACAAGTCATGAAACTATTGAAAAATGTATTCATAATGCCTCTCTTAAACTAACCAACTCCTGTTCATGGTATCTGTCTGAAATGCTTAAAAGAATTTGCTCTTTATGTTACTCTTACTATTTTTTGTCATAACCTTCTAAGAGGCTACCCCTTCAGTACAGGAGTTTGTGATTATCAAGGATGGGGTATTGACGTTAGCTTTGTGTGTATATATATATATATATATATATATATATATATATATATATATGGTGAAGATGTATTAGATAGTTTAGATAAACCAGTTTATATGGGTTACAACCCTTTTTGTTATTAAAGTTTTTGTATTAATACTATGCTATGTAACCTTTTCACATCAAACTCTTTCACCTGTAAGTGGTATGTGGTTAGGCCCTGGTTTAGTAGTGAGAGAATTATGTGCTACTGCCTTACAGTTATCCTTTTTACCTTCTACTTGGTCTATAAGTGATATACCTACAGTCCTACATGAAGAACAACTACCTCGCCTCAAAACTAAACTTAAGACAATCCATCACCCATCCTAAACTGGGAAAGACAGAATCGTGGAATGTGAGGGGGATTCAAGACAAAAGTAAGAAAAACTTACCAATGCACTTGATTTACAAATATGAGGCGAACATATGCTTTTTACAAGAAACACATAGACTTACTGAAGATTGGGAAGGGGACACACACAAGAAATGGATTAAAGAAGTAATCGCAGCTGGTGATAGTACCAATTCAAAAGGAGTAGCTATTATAATTAAAAAATCATTCACACCTACTATTATTGAATCCAATGCAGACACAAAAGGCAGATGGTGTTATTTCACATCTACTAATCCCATCAATAAGTGATTAACACTTTTCCTCAATGTTTATGGCCCATGCAACAGACAACAGGATTTTATTTTAGAATTATACAATATTTTAGGTAAATTCCTGAAATATGATTACATATTAGGAGGGGATTGGAACTTAGTTACTGATCCAGTCATAGACCGCACTAGAAACCCTAGCTCGCAAAACTTAGTAGCGTCAACAGCCATAGGAGAATTTATGACCGACTTCTGCTTAATAGACCCCATTTCATTCGATGAAGATGCGGGGAGAAATATTCTATACACATATTTCTCTTGTTTGTCTTTCGGCTTTTTCCCGGTAAGGGGTCGCCACAGCAGAACTCAGGTCCGCTAATGATTAGCAGTAGACGCCGAGGTGCCAGCTTGACGCCCAACCTTCAGTGAAGGCACACCCATTTACGCACGCATGTCTTTCGAACGCTACCCAACCGCGAGGAGGACATGCAGACTCCACACAGAAGGCATTCCCAAGGCAAGCCGAGAATCGAACGGGAGAACCTCTTGCTGTGAGGTAACAACGCTACCGCTGTACCACCGCAGAATGCCTATACACATATTTCTCTAAATGTCATAATTCCTGGTCCAGAATAGATTTTTTTTCTCATTTCAGAGACTCTGTTGGAAGCAGATATTAAGTTCTCTAAAGACCCGAGGTTTTTCTCAGACCACTCCAAAATTACTTTACAAATAAACCCCCCAAATAAACAGAAATGGGAGCCTAACTGTTCCAACTGGTCATTGAACAACAACTTATTGTTTAAATCAGACATTACTCAAGAGGTTTCGAACATGTTGCTTGACTTGGAAAGAGAATTAGAGGACAGTAATATCCCCGCAGATATCCAGTGGGCGGCTTGGAAGGCCAAATTAAGAGGGATCTTTATTCAGAAAGCCTCGTACTTTAAAAAATTAACAAGAGAAATAGAGTCTAAACTAATATCCAATCTGAAAGACCTAGAAACTGAATACCAGTGCAGACCAAACCCTGGCAATGAGAAAATAATAAATGAGGCACAAAAACAGCTATTTACACTACATCAAAATAACTACTCTGTATGAACAAAAAGTATAACTAAATATTCAGAATGGGCACAACTGCCTTCCAAAGTACTGGCAAGGATAATCACAAATAGGCAAGAAACATCAAGAATCCCATTCCTTCACTACCAAGGGAAAATACATAAATCAGATTCACAAATATTAGAGGTATTCCACCAAATTTACTCACAAGTATATGGGATGGGTATTTATCAATCTACCTTTGAAGAAACTGAAAGCTTCCTCAAAAAGATCAAATGGCCCAAATTACAGGAAAATCAGATAGAGTTACTGAATGCTCCTCTTAGTAGGCAAGAAATAATTAAGATCATCGGAAAACTCAAACCTGGCAAGGCACTAGGCCCAGATGGGTACACCTCAGAGTTGTATAACACATCCATTTTAAATCTATCCTCCATACTAGTGAAAGTTTTCAATTGCGTCACGCTGAATGGCATATCTGATTTGTACCTGAACCACTCGAAGACAATTCTTATACCCAAAAATAACCTTGATAAATTAAACCCACACAATTACTGACCAATATCGCTAATTAACATAGGCATTAAAATCCTGGCCTTAGTCTTAGTGGAAAGATTGAAAAAAGTTATGCCCTGTATTTTCCCCTGACCAAGCGGGTTTCATGACGAATAGGCAAACATGGGATAATACATTAACACTAGACGCTATGATTCAGATTAGTAAATATGAAAAACACTCTGGTTATTGTTAAGTTCTTGACGCCTGTAAAGCATTTGACAGTCAATTGGAGCTTCCTTTTTGCAACTATTAAACAATTTAATATCCCCAAAAGCTTCATAAATATTATCAGAACCCTATACAAGAATTCTTATACCCACCTCTATGTCAAAAAAAATGAGTAAACCCATTAAACTAGCAAATGGAACTAGACAGGGATGCCCCCTCTCCCCTCTACTCTTCAATCTTTATATCGAACTGCTGCTTCTCTACCTCTCTCAAGTTACCTATCACTCTATCCCTAGAATCTTGAATGTTAGGTTAATGATATCGACTTATGCAGATGACCTCAATATTTATTTTGAATGTCCTATTTCAGACTTGAAAAGATAGGTGACGCAATTGACAAGTTTTCGAGAATCTCAAACTATGAAGTTAACTCCAAAAAATCCTTGCTCTTTCTCATTAACCCCCTACACCATAAAGAATACCTACTATTGGACTCGCCCTTCAAGATTGTATATTCATTTAGATATTTAGGGTTGCAATTCGTACACACTCATCCCCTCATGTATCAAAAAAATTTAGTGAAAATATGGGCGGACATCCAGCAAGATATTAATAGCTGGCAGCATCTGAAACTATCCCTTCTCTCTAGAGCAGCTGTTATTAGGATGAACATCTTACCTAAATTTTTATATCAATTAAATGCCTCAAATGTTCTCAGCCCGAACAAATTTTTCCAAAATGCACATAGAGAGTTGACCAAATTTTTATGGTTCCTAAATCAGTGAGAATACATTACCAAAAATTAATATATCCTAAAGAAAAGGGAGGTTTAAGGTTACCTGATTTCTGACTTTACTACTGGATAATTTGTGCAAATAGAATACTTTTAATATCCGAATTCGAATCAAAGAAAGACACCTGGTCTCCCCCTTGGGTTAAAATTTGGCACAACCATCTTATCAGCAATAACCTCAATCCAAAAGCACTCCCCTTTATGACGGCATTAAATCTAAAGAATTCTAAAATAAACAGCATTTTAAAACAGAAGGTTAAGACATTCCAGGACCTAATGAAATCTCTCGCTTTAGATAATACCCTCTCCTTCTTTCAACCCATACACATGAATCCTAACATTAGACTCAACAATAATATGATTAATCTGAACGATTATCCAAAGATTAAAGAACTGAAGGTATGGGATATCTATGAACATAAGGAGAAATCGATCCAAGAGATGAGAGCATTATTAAATCTGAGTTTTAAATATACTACTATACTATGGCAGCTGAGGGAGCTCATACCTACACTACTCAAGGAAACTCCAAATATTGTACAAGATATGACCAGTGTGGCAGATATTATTAAAAGTCTAACTAGTAGGAAACATATGTTATCTAATATGTACAAAAGAGTGGTCTCTGTTAAATACCAATCAGTGCTACTTATCTCCGAATTTTGGGATAAACAAGGATCCCAATTCTTAGATATTAAAAACTCACTGCCTTTGAATCCAGTATTAAGTTTGCACCCTTTAAAAAATTAGCTTGCACAAAATTAATGATAAATAATAACTCATATTTCACTCCAGCCAGATTAAATAAATTCAATCCTAAAATCTCACCAGCTTGCCCTTGTTTTTCCCCTCATGCAGACCTTCTACACATTATGTGGTACTGTAAACACTCACATAAGCTATGGAACTCCCTGAAAGTGCATCTAGAAAAAAATGGGATACCAAAAGTCGACCCTTTCTTGGGAGCTTGCAATATTACACATCACAGAGCCTAGCTTTTCTAGGTTGGAACTTCATGTCTTAATTACTCTTTGCTTATTAATCAAATTTTGCATGACCAAGAACTGGAAAGACCACTCTAAGTTATCCTGGAAAGAATTTAGAAATCTAACAATAAAATATATATCCTCACAAAAATTATTCATTAGTAATCCTAATAAACAAACTTACTTCCAGAAATACTGGAATTTCATTTTTGACATTATTATGGAAGATTAGCCAGTAAGACCTTCTATGGTTTCTACAACCTAATTATAGGCGAGGTAGTTGTTAAACCTTCTTCTTGATCCTTAGGTTTCACCTTTCTTCTTTGGCAGTAGTACACTGTATATATGTATATATTTTGGTTTTTGAGTGTGGAAGGGGGTTGTTGTTTTGTATGGATTATTTGTTGGTATCATATCTTAAATTTTTTTTTATTGTACCTGCATATTTGTTATCTGATACCTTCTATTTGAAAATAATAAAACATATTTTTGAAAAAAAATAAAAGTGTTAAAAAAGAAAGTTTTTTTTCCAAAAAAAATGTCAGGTGCCTTCCTCTGAATTGAATATACCCAAATCCAGGCCCCTCCTCCACCCCAGCAGTTCTTCCCCTTTCACAGAAATTGACTGTAAATACCCCCATTTGGAAAAAGATTGTTTCAGACAAATAGATTTTGAAGGTGATTCCAAAGAGTTGCAGCTGGCAATGGATAGAAACACCCTCTCTTTTCAAGGGAATCCCTCTCCACCCTCCCCCTCAAACAGAATTGTCTCCTACAGTGTTCCAACATATATTAGATGTGAGTCATGGAGTATTTTCCTGCAAACCAAACAGCATAGAGCTTTTATTCCAGAGTGTTTCTGGTTCCAAAGAAGGAAAAATCTTGGAGACTGGTTTTGGATCTTCCTTCTCTCAAGCTTTTTGTAGAGATTCCAAAGTTTAGGATGTTGAACCTTCAACTACTGTTAGCTCTGATCTTGGAAAAGAGCTTTATGATAACTTTAGATGTCAAAGATGTTACCATCATATTCCAGTAGCATGCAACTTCAAGTGATTTCTAAGATTTTGGTCTAGGTCACATTATCAACCCTTGGCATTACCTGTTGTATTGTCCACTGCACCAAGAGTGTTTACAAAGTGTCTAGATCCAGTAGCAGCCCACTGAATATTGCAGGGTGTCCACATATTCCTTATTTAGACAACTTTCTTATTTGTGCAGGATCTCTTCCCACATGTCAGAATCCTTAGCAAAGGTATCTTCTCTCCTAGAACAGCTGGCACTCCAGATAAATATGCAGAAATCCTCACTTACTCCATCTCACAGGAATATGTTTATAGGTTGCCTAAAAGACACTGTATATCAAATGGCTTTTCTTCCTCAAGAGACGGTGGATTTATATCTGGAAGTCTTACTGAATTTTTCACTCCATCCTCAAACTACAGCCATAGATTTTCACAGTATATTAGGCCTTGTAGCTTCTGTAATTCTCATGATTCCCTTTGCAAGGTTGCATATGAGAAAGATTCCATTGTATCTCAGAAATGTGTGGACCCAATATTCTTATCCCCTGGAGTTTCAGATTCCAGTCTTGGGCTTTATCTAGACAGAACTGTATTGGTGGAGGGATCAGATGGCTCACAATTCAGGTCTCTCTTTTTTTCCACCCATCCCAACCAAATCTTTACTGACTGATTCCTCAAATTTTGCTTGGGGAGCAGTTTTAATGGGATAACAGTGGAAGAACTGTGAGACAGTTCAGAGATGTCAAAGCATATCGATGTAAAAAAAAATGCTGGCTGTAGTTTGTGCCATAAAGTGTCTGCATCCTCTCTGGGACCCAGGACTCTACAGATTATCACAGGCAACACCAGAGTGATGTGGTATGTAAAGAAACCGGGGGAGAGGCAGCAAGTTGTACCCTTTGTGACAGCTGTCTGTAATAACTTGGCAGTTAGCTGTACAGCACTCTTTAACTCTTAAAGCTTCTTATATTTCTTCAAAGCAAAACAGTAGCAGAAAGCTAAGCAGGTCCTGGGCAGACCCTCACAAGTGGAAACTCGAGCAGTGGATCTAGATGTTTGAAACATCTCAAGACAAGTAGATCTGTTCACCTCATTTCAAAACAGACAACAGATTCTGTTCCAGAACTCAAAGCAAGCAGGCCTGGAAATCAGATGCACTTTCATTTCTCTTATCGAGGATGCCACTGTATGCATTTCTACATTTTCCAGTGATTCTGAACATTCAAAAACTTTCCCAAAGTTATTGTGGTGACTTCCTTCTGGCCCAGGTAAAATTGTATCTGAAGTAGGCACTTCATTTGTCAGCAACCTTTGGGATACGGATCCGATCTCTGATCCAAGCCGGCAACTTCTACCACAGCATAAATCCGAGCTCCTAGCTCCTCCCTTTACCCATAATCCCCTGCCATCCCTGACTGACCTCAGATCTAGTTTTCCGCGCTTCAAGCTACAAGCTAGGTTCCTGAGCTCCGCCTTTATCGCAAACGTTGTGAGGAAAAATTTTCTTTTTTCTTACTATTTCCCTTTCAGTGTGAGTGAGAGTGATTGGTAGGTTCCCCTAGAGCCCTCTTTTACCTTGTTTAAACAAATTTTTAATTTTGTGGTACCTTTTCTCCTCCCTGCCCTCATTGGTCATAGTGTGTGTGTGTGTGTGTGGTGTGTGTAGGGGCCTAGTGAGTGTGGTTGCCTTTATCTAAGATGTCGGAGGCCCCTAAAGCCACTTTTTCTAAGTGCGCCGAGTGTGGCCACAAGCTTTCACCGGCTGATGGCCACACTCGGTGCTTTAGGTGCCTTGGGGTTGAACACCTCTCCTCTGGATGCGCGATCTGCGCGGCGTTCAACCCCAGGGCACTTAAGGACCGGAGGTCGAAGCTGATTATGGCAGGCCTTTTGCCCCCAGATCCGGCTCCGGCCTCTGGTACTTCTGTGGCCACTACCCAGCCCTCGGTGGCGGCCACTCCTGCCTCCCTCCCTCCGGTCGGGACTCAACCTCCTGCTTCGGCCCCGGAGGGGAGGGAGGCCAGGAAAGACAAGCGGAAGGAGAAGCACCATAAGCGGCGGGCCGAGGACTTCTTTTCAGCCCCGCCCGCCAAACGAGCTTCTCACTCCAGGGCTTCTGGATCGCCTCCTCCTCGGCTCCGGTCCCTTTGCTTCTCATCGGGACCCGAGGAGGAGATGACCTGGTCCCCGTCGAGGACATCGAGACAGCACTCCAGGAATGCCTCGGTGGCCTCTTCGAGGTCCACTTATAGCCTTTCTGATGCAGACATGGACCGGATGATGAGGAGGTTCATCCAGGCCCAGCTGCAGATGGGAGTGCTCTTGCCGCTCCCCCCTCCGGGGGGGAGCTCGACCCCATTCTTTGCTCCAATCGCTCCTTCTCCGACCCGTTTTCTGGGTTCGGAGTGTTCGGAGCCGAGCCGTGTTGGATCCGGGGGTAGGTCGGAGCCGACAGTGCTGGGCACTTCGGCTCCGACTGTTCCCTCGAGTTTGTCGGATCCGACCTCTCGGAGCCGTGGGCCGAGCTTCGGATCCGAGGGATTCAGTGTGCCTTCGGCTCCGTCCCGGTCAGAGCACACGGGTCCTTCGGATCCGATGGTCTTGGCCCCAGGTCCGGTCCCCGCTTTGGATCCGAGTGGGAGTCGGCTGTCGGATCCAAGAGAGAGTGGCTCCCCCTCGGCTTTTGCTGTGGTGGAGAGGGCACTGTTGAGTGCATCCGGGCCTCCGGTCCTGGTTTTGGCTCTCCCCTGCACTCCCTTTCAGCTGGTCCAGGCTCCCATCATCCGGCCTTTGGGGCAGCCTGCTTCAGCGCCTGTGGGTGTTCCTTCAGAACATGACATTACTGGGGAGACTTCCTCGGACAGCCCCCCCGAGGTGGTTCCTCACAAGTCTAAGTGTAAGAGGAGGCACATGGACTCCCCCGAGTCCCTCACGGAAGATACGGACTTAGATGAAGGGGAAGGCTCCCCAAGGTCACTGCCCGAGGATGTCTCATTTGGAGACATCATGGAAATGCTTAGGATCAGGGGGGGGGTTGGTCTGCCCCCAAGGCTTCCTCAGATGAGTCCGTATTCCTAGAGGCTTTTGAATCAAGGCCATCTACCTCTTGGGTGTCCCCTGCCCCCGACCCCCTGGTGGACCTTATCGCCACCAGGGCTTGGAAGGAGCTGGACACTGTAGAGCCAGTCCCCAAGCGCCCGGATAAGATCTTGACTGCCCCCGCAGACAGAGCCCATTGGAGCAGAGGTCCCCCTGTGGATGCCATGTTGGTGGCGGCGGCCACCAAGAGGGAGTTGGCTCAGGAGAGCTCCGCGGTCCACCCACCGAGCAAGGAGTCTCGTGCAATGAACCGCCTTGGAAAGCGGGCCTTCAGTTCAGCAACCTTCTCAATGAGGGCGCTGAACTATATGGCACATGTCATTCGGATGCAGCGGGATCTAATAAAAGAATACGCTGCTTCCCCCCCAGAGTCCATGTCGGAAGGGGACAAACAACTGTACTTCTCCCGAATGTCCACTCTACATTCAGTTTCTAACACCTCTATGCAGCTCTTGTCTCACGCCACTGAGGGAGCCGCTAGAGCTGGCGGAGTTGGCCTGGTCATGAGGCGACAAGCTTGGCTCCGACATTGTGACTTCTCGGGACCCTTTAAGGCGTCATTCGCGAATGCCCCCTTTGATGGTTCTGCACTGTTTGGCAAAACCGTTCGCGACACTTTAGTCCAGAGCGAGAAAGATGGGAAGACGTTGTCTGCCATCGGAGTCCGCTTCTCTGCTCCCCAGAGGTCCTTTTCCAAGAACCAAAAGGGTCAGAAGAAGATGTGGTTCCGGAAAATGCATCAAACCCAGTCTGCTCTGGACAACCAGTCCTCTCGTGGCAGAGGAGGACAGGGAGGACGCTGCCCTAGAGGCAGAGGGGGTCCCAGGAATTTTGGGTCCAGAGAACCCTTCTCTGAGAGGCCCACGCAGAACCCCTGAGGGGTTACCCGGCTGCTCCACTCTGGAGGCAGTCGGGGGCGTTTTTCGAGGCACCTAGCAATGTGGGAGTCCATAACAACAGATCGCTGGGTGCTTTGCATCATATCCAGAGGTTACCAAATTCCCTTTATTGTAACCCCCAAAACCAGAAGCCTCCCCGATGTACCACCCAATCAGAGGGAGGCGGCTGCTACAGAAATTCAGCAGCTTTTACAAAAAAGAGCCATCCAACCCGTCCCTCCAGATCAGCTCGGATCAGGGTTTTACTCCAGGTTCTTTCTGGTGCCAAAAAAGACGGGGGACTTGAGGTCCATCCTCGACCTCTCTCTCTCTTGAACCTGGCAGTACCCAAAGAAAAGTTCCGGATGGTCACGCTGCAATCTATTCTCCCCTTGTTACGGGAGAACGACTGGATGTGCTCGATAGACCTCAAGGATGCGTACTATCACATTCTAGTGGACAGACGCTCCAGGAGGTTCCTCCGCCTCCGGCTGGGAGCCAGTCACTTTCAATTCAGGGCCCTCCCCTTTGGTCTCACCTCAGCCCCCAGGGTGTTCACCAAAGTCTTGGCGGCAATGGCGGCCCACCTGAGACTCCAGGGAATTCAGGTCTTTCCGTACCTGGACGACTGGCTCCTTACCACCCCAATAAGGCATCTGCTCTTGCAGGGATTACTTCCTCAATCTTGCTCCAAGTCTAGGATTGACTATCAACATGGCCAGATCCTCTCTTGCTCCCACACAGGTAATAGATTTCATAGGGGCGAGATTGGATTCCAGACTAATGTTTGCTTTCCTGACTCCAGATCGGCTTCAGAACCTGAGGTTGCATGTACAGGCCATCCTCCAACTTCAAGCTCCACCGGCGGAATTGGTCCTGAGGGCTCTAGGGTCCATGGCGGCAGCAATTTCTCTGCTGCCCTTGGCCCGTTTGAATATGAGGGTCCTACAGTGGACCTTTCAAGTGCAATGGTCCCTATCTTGCAACCCCATGTCCCATCCCATTCCCCTAAGCAGGATTTGCAGAAGGACGCTCGTGTGGTGGCTCCAGTCCCCGAGCCTCCACACAGGATGCCCATTCTCGATGCCTCCTCCCATCGCCACAGTGACCACGGACGCTTCTCGCCTGGGGTGGGGGGGCACTATTCAGGCAGAACGGTCCAAGGCACATGGAACGACATAGAGACCTCCTTGCATATCAGTGTCCTAGAGATGAGGGCGGTGCTTTTGACGTTGCAGGCACTTCACAACCTTCTTCTGATTGGGACGATTGCGGTACAAATGGACAACATGTCAGTGGTCTGGTACATCAACAAACAGGGGGGAACCAGGTCTTATCCTCTTTGTCGCGAGGTCATGAGAGTGTGGGAATGGGCGATATCCACCAACCGCTTTCTCATTGCAACGCACATTCCGGGACGGTCCAACATCCTAGCAGACAGGCTCAGTCATACAATCCTGACCCCATACGAATGGTCTCTCAATCCTCTAGTAGCAGAGCGGATATTTGCCCTATGGTGGCAACCCTGTTGCAATCTTTTTGCCTCTCCCTCAAATACCAAATGCAACAGTTACTTTGCTCTAATCCCCCCTCAGGGGGAGTCCCCGAGAGACTCTCTAGTACATGCTTGGCCTCCCGGTCTTCTTTATGCTTACCCTCCACTGCCCCTGATGCTAAAACTTTTACAGAAAGCCAGTCGGTTGGGGAGCAAGATGATCCTCATTGCCCCAATTTGGCCTCGTCAGACGTGGTTCCCAAACCTATGGTCTCACCTGATTCATCCGCCCTGGATTCTAGATCCCCTTCCAGATCTCATTTCTCACCCCCTGGGTCTTCCAACCCCCAACCTGGTCAACCTCAAGCTGACGGCTTGGTTGCTTTAGTTCCACTCCTGATAAGGACTCCCGGAATCTCTTCACCAGTCAAAGCCATTCTAGTAGCAGCACACAAGCCATCCACCAGAAGGGTCTATCGGAGTAAGTGGAAACGTTTTTCCATCTGGGCTGAATACCGTCACTTAGATCCTTTTACGGCGCCTTTAGCATCGGTTTTGGATTTTCTAACTACTCTTTTTCATCAGGGGGCTAGCTGCTCTACGGTCAAGGTACAACTGGCAGCGATTTCGCACTATCATGTAGGGCATGAGTCAGGCCCTCTAATTACGTCCAAGCTCTGTAAAGCTTTCCTCAAGGGTACCTTCCTCCTCAGACCTCCTGTCAAGGAGGTAGTACCTCCATGGGATTTATCTTTAGTTCTACAGGCCTTGACAAGCCCCCCTTTCTAGCCGGCGGCCACGGTTGATCTTAAATACCTCTCTTGGAAGACGGCCTTTCTGGTGGCCATTGCTTCAGCTAAACAAGTCTCTAAACTTCAGGCTCTCTGTGTCAAACAACCGTACTTGGCCTTCCATCAGGATAGAGTTTACCTCAGGATCAATCCGTCTTTTCTGCCTAAGGTATCTTCTGAAGCTAACATTAATCAATCTATTAATCTTCCCGTGTTCTTCCCCAACTATCAGAACAAAGGAGAATATAAACTGCATTCTTTGGACGTGCACAGACAACTGCGCTTTTATATTCATCGAACGGCTGGTCATAGACAGTCCAACCAGCTGTTTGTCTCCTTTGCCAAAACCAATTTGGGCAAATCAGTTTCTAAAGTTACCCTGTCACGATGGATAGCTAGCTGTATTCTCTTAGCATATCAGAGTTCGGGAAGGCCTGCACCTCAGGGAGTCCACGCTCATTCTACTAGGGTCGTTGCTACATCAGCTGCTTTTAGATCTTGGGTTCCCTTGGATGATATTTGTTCTGCAGCCACTTGGGCTTCATCTCATACCTTTATCAGCCATTACAAACTGGATGTTGTCTCCAGAGGTAGGGCATCCTTTGGCTCTGCAGTGCTCCGGAATATCCTTCCATGAAGGCCACCCAAGATTTAGGTAGCTGGGGACTCTGTCCCAAAGGTTGCTGACAAATGAAGTGCCTACTTCAGATTAAGAAGTTATGTACTCACCATAACGTTCCATCTGAGTAGGTATCTTCATTTGTCTGCAACCATCCCTCCCTCCTTCCCCCTGACCAATATGATTCTAATTAGGAGTTGTCTTGGACAAGTCCCTTCCGGGACACAGTAATAAGTTGTTATATGGGGCAAACTTGATCTGAGGTCAGTCAGGGATGGCAGGGGATTATGGGTAAAGGGAGGAGCTAGGAGCTTGGATCTATGCTGTGGTAGAAGTTGCCGGCTCGGATCCGAGATCGGATCCATATCCCAAAGGTTGCAGACAAATGAAGATGCCTATTCAGATGGAACGTTATGGTGAGTACATAACTTCTTATTCTCCATTCTTATGGAAACGGCCAGGAGCAATTACCACAAGCTTCCTCACAGACTGGATCTATTCACACAGGACAAGGGGAGTTTGATAACACCCTGATATCAAATAACGTCTGACTGCCTGGATGATTCAACTTCGATACCTTTTAGACACCTGTTTCACATGGACATACAGCAAGTAATGAAGTAGGCAAGAAAGCTTGCTACTAGGAAATCAGATACTGGCAAATCAAAGAGATTTTCTAGTTAGCACGTAACCAATGACCCAGGACCCATCAGGGATTTTGTGCTGCTGTTGCTTAATATCTGTGTGAGTTACTATCTTCTGGTCTTTCTTATGCCTGCATAAAGTTACATCATGCAGCCATTTCAGCTTGTCTGTCCTTGGATCCTCTTCTTTCTCTTCTGTTTATTCTCAAGCAATTTCTAAAAGGAGTTTTATATCTGAGACCTCCTCGAAGACAGGTTTCTTATTCTTGGGATATCAACTTTGTGTTTGAAAACTAACTGTGTCACCCTTTGTATCTGCTCATTAGACTGATGTAAGGTTCATTACCTGGAAGACTGCTCTTCTGACTGCTCTGGCCTCTACAAGAAGAGTATCTGAGTTGCACGTTCTCATGGTAGGAGAACATTTTCTGATTCTCTGTTTGTTATGCACAAGGCTATTTTAGTGCTTACATGGAATCAAGTCATCAACCTCCCTGTTTTCTATCAAGAATCTAAAAACAAACCAAAAAAATACAGAATACTATATTCATAAAGCAGCAGAAAGTATTCTAAGAAGTAAGCCAACACAAGAATGGAGAAAGGAGATTTTGCCAATAGGGATGACTGCAAGCAGGGGTATAGAAAATAGGCAAGAGGGGGCTGGAATTTACTGAAGGAAACTGACAAAGGAACCAAGGTATCAGGCGTAAATAACTAGATGGAAAAGTAATAGAGTGGGGTGAGGCTAAGAAGACGTTACCCCTACAGGCTAAAGACTGGCTTACTTGCCAAAGACTTATTTTGCAGTATAGTCACAGAGAAAGTCACAAGGAAATCCTAAGTGGAAGATCTGCCCTGCTGGAGGTTTTAGCTGAATCTAGAATAGAAGCTGCTGTTAAGAAAGGGATAATTAATAGGGCATATGAAGTATTGGATGATAACTACAACAATCAATCAGAGGTTAGAACAGATTGGGAAAAGACTGTAAATGCAGTTTACAAGAGGACAATGGAAGGAGATATGTATGGCTCCCAAGTTTGCCACAAAGTTCAGAAGGTTTAGTATCTTTGCTTGGAAGTGTTCCATATGTATTTTTATACCCCAAGCAGACTTGAAAGATTTTTCCTCAGGTAGATAGCAAATGTTGGAGGTATGATGGGGAAGAAAGAAGTAACTGGGAACATTTGATGTTAAGTTGTCTATCTCGCCTTCGTTCTTGCTGGTTGGGATCGGAGCCTATCCTCGGCTCCGACTCGGCCATCTTCTATAGCTCGAGAGCTGTTTACTGGCTCGAGGCTACCCCTTATCCCATGATGCCTAGCGCTAGCTACCCAGATCTCATTTGCCGCTTCAGCTGCGAGGTGTCATTTTTCTGGCTCAGGCTTGTATTGACTTTATTATAGAACTTTTTTCTGTGAAATAATCTTTTTTCTTAGTAGGGTATTCTTAACTTTTAGTTTTATACTTGTTGTGGTAGTTCAGTGTGTATTTTTTGTAGTCCTCCCTCCCACTCTTAGAACTCGTTTTAATTAGAGAGTTCTACCCCTCCCCCTCCTTATCTTGTCAGGTTAGCTGTTTAGGTTAGAGGCTTTCCTTATACCTTCTGTTAGGCCAGCCGTTTGAGTTAGAGGCTTCCCAAAAAAAAAAAAAAAAAAAAAAAAAACTTTAGTCTGTATTATACTGTACTGTCTGTGTTTTTTCTGTAGACTGTATATTGAATATTAGCTATTCTTGTCCTTTTGGTTTCAGGATGTCTAAAGAATCCAAGGTGTCTGGATTCAAGAAGTGTGACTCATGCTGTCAGAAAATGTCTCTGACAGATGGGCACACTTCTTGCATCTATTGCTTAGGCGCTGTGCACCTGCATGACTCTTGTTCTATCTGCCATGCAATTAGTCCAAGAGTTCTGCAGGAGCATAAGAATAAGCTTATTCTTAGGGGCCTTTTAAAGCCCCAGGATTCACCGGCCAAGATTCAGCCTGTGAAATCCCCAAAATCGTCCAAATCGTCAACTCCAAGTGTGGAGCCGTCTTTGGTTCAGAGTATACCTGCTACTTCGGTTCCGGCCGGAACCGATAAGACTGTCTCCCCGTCGGCTCTATCAGAAACGTCAGAGCCGTTGCAGAGCCACAAGAGGCTGAGGTCACCCTCTCTGGAATCGATTAATTCGGCTCCTCGGTCTCCCCTGCTTCAGAATGAGCGTCGTCACAGATCATCTCACTCCTCTCGATCCTCTAGGCTCTCGGATCATGACGTGGAGAGAGTGGTCAGTAGGTTGCTTAAGTCGCAGGCACTTGCCAAGATGTTGTCCAGCCCTCCTCAACAGGTGTCGGCTCCATCCACTTCTATCGATGTTCCTCCTCCGATTCCATTGAGCTCAGAGCCAGAGTTCGTTCGGGTTTGAATAGTGGAACTGTCGGCTCTGATAACTCTTTCTCCTTCGGTTCCGTCGTCGGCTCTGATTCCCTCGATGGTGCCGTCCGTCGAGGGATCTGGGCGCCGGGGCTCCCTTGTCGGCTCCGAGGGGGCGAGTGGCATCGGACCCTTGTCTGACCCCGTTCTCCCTCTCGGAGCTTCGGCGCAGGTGAGCTCAGCTCCTACATCGGCCTCAGAGCCATCTCCCTCGGTGCGGAGAAGGATTCCGATTTCCTCAGAACCAGAGCCTTCTCTGCATTGTGGCAGGGACGTCTTCGATGTCATGAGGAGTGTGCTGGCCACTGAGTCAGCTCCACTATCGGCCCCATCGGCTCCATCCCCTGTAGTGCCTATGCCAACCTCTGCTCCTCCTCCAGGCCTCAAGCGGGGGGAACCGACACTCCAGGGCACCCCATTGGGTGTTTCCTCTTCTTCCGAGGCCTCCCCTGACCATTCAGAGGAGCCCCCTCGTAAGAAGAAGTGCAAGAGGAAGCACATTGACTCCCCTGAGTCTGTCACTTCTGATACAGACTTAGATGACTCGGAAGGGTCCCCAAGATCCCCCTCTGAAGATGTTTCCTTTTCGGACATCCTCAAAATGCTTAAGCAGAGGGGGAACTGGAATCCCCCAGCCCCTACCGAGGATGAGTCTGTATTCCTGGATGCGTTCAGTTCCCGACCTTCCACCTCCTGGGTTTCTCCGCCTTTCGATCCACTTATGTCAGTGGTGGCTCCGAAGGCTTGGTCAGCTCCAGATACAGTGGAACCAACTCCGAGGAGACCTGGTAAATTCATTACGGCACCC
This sequence comes from Protopterus annectens, assembly GCF_019279795.1. Classification (NCBI taxonomy): domain Eukaryota; kingdom Metazoa; phylum Chordata; order Ceratodontiformes; family Protopteridae; genus Protopterus; species Protopterus annectens. The sequence continues at coordinate 1,629,453,740 of NC_056725.1, forward strand.
CAGGATAAGCAATTCCTTTTGAAAGGTGTTCCTGTTGATGCCATGGTGGTAGCAGCAGCCACGAAAAAGGAGTTAGCGGAAACTTCTTCATCTGTCCATCCTCCTAACAAGGAGTCTAGGACCATGGACAGATATGGGAAGCGAATGTTTGCTTCAGCAACCTTTTCCATGAGGTCACTGTATTACTTATGCCATTTTACCTGGCTTCAGAGGGATCTCCTTAAAGAGCTAGGAGATACCCTTGAAGATCCATCAGCTGAGGGGGCTCAAGCTAAAGTGGCTTCCCAGCTGGCGACCCTTAATTCTGTAGCCAACTCCTCCATGAGGCTCATTTCCTATTTAGCCGATGGTGCGAGTAGAGCCGCAGATACGGGTGTGGCCCTGAGGAGACATGCCTGGATGCGCCTGTGTAATTTTGCGGAACCCTTTAGAGCGTCATTCACCAACACCCCCTTTGATGATTCCTTTCTTTTTGGACCACAGGTGAAAGACACTTTGACTAGGTGTGAGCAAGAAGGCAAGACTCTCTCTGCTGTGGGAGTCCGTTTTTCCACTCCTTCCAGACCATACCCCAAGGGTCAGAAGAGTGGTAAAATGTGGTTCCGAAAATCCCAGGGAGCCTCGCCTGACACACGTAGTGATTTTTCCTCCAGGGGCAGAGGGGGAAACAACAACAACAGATGCCACCCTTGTGGCAGAGAGGGTCCACAGAACTAGGGCAACAGAGAATCTTTTTCTGAGAAGCCCTTTCAACATCCCTGAAGGATTGCCCGATTGCCTGCCTCTGGAGGCAGTTGGGGGAAGACTTTCTCTGTACCCAAAAGCCTGGCAAAATTTAACGCAAGACAAATGGGTACGGTCAATTATATCCGGAGGTTACAAAATTCCCTTCTCTTAGCCCCCTTTACCTTCAAGCAAATCCCTTCCAGATGTTCCACCCAATCTGAGGGACCAAGCAGTCACAGAAGTTTCAAAACTGCTAAAAAAAAGAGTCATCCAGGAAGTCCCGGCAGACCAACACGGATCTGGAAATTACTCAAGGTTCTTTTTGGTACCCAAAAAGACAGGGTACTGGAGACTGATTCTGGATCTCAGCAGACTGAACAAGTCTGTTCAAAGAACAAAGTTTTGGATGGTCATGCTACAGTCCATTCTACCCTTTTTGGGTCAGGACAATTGGATGTGCTCTATAGATCTTCAGGATGCGTACTATCACATCAAAATGGACAGGCGTTCCAAGAGATTCCTTCGCTTCCGGCTGGGAGCCAGTCATTACCAGTTCAGAGCTCTGCCCTTTGGTCTCACCACAGCCCCCAGGGTGTTCACCAAGTGTATGGCAGTGGTCACGGCTCACCTGAGATGTCGAGGATTCCAGGTGTTTCCATATCTAGACGACTGGCTCCTCACTGCTACTACCAGGCATCAACTTCTCCAAGCCAGGGACTACACACCTCTGAGTGCATTTGATTTTTGTTTTGTTGAACAGCTGCCTGGTTCTTCCCAACCAGTTTTCTCTTCTATTTTATTTCTGTTTTTCTCTCAGGTTCTCCAGATGTTTTCTTTGCAGGCATCCCGGCAGTTAATTACTAGCCAGTAACTGTATTTTACCCAAACTGACATTTTTGCTAGGCTTTTTTATAGTTTGTTTTTCGCACTGAGATAATGCAGATCAACCTGTTGATCAGTGTGTAGTTCATAGATTCATAGGTGTGTACTAGGCTAATGACCCTGGAGCCTTTACAAGCCTAGCCCATAGGATTACCCTGGCATCATGCCACCCAACCTTAGTTCACAGTGCCTCTGTCAATTAGAGCCACTGGAGTGATCACCAGGGTGAATTTTCTATTTCCCATCCACTCATCAAGATTTCTCTTGATTAGGGCCAGTGAGGCGCTCCACTTGACATGTATGGGAAGTCTATTCCATAGCATGGGCAGGTACTGGGTTATGAACCTGTCCCTCCAGCTTGTTCTGTTGATTGTGGTAATGAGGTTGAGGTCTCTGGAGCATGTAGTGCGGAGGGATTGGGATTTCTTTAGAAGTAGCATTTCTAACAGAGCTGGGTCAGACATGGCTTTTTAAGTCAAGCAGAGATCCCCTCTAAGTAGGTGATATGAGACAGAGAATAGTTGGAGTTTTTTTAGTCTGTCCATATAGGACGTTTCAGGCCTAAGATCCTCTTTGTGAAGTATTTTTGCGACCTCTCCAGTTGTTGTAGTGTCTAGTGAGGTACATGCCAAATGGGGCATTGTACTCGATGATTGGCCTAATGAGGGAAGAGTAGAGGGAGACAATGACCTATTTCTTCCTGAATGCAAAACCCTTAGTAATGAGGTGTGCCACATAGAAGGACTTTCTGACCACAGTGGCAATGTGGTGGTCAAAAGAGAGATTTCTGTCAACCTGTATTCCCAGATCTCTTATGATGCCTTCTGTGTTCAGTGGACTACCATCGATGTGGGGAACCGTGTTTTTCTCAAAGTGGATGACAACACATTTTTTGTCATTGAGCTTAAGGCCATGGCTCTGACACCAGCCATTGGTCTCAGTGAGGCCTTTCTGTAGGATGTCAGCATCACTTGGGGAGTTAATTATGGGTCCCAACTTGTAATCGTCTGCGAACTTTGTCAGCCAGAGCTCCTTCGTGTTGGCCTGTACTTTAGAGAAGTAGATACCAAACAGGAGAGGACCCAGGACTGAACCATGTGGGACTCCACTCATGACTGGTTGACAGTCTGACTTGGAATCAGCTACTTTCACACTGTGGGTTCTGTGAGCCAGTTTGCAACACATCTAGTGATATAAGGTTTGATGCCTAGCTTAGTGAGTTTTTCTATAATTCCTGAGTGGGGAATGGTATCAAAGGCCTTGGCCAGATCAAGGTAGGCTGTATGAACCACCTTGCCTTCATCCACAGCTCTGGTGACTGACTCAAAGAAGTCAACCAGGTTGAGCAGGCATGATCTACCCTTCACAAAACCAAACTGTGTGACATCTAGAGTTTGGAGGTTCCCTATATCTTTGTTTATTAGGTCCATGATGATGCATTCCATAGCTTTGCATATCAGACTTGTCAGGCTAATGGGGCAATAGTTCCCAGGGTCTGTAGTCGCTCCTCCTTTGTGGAGAGGGATGACTGTAGCAGTGCGCCATTTGGTAGGGACAAAGCCTGAGGTGAGGCTGTGATTGAACAGGGCACACAGGTGAGGTGCCAGTTCACTCTTTAGTTCATGTAGAACACAGCCAGGGTTATTGTCAGGTCCCATAGAAGCTGTATTCTTGGCCTTGGACAGTGCTGTTTTAACCTGTGCAGCAGTAATACTGGGTGCCTGGAAGTCTACTGGTATTGTGATTGTTCCTTTGGTGGGGGGGAGAGGGGTAAAGTTGGCACTGAATCTGTTGGCCAGTATATTGGCAATATCTGTTGGCTTGGTATAGTAGGTGCCATTGTGCAACAGCTCAGAGAAAATTTGGGTATTGCAGTGGAGATTCTTTACATAACTATAGAAGGCCTTGTGGTTGTCTTTACTATCTGCTGCAATTCTGTTTTCATAACTAGCTTTAGAGGATTTGATGAGTGATCTCAACTTTTTGTTGAGGCTGATAAGGGAGTTTTTCCAGTCTTGGGACTTTTCCTTATTTCTCATCAGTTTTCTCCTTCTGTTGTAGAGTTTGTTTATGGCAGGGGACCACCAGATTGGCTTCCTTGTTTTGAAGGAGAGCATCTTGGTTCTATTGAGTATGGTGAGATCCATGCATTTTGTACATGTTTGCACAGGGCATTAGTGTAGGATTCGGCGGTCATGCAGATGTTCTCCAATTGTATGGGTGCCATGAAGTTAGCCACCTCTGTTTGTAGGAGCCAAAAGTTAGCTTTGGAGAAGATTTTCATGGTGGTTACCTTTGCGGGGTGTGGGAGGGATGTGGATTTTCAAGGTGATTAGTTTGTGGTCGGATGTAACCAGGGAGGAGTTGACTATTGGTACAGAGCAACCATCACCCATGTTAGTAATGACCAGGTCAAGGATGCTGCGACTTCTAGTGGGGGTAATAATGAGCTGGTCCAGGGCATTGGAATTAATGAATTCCAGGAAACATTGGGCAAGTGTATTGGTACATGAGTAGTTTTCCCAGTTAATGGAAGGGTAGTTGAAGTCGCCCAGTATGAGAGTGTTAGGTTGGACCTTAATATTCTCCAGTGTGCTTAGGAATGTGGAGTGTGAGCCTTGGGTCATGGCTGGGGACTTATAGCAGGCTACAACCTGAATCACTGTCTTATCCAATGTTAGCTGCACCTGAAGTATCTATGATGCATCATGTTGGGCTACCACTGTGGAGGTGTGCGCATTCTTTATGAATACAGAAACACCACTGCCATTGGAGTTTTGGTCCAAGTTCAGGGGCCTAAAGGTATGGTAGGTGTGGTAGTGCAGGGGTGCTATCTGCTGCCTTGAACCAGGTATCTGTTACAGCACAAATGTCAATGTTCTCCCTTTTAAGGAGTGCTTCGAGTGAGTGCAGTTTGAGATTTAGACTTCTAGCATTGAGCAGCATGACCCTCAAATTGCATTTGTTTGTAACTGTTACAGTGGTGATTTGGTCTTTGGAACACCGCCTAAAAAAGGCACTATAGGGGTGTCAAGAGGCTTGGCCAATATCCAGAAGCCCATGGGTGACAGATGCAGGCCATCTCTGGCAAAGCATCTAGGTCTGTCAGTCATGTCATTCTAGGCAGACAGATGCTGGATCCCCTTAGAATGACACCAAAAACTTAGCCAGTTGTTGAAATCTATCATTTTCTGCTTGTACTGTGGTATCATTCTGGGTGATGGTAAGAGGCTGCTCAAGGCTAGGGTCATACCCGTCTGGGCTACATAATCCGAGAGCTGCTACATGTCTCTTTTTCATGTAGTCCAGGGAGGTACGTTTCAGGTCATTCACACCCTCATGTACAATGACAGAGTCATATTTGTACCTGTTGTTGAGGGACCTGAGTGCGTGCATTATGTGGCGGTTCCTGGCACCTGACAGGCAGCTGACTGTTACTTTCTCCTTATTCAACCTAGTGAGTGGGACATCAGCGTGCCTCACTATCGATTCACCTATGACTAGTGTGTTGTGCATGCTGTTTTGCCTTAGGGGCTTTGGTAGAGTGGCACACTGTTTAGGACTGTTATGTGTCTCGTGATTAGTGTTGTGGTGTTCGAGTGCATTTATGCCTTGGAGGTCTCTCCAGTTTGTGTAGATTTTTATTGAGAGCCTCTGCGAAGGTGGGTGTGTGGTTTCTGTTTTTATGTGAAGGCAGTGCTGGTGTGTATTCTGGAGGGATATGTGTTCCATGTGGTGTGGTGCAAGTGTTGACCTTCTCCTTTTGACCAGCTATTCCAGTCTTGGCTGCAGAGTGCATGGCTTCAAATTTGGATATATAAGTGCATCTCTCCCAAGTCTGAGTGCTGGGAGGTAAGAGGAGAGGGTTGTCAATGTACATGAGGCAGTTGCTACATTGCCTCAGGATGCCCAAGCTCACTAGGCTAATAGGAGAAAGTACAGAGAACTGACCTTTAGGCATGCCTTGAGGGGTGGGCATTAATAATAAGTACTAGAGCTGTTTCCTTGTAGAACGTTTAGTGCTAGTAGCACTGTTGTGTGCTACAATAATTGCTACAAGAAGTCGGGCAAAGTGCTAGACTAATAAGCTAGTAAAAGTGCATGAGAGGAGAGAACTAGTAGATCTAAGGGAAAAATTGAAGAGCACTGCTCAGAAGCTTACAAATAGTCCTGGATACAGCAAATCTGCATCTGGACTACACTAGTTCCAGGAAAGGCAGGAAACAGTTTGTTTTTTTTTTTTTTTTTAGTAGCAAGTGAAGAGACAGAAGATAATAAGATAATTCAATATGCAGAACCTAAAGGGATGGGCTTTTGCTAAGTTCTCACTATTAACATTAGAATGAGCTGAAGTAATGTGACTGGGGGGAGTGTCCAGTATCAACTTTATACTAGAGGCAGGCAGCTCAAAGCCACCAAGACAAAAAGACCACCACAACTGGAAAGGTGAGTGGGAAAAAAAAACAGTTGTACAGATTACAGATAGTAAATCAAAAGTGCAGATGATAAATGAGAATAAGCTCTTATCTTTTCTCAATATCACAGCTGGCAGTACATCAGTCTCTCTGTGGCAGCTTGAGCAACAGGTATATATGATTTAAAACACTGGCTATTTAAGGCACAGAAACAGAAAGCAGACCAATTATCCAAACAATAACCGATGCAGGAATGCCCTGGCTAGATTAAACCAGTTCTGTTCACTTTCTCTCACTAAGAAAAGAGATATGCCTCTAGACAAAGGATTTCATTACAAACTGAGATCAACACTAACAGATATTCAGCTGTATCACACAAGAAGGAGAGTAAAAAGCAGTTGTGCAGATTACAGAGATATTAAATCAAAAATAATCAAAATAATATATGATAAATGGCTATATTTTATCAATTTCACTGCTGCTGCTGGACAGTAGGACTGCTGTCAGCAGCAGCTACAGGTATATCTAATTTCTAAAACTGGCTATTTATATTTATGAAACAGAAACAGAACAAATTATCCATCCAATACATATGCAGGAATGCCCTGGCTAGATTAAACCAGTTCTGTTCACTTTCTCTCACTAAGAAAATAGATAGGCCTCTAGACAAATGATTTCACTACAAACTGAGGTCAACACTAACAGATATTCATCTGTATCACACAACAAAAAGTAGAGTAAAAAACAGTTGTACGGATTACGGAGATATTAAAAGTGCAGACGATAAATGAGAATAAACTCTTATCTTTTCTCAATATCATAGCTGGCAGTAGGTCAGTCTCTCTGCAGCAGCTTTATCTTGGAAGTCCAGTCTACACTGCTTCTTAAGTAATATGTTAGTGTTCTTTAGGTTTACTTTATTATATTATATTTGCTGCATGAGGGGTTAACGTGCTATCCCCTTCCATTAGTCCCTCTTTATCTTCATGGCTGTTCTAAAGTTTCATTATGAAAAATTATGTAACCATATACCCATGTACAGTGTATAGTTACCAAATTCTCATGGTATTATTCTGATGTTCAAGAATGTGGTTATTCCGTGGGTGGGAATTGTAGTCCTACATATGGTCAACTTGCAATTGGTTGATGTTTATCATTTCCACTGTTGCAGTAGCCTTGGCTTTATGGGTTGTTTCCTTGCCCATGAAACAACAACCAGCTAGCTTCCTTCACAAAGCCCTGGCTCCTGCCCCACTCCTTCACTCTGTCTTCTAATGGTCTAATCCTAAAAGAGAAATCCACAGTAAACGGGAAGATTTCTTCAGTACTTTCTTGCACTCTCAAGGAGAAGCATCGCTCTGGCTTCATAGGAGCAGCAGTTGGGTAAGAGCCTTGTTTCTGGAAGAAAAGTCCATGCTGGGAAACCCTTCCACACATAAATTGTTGCCCTTTTAAAGAAAATAACATTTAATTTAAATTTCTGATTAAAATTGTTTTTCCAGTTTAAGAAATCTGGTATTTTACTATCAATATCAGAAGTTTCCTGTTAGGGACTGCTGTTTGTAGCTACATGTTTTATTTAGTTAATTAGGGGATAATTTTTGACTAAATATGTGTTCTGTGTGTGTAAACTTTTAAAATTGTAACTAAAAGATTTGTTTTGGGTCAGGTAGGGATATGTGTTTATAGTTTTGTGATTATGCTGACTTCATGACAACCTAACCTTTTCCTGACATTTTTCTGTTGTGGTTTTTATCTAAGTAAAAGGAGTATTGACAGAGAAATTGAGTGTTGTGCTTTTATTTTATGAAAGGACTGGGACAAGGTGTGTGAGTGTAAGCATGATGCTTGTGTACATTAGATGACAACTAACCATACAATCAACTCAGTCCCCCATTGCTTACTGCATTTGGTTTCTCTTCCATTGACACTGAATGGATTCTTACTCCAGTCCTGTTTTCCCACTTCTGCTGCACTTGAAAAGAAAAAAAAAAAAAAAAAAACACTTGCTAAGGAGCTCTTGCCATTGCTTTGAGTTCAGTCTGTGCCTCAGCAAATAGTGGGTGAACTTGCAGTGGCCATTGGTTGCTACTCAATCCACTGACCTACCTCTCTGGCTTCCTCTGGTACAGTCCTTTCAGCCACCATGAACTAGGGGTCAGCCACATCCTCATCACCTGTCCCAGTGTCCAATACAAGCATGGGGGACCATCTTCTCTAGGGATAGGAGATACTCTGTGAGATTCTCCACGGGGTAGCCTAGGAAAGAAGCCATTAGACCAGTCAGATGTCCCTCCTTCAAGTCAGTCTTCTTTCATCGGGACTACTATAAAGAAAAAACAAACAAACGATTAAACATTGTTTATATCCAGAGGTAATTACAGCTAAGAAAGATGATTTTCTTACATTAACAAAGCATGCTAGGAATCCTGATATCTAGATGCCATTACAGGTGAGCATCTCCTGTAATGAAATTTCTGAGAAAACTGGGTCAAATTATTCTAATTATGGTGGAGATGGGGCTTCTCTTCCTTCAGGTTCAAAAGCCCAACTTTCTGACTGTGAAGAAAATAAAATTTCTTCCTCATGGAGGGATTCTCTTTTAATCATTCCATAGCTGGGGTGGATGTGGTATTTTCATGAGATCAAATAAAGGTTCTCCCTGAACTGAGGAGATATTCTCATATGTGACAAATGGATATTCCCCATTCCCTACCTATCCCTATTATACTGTCAGCCTTGGAGGATATGTTGAGTGCCGCTTGTAATCACCCTAATACCCAGCTGTCAGTCCCTAAAAAAGCAGATAAGATGTAGGAAGCGCCTCAGGCTAATATTTTTTTCTCTCACCTAAGATCTGACCAACTGCAACAGACACTAAATCTGTTGCTGGGAGTAGATTGGTATTGAACATCAACCCTTCACCTGGTGACAAGGAAGGCAAGGTGTTTGAATATCTAGGTAAGAGAATGTTTTATTCTTCCACTTCGGCTTTCAGAATTCTCAATTATCAGACATACATGTGGAAGTTTATGCTTTATTATATAGTTAGTCTGACAGAACTTGCTACTTCACTTCTTAAAGAAGAAAGTTCTTTCTTTTTTAACTAGACTGTTTCTTCTTTGTCCCAGATATCTAAACAAGCTTTTAAGAGTGTGTATGATTGTGCAAACACTGTAACTAGGGTCACAGTTACTGCTATAGTGTTGAAAAGATATGCTTGGGTACATAACTGAAGGCTTACTGATTAGTTAAAGTCTAAAGTCTTAGACTCTGCTTTAGATAAAGAGGTATTCTTTGGCTGTTTTACCACCCAGTTTATCAAACAATATGATGAAAGAGGCAAATTAATTCACAGATTTTCTAAGATTTTTTTCATGTCCCCAGTACAAATCTTATAGGCCTTCCTCTTTCACAAAAAGCCAAATAAACAAAACCAGCTATATTCTGGAAAGCAAGGTGCTAAAAAGAGATGGCCAGAGGGAAATAATAAGAAGCAGGGGCACTTTCAGAAAAAGGAACAGAACAGCAGTATAGAATGACTGTGTCAGCATTCTCTGACCCCCACCCCCAGTCCTGCCAATATCTGATCTGAAGTAGTTAACTGCATTTGCTCAGCAACCTGTGGGTATCGGATCCGTCCTCGGATCCGAGCCGGCAGCTTTCCAAGCTAAAAGATCCGAGCTCTCAGCTCCTTCCCCTTACCCATAATGCCCTGCCACCTCCCTCCAGTCCTCAGATCTCGTTTGCCGCGGCTTCTGATAACTTCTAGCGACAAGCTCTTGGCGTTGGGTGTAAGTTTAAAGAAACTTTAAAACTCTAAAACCTTTTTCTAAGTTCTCTTTTGTGTGTTGAATGAGTGTAGTAGGCCCTTAGTTTCTGTCTATATACCTCTTATTTTTTCCCTTGTGGTAATTTAGTGTTTAAATTTAACTTTTTCCCTCCCCTTTACTGTGTGTGTGTGGTCGTGCGATGGCTGAAGTGCCTAAGGCCATTTTTTCAAAATGCACTGAGTGTGGCCATAAGCTGTCCCCAGCGGATGGCCACACTCAGTGCGTTCTCTGCCTAGGGGTAGGCCACTTGTCTTCTGGCTTCCAAGTATGTGCGGCCTTCAACCCCCGGGCTTTGAGGGATAGGAGGAATAAGTTAATCCTGGCAGGCCTTTTGCCCGTGGATTCTTCTTCCTCCTCTCCCTCTAAGGCACCAGCCGCGGCTGTCCTGCCTTCAGTTCCCCCTCCCCTGACTGGGACTCATCCTCCCTCTGTGTCTAAGGGAGAGGGGGACTCTTCTTCTAGAGAGAAGAGGCACAAGGATAGGGAACGGCATAATAGCCATAAGAGGCGGGCAGAGTCTCATTCCTCTGCTCCGCCAGTTAAGGTAGCTAGCCCTCCCAGGAGGGTCTCTGGGTCTCCACCCTCTCAGCTCCGTTCCCCCCCACTTTTCCCCGGAGCCGGAGGAGGAGTACCTGTCTCCCTCTAGGTCTTCAAGGCGGCCTTCCCAGCCTGCTTCGGGGTCCACCAGAAGCATGTCTGACACTGATTTGGACTGGATGATGCGTCGATTCTTGCAGGCCCAGATGCAGGTACTTCTGCCCCCCCCCCCCCTCTGGGGGGGAGCTCGGCCCCTTTCTTTGCCTCAATTGCTCCTTCTCCGATTCGCTATTGGGTTTTGGAGTCTTTGGATATGAGCCGTCTCGGACCCGGGGAGTCATCGGCGCCGACAGTGGTGGCTACTTCGATGCCGACAGTACCCTCGAGCGTGTCGGATCCGAGCTCTTGGGGCCGAAAGCCGAGCTTCGGAGCCGCAGGGGTGAGTGTGTCTTCGGCTTCGTTCCGGTCGGAGCTCACTCCCCTTTCGGGTCCGATCGCATCGGCTCCGACACCGGTCCTTGCGTCGGAGCCGAGGGGGGCTGCTCTCAGAGCCAAGGGAGAGTGGTTCGCCCTCAGCTTTTGACATAGTGGAGAGGGTTCTGTCGAGAAGTTCCAGGTCCCTGGTCCGGGCTATGGATCCACCCGTCACTCCTGCGCATTTGGGCCTATCTTCCATCGTCCGGCCCCAGGGACAGCCTGCGGCGGCGCTCCAGTTGGTTCCCATAGGGGAACAGGACCCCGTTGGTCTGCCCTCCTTGGACAGTCCCTCCGAGGAGGTGCCTCACAAATGAAAGTGCAAAAGGAGGCACATGGACTCCCCTGTGTCCCTCACGGAGGACACAGACTTAGAGGAAGGGGAATGTCCCCAAGGTCACCCCCTGAAGACATCTCCATTAGGGACATTATGGAAATGCTATGCATCAAAGGGGGGTTGTCTGGCCAAAAACCTTCCTCCGATGAGTCGGTGTTTCTGGAAACGTTTGACGCAGGCCCGTCTATCTCTCGGGTGTCCCCCCCCCCCCGGCTGATCCCCTGGTAGACTTGATTACTACCAGGGCTTGGAAGGAGCCGGACACCGTGGAGCCAATCCCTAAAAGACCAGACAAAATACTCAGCCCCCCCCCACTCTGACAGACAGGCATGGAATAAAGGGTCCCCAGTAGATGCCATGGTGTTGGCGGCTGCCACTAAGAAGTAACTAGCACAGGAAAGTTCCTCGGTCCATCCTTTTGATAAGGAATCTCGGACGATGGACCATATTGGAAAGCGGATGTTTGCTTCAGCTACCTTTTCCATAAGGGCGCTGAATTACCTGGCATACGTCATCAGGCTCCAGCGGGACTTGATAAAGGAATACGCTGGAGCTCCCCCAGAGTCCATGGTGGCCGAGGACAAACAGACCTTCTCGGCTCGCATGGCCACTCTAATTTCTAACACTTCCATGTGGCTCCTCTCCCATGCCACGGAGGGAGCGGCTAGTGGAGCGGGGGGTCGCCTTACGGCACCACGCCTGGCTTCGCCTTTGTGAATTTTCGGAACCCTTCAAGGCGTCCTTCGCGAACGCTCCCTTTGACGGTTCTACGCTATTCGACAAAATGCAGTCAGTTTTTCACTCTTATTCCCCCTATTGGGGAGAGCCCCAGAGACGCCCTGGTGCATGCTTGCCCCCCCGGTCTCCTGTATGCTTATCCTCCTCTTCCGCTGATGACAAACTTTCTGCAGAAAGCTCATCGGTTGGGGAGCAAAATAATCCTCATAGCCCCATTCTGGCCTCGCCAGATCTGGTTCCCTTACCTGCGGTCTCACAGTGTAGTTCCTCCTTGGATCTTAGATCCCATTCCGGATCTGATCTCTCATCCTGCGGGATTACAGCTCCCAAACCTGGGCGACCTCAAGCTCACGGCTTGGTTGATCTAGTTCCACTAATTGCAAGGACTCCCGGTATCTCATCTCCCATAAAATCTATTCTGGTAGCGGCGCATAAACCTTCTACTAGAAAGATCTACAGAAGTAAATGGAAGCGTTTTTCCATATGGGCAAAAAACAGAGACTTAGATCCTTTTACTGCTCCCATTCCAACGGTTCTTGACTTCTTGTCCCATATCTTTGACCAAGGTGCTAGTGCTTCAACAGTCAAGGTTCAAATGGCAGCTATTTCCCATTTCCACAATGGGGATAACTTTGGCCCCTTAGCTTCTGCTAAGATATGCAAAACCTTTTTGAAGGGCACCTTTCTGTTGAAACCTCCTGTCAAGAATGCGGTTCCACCTTGGGACTTAACCTTGGTTCTTCAGGCCTTGACTGGCCCACCCTTTGAACCGGTGGCTTCGGTTGAGTTAAAATTTTTATCTTGGAAAACGGCCTTCCTGATTGCAATTACTTCAGCCAGGAGAGTATCTGAGCTTCAAGCTCTTTGCATGAAACCCCCGTATCTGGTCTTCCATAAGGACACAGTGTCTCTCAGGACTAACCCTTCTTTCTTGCCCAAGGTAGCCTCTGAATCCAATATCAACCAATCCATTAATTTGCCTGTGTTTTTCCACAACTTTCAGAACAAAGAGGAATACAGATTGCACTTATTGGATGTACACAGACAATTGCGTTTCTACTTGCACAGGACGGCTACTACTAGGAAATCAGATCAACTGTCTGTTTCTTTCACTAAACCATCTTTGGGTAAGCCTATTACGAAAGTTACCTTGGCCAGATGGATATCCCAATGCATCAGGCATGCTTATTTAGTCTCCGGCCAGCCTGAACCCTTGGGGGTCCATGCCCATTCTACCAGGTCTATGGCTACCTCTGCAGCATTCTGGTCAAGAGTACCTCTAGACGACATCTGCTCAGCAGCTACTTGGTCCTCTTCTCATACCTTCATTTCTCATTATAAATTGGATCTGATATCCAGGAGTAGGGCATCATTTGGCTCCGCAGTGCTCTGGAATATCCTTCCTTGAGGTCCGCCCAAGGATTTAGGTAGCTGAGGACTCTGTCCCACAGGTTGCTGAGCAAATGAAGTTAACTACTTCAGATAAAGAAGTTATGTACTCACCATAATGTTCCATCTGAGTAGGTAACTTCATTTGTCTGCAACCGACACCCCCCCTCCTTCCCCCTAACTTGTTTTATGGTTATTCCATCACGCAGGGTTTCACCTGGTCTTGCATTTAGTTAGGGTTCCTCTTTCGAGGGTCGTAGTCTGTTTCTTGTTTGGCAAACTCGATCTGAGGACTGGAGGTAGGTGGCAGGGCATTATGGGTAAGGGGAGGAGCTGAGATCTCAGATCTTTTAGCTTGGAAAGCTGCCGGCTCGGATCCGAGGACGGATCCGATACCCACAGGTTGCAGACAAATGACGTTACCTTCTCAGATGGAACGTTATGGTGAGTACATAACTTCTTTTTTGTCTATCCCACGAACTGGTCCTCAACATCTCCCTTTGGCAAAACATTGTCTCAGACTCTGTGGTGTTGAAAGTCATGCAGGAGGGTTACAGGTGGCACTGGATACAAAAAAACTACTTTCAGGGGAATTATTCCCCATCCTCCACATTAAAGAGAACATTTTTTATTGGGTTCATTAATCTTTACACAGCCAAGTTGTCACAGAACCAGTGTCTGTAAATCAAATGGACAAAAGCTTCTATTTCAGAATGTTTCTGGTGCCAAAGAAAGGGGCCTCGTAGAAGCCAGTATTAGACTGATCTTTTCTAAACCTGGGTATGAAAGTGCCAACATGTAAAATGCTCACCTTACAGAACCCCTTACCCCTCATTGCTCCCATGAGTATTAATGTTAAATCTCTACTTAAAAGATGCATATTACCTCATACCCATAGCCGCAGCCTTCAGGAAGTTCTAAGGTTCATTGTTTCTGGGTTATATTCTGAGTTCTCTGCATTACTCTTTGGATTATCTACAGCTACAAGAGTGTTCACAAAATGCCTTGCACCAGTCATAGCTTATTACAGACTAAAGGGCATTCACATTTTTTCCTTATTTAAACATCTTACTTATCTTTGCAGTGTCAGATGTTAGTAGTCATTAACATGGATTACGTTTCTTCTGACCAATCTGGATTTCCACACAAATGCTGCAAAATCCTTCTTGACTCTTTTTCATGGAATTTTGTTTCTCTGTTGCCTTCTATATGCTTCTCTTCAAAAGGCCTTTTTGACACAAGAGAAGGTGGATTTTTATCTTGAATCTTTTATGAACTTCTCCAAACAGTCTCAGACTTCTGCAAGACAATTTCTCAGTATCCTAGGGTTCATGGCTTCCATGATTCTCATGATTCTCCTAGTCAAGTTGCACACGAGAAAGATGCAATGGTTTCCTTAAAAAAAACAACACATGGCACTATCATTCATTTTCTCATCAAATTCCATTTTTGGACTTTCTAAAAATGGAACTGCATTGGTGGAGCTAACAAATTAAGCTGAACCCAGGTTTCAGTTACTCTCCTCAGACGCCAAACCAATTTTTCACAACAGACACTTCAGATTTTGATTGTGGAGCAGTTTCCATATGGGGTAAAAGTCAAGGTATGTGTTGTCATTCAGACAGACCAAAATACATCAGTATAAAAGAGATGTTGGCTGTGATCCATGTCTTGAAATCTCACCATCACCAATGGTTACCAGGACCTGTTTAAGTGATTATAGACAAAAACACAGTCATGTGGTACATAAACTAGCAAGAAGGTATAAGGTTGTAAACCCTATGCAGGCTAGCTGTGCTGGCTTGGGAGTTAGCTCTTCAGCATTCCTTAACCCTTCAGTCATCTTATGTTCCCTCAATGCAAAACATAGTGGAAGACAGGACAGACCTCACAAATCAAAGCAAGCCTGGAAAACAGATGCATTTTCTTTCCCTTGGAGGGGAATGTTCTTTTATGTTTTTCCACCATTTCTGCTGATATCCAGGCTAATCTGAAGATTCAGAAGGATTCCCCAGAAATCAATGTGGTGACTTCCATTTCATGCAGGTAAAATTGGTTCTCCCTTCTTGTGGAATTGGCCAAGAGCAATTACCACAAGCTTCTTTACAGACTCAAGCTACTCAAACAAGACAAAGGAACTTTTAAAAACTCAACCACAATCAACTTCAACTGATTGCCTGGATGATTTATTTCTAATACATTTAAGGCACTTACTTTTAGAGTATGTGCAGCAGGTGCTAAAGGAGACAAAAAGCCTGCTACTAGAAAATTATACATTGATATGTGGAAGCAATTTATTACCAATAAACAGGGACCCATCAGGAAATCTGTAGCACTGGTCCGCCAATATTTGTGAGTTACTTTCTTCTGGCCTGTCATTATTCCTCTATAAAGGTTCATCTTGAAGCCATTTCAGCATGTCAGCTGAGGGATCCTCCTCTTTCTTCATTCAGAAATTGTCAAACAGTTTCTGAATGGGGTTTTACACCCGAGACCTCTGCGTAAACAGGTTGCTTCTCCTTGGCATCTCAACTTTGTGCTGGAGAAGTTGAATATGTCACCTTTAGAACCCTCTCATCAAACTGATTTAAGGTTCTCTGCAAGAAGAGTATCCTGAGTTGCAAGCTCTCATAATGGTTAAGGCATCTTTTACTTACCCTCCCTCAATCTGTTTTTGAGGCAACTGTTCTTCTGCGACTTTATATCTATGTATAGTTAAAAGGAAGAGGAATTAGCCCACACAGTTATTATTTTTCCAGTTACTACTGCCTGGTTTGATTGAAGGAATAGAGGAACAGGAATAGTGAGCAAACCCCTTAACACTATTATGTGGCACTGACATTAACCATTTAGGCATGCCTTCTGTAAATATACTCACAAATCTGTTGTTATTGATAAGGTAGCAACCCTTTCTGACTATCCTTGTACTGACCAGCATTTTTTCCATCAACTATGTGAATGTGTTCAGCAGATGAAAAAGAGTTAAACATGATCTATGGCAACAAATATGTATTGTGGACACTAATCCATAGATTGGAGAACACCTAATCTGTTATGTATTGTTTGCTGGTGGTTTTGTTTTTTTGCATGTTTTGCAATTATTACCCAAAAATGATAACCTCTAAGAAGCTGAAGATTTGTGTAACTTATGTTGCTTCAAGAGTGTCTGATCTTACATCAGTACTTAAGGTAAACATTAGTATATTATGCATAGTTTATACCACCTGCAGGTCGTAAATTTAAACAGCAATGCAGTATTTATCCAGTTAGCACATGTACTTTGATCTGTGGTCTGATGCAGGACTATGAACATGGATATCCTTGTAATAAACAACCATACTTTTATTTGAAAAACTGTCATAGGATCTTTAATAATCACCAAGCTGCATCCAAGTCAGGCAGACAGAGCCCCTGTTTAATGTTTTGATCTGAAGCATGGCTGTACAATACCAGAGAACACTCATTCTTGCTATAGTGTAAATTGTGGACCAGATAAAAGATCAAAGTGACTGGAAACAGAAGCTCAGTTTAACTAACAGGAGGCTTGCCTGATTAAGATTGAAGGAAATCTGCTTCCAGGAGGTTGTAGACATTATTTTATTTATTATAGAAAAAGTAAGTTAAGAATGGGGGTTAGAACCACACAGAAGACCTTGTCGTGGACAGAAAGGTAAAAGTGCAGCTAATCTTCCTCATGTCTTCAATGATTTGATCATACTTGATTGTTTACTTTCTATGCAGTGTGACCTTTACAAGTGTGTGAATTAAACTACAATCTGATCCAGTCAGCTGCCCTATCCATTAAAACACATTGACGACCATAACACTGTGCTAATGATCATGGTAGGAATTGAACCTACAGCCTTCTGATCTGAAGTTAGATGTAATTCCACATAGGCAGTCCCCCACCCCACACACAAATGCGCACACACACACACACACCCACATACCAGTAAGGCAGACAGGAAACCAGTATGCTGTACATAAACTCCTTGTAGAGTTGTGCTTGGTTAAAGCCCACATAAACATACTGTTGGGACTCTTCTTTGTGCCTTCTGCATTTTATAATGCTGTGGCTGTTTGAAAAATCAGTGTCACACTGTAGGCATAAATGGAATGGTCACTCATTACTGAAAAATATGGTATTATGCTGGGATGATTGATTTAAAAGGTGAAGGAAATAAGAAAAAAATATTTAGATAAACACAAAAATAGTAATGTGGAGGTGAATTTGGAGCTAGGAAGGCAAAGGATGTAGATAAATTGTTGATTATTTCTCAAAGACTCACCACCCTAGATGCTCAGTACCAAATCCTACCCATCCTCCATCTCATCTGATTAATGTAGCACTTGAATGACAGCCAGGGCACATTTGTGAATGCCCGTGATGTCTTGTAGTATTTTTTTTTTTAATTAGCACAAAGTACAAGTTAACAGTCAGTGGCACCTCAGATCCATCTGCCTGTTATTTACAACAAAGTTTTGACAGCACTTGAGGTGTCTTCAAAAAGAGTTAAGACATTTCAATTAATCTAGTGATATGTAGACAGGGGTGCCAAAAGAAAGAAGCAATAAATTTGTTCAACATTTTAATAAGAATTTTTTTTTTACAGTAATGAATAATCTGTTTCAGGATGTAATTATACAAATTGCAAACCATTTCATAAATAGTTCAGAGAATTTTTGAAATTACACAGATGTGTGGCAGTTTTTCCCCCCTCCATGAACACACTGCTCTAAAGCACAGTATGAGCAGCTCGCACCACAGCAGCCTGCAAAACATTCAATAATGTATGTGCAAGGGAATAAAGAACATGTTCAGTGAACAGGGGTGTCCAAGTAGAGAGCAATATAACAAATCTGGTTTTCTGTAGTACAAGCTGAGGTCTGAACAAAAGTAAGTAAACAGTAAGTAAGCAAACTTCCAGAAGATACAGAAATAGATATGCCATAGATTTATTTAATTATTCTTTTATTTGAGGGGAGGCACAATTTTTTGTGCTATTCCTCAGGAAACTTTTTTTTCAAGTAAATTACTGAGGATGTTACAATCAATGTTAGATATTACAGTTTCATAGTTTTTGTTCAGAAAATGCACTTTGATAGAAAAAAATGTAAATTTTAAGTGACTCACAGTAATATTTAAAAATTGTTCATGATTTTAGAGCCTTTGCCATACCATTAATTGGTGTTTTGGCTTTCTCAAGAATTCTTGAGCAAAGAAGTTTAGAGGTATGCCAAACAATGTGTTTAAAACTAATGGGGGTATGGATTAAAACTCTAGGATTAAAAGAGGGAGTTTAGTATTTGCAGGCAGTGGTGACACAGAAATAAATGTAATCCTTGGAGTAGTACTATCGGTAAACAAGGCAACAGTACATCAGCTTAGACATCTGCTGTGAACTGTTAATCACAGCAACAAATAGCTCAAATTATCTGTAACAATTTGACAGCTAGGAAGGGGAGTATGAATGGGAAGGGTAGATGAGTTGAATGACAACTCTTGCATAATAAAAGAGGGTAAAACCAGCAGTAGTGAAATGCACTTAGAAAACATTTTTACGACATGATGTAAAAGGCAAACAGGGCTAGTCACTGTACCACAACAAATAGTAATCAAGCCTTACTGTGTGAAAGAAAGTAAGATTTGTCTGAAAAAACATATAAAGTTAATGGAGTGACAGAAGCTCTCCCAACTAAAATGCTAGCATGATGTAATGTTCTAAAGCTGTGCACTGGATTGTGGGATACCAAGAGGTCAACTAAAAAAATCAAAATCACATCAAGATGCTGAATCCCTTGTGGGCAGACTCTGAAATTGCCTATACAAATATAAACAGAAAGTATCTATAGTCCCAGAGCAGTGTTAAAATGTAGGCAACACATGGCATGATTAAATAAATATGTTTTTTCAGGCTTTGGATGCAATTTTTCTTTTATAATGATGTTCCAGGCAATGTTGCATTTTTCTTATATTTTTAAAACAAGAAGCATTTTTATTAAATTATTATGTATGACACAGGCCATGTTGCATTTATATAAATGACAACCATAACGACACAATCTCATTTGCAAACATTATACATGCCAAACTGTGCTGACACAACTGTAGCTGCATACATTGTACATTACTTTTAACATATCCAGTCATTGTTAGTTAGCCATTACATAGCTCATTCAGATCCTGGCTTTTTTAAAACCTTGCTCCTCTTCTGCATTTATTGATCCCCCAGTTCCCATTTTTTCCTTTGTAATGTGCTCCTACTTTTTCTAAAGATCCCAGTTCCAGTTGTTTTATCTCTATTCCTATCTTTACTACTTCAAGTAAAGTTGGGTTAGACTTTGATTTCCAGTTTCTAGTTATTGTTTTTTTGGCAGCCATCATAATTAGAATCAGCAAGGCCTTACTATGTGTAGGGAATTCCGAGTTTGCATCATAGCTCAAAAAAAAATAATAATTTCCCCAGTCACTCCAGCTTGTTCACCCAGCATGTCTGACAGAGCAGGCTGCAGAGAAACTTTAAAGTCTACCAGCTCATTACATTCCCAGAAAATATATTCCGAGTTACCTATTTCTGCCCCATCACATCTCCAACATTTGCTGTCTAACTGAGGAAAAAATCTTTGAAGTCTGCTTTGGGTATAAAAATACCTATGTAAGCACTTCCAGACAAAGATGTGACATCTTCTAGATTTTGTTGCATATTTGGGAAAAATGCATATATCTCCTCATTGTTTCTTTGTGAATTGCTTTTCTAATCTCTCTTCTCAGTCATTCATAACCACTGATTGATTCTTATAGTTATCATGCAGTATTTTATATGCTGCTCTAATTATTCCTTTCTTAATGCCAACTTCTGTTCTATATTCTATTAAAAACTCTACCAGTGCTAATCTTTTGATGTTATGTAGTCCTATCTCGCCTACATTCTTACCCGTGGGTTCGGAGCCAAATATCGGCTCTGACTCGGCCGATTATACTAGCTCGAAATCTTTCATTGGCTGGGCTAAGCAGGTATCCCATGGTGCACTGCTCCATATCCCCAGATCTCATTTGTCGCCCGTGTAGCTTGGACGTGGTCTCACTTGGCTGTGGCTAAGTACCCTCTTTTTCTTGATCAAGAAAAGTTTTGATTTACATAAAAAGCTATTTTCATAGCTGTTTGTCTAGATTTGTCTATAGTTGTCTAATATAGGATTGTTATTGTGTATTGGTTGTGTGGTATCCCACTTACTGTTCCCTCAGGCTAGGCCCGTTTCAGTTAGAGGGCCTAGTTATCCTGTGTCACTTAGGTCCTAACCGTTTACATTAGAGGTTTCGGCTACCCTTCCTTGTGGTTTGCTTCCGTTATGTAGAGTGTGCTAGTTTCGGTGTGTTTTGATCACTGTTTAGCGTTGCTTCTGCTAATTTTTCCCGCCTTTTAGGTTGAACGCCTTTGTTTGTTTAACTCTTGTTTATTTTGTGTTGTGAGAGCAGCTGCTAAGATGTCTAAGGATACCAAGGAGCACAAACCTTCTGGGTTTAAAAAGTGCTCTAAATGTGGTATAAAGATGTCCATTACTGATGGGAATTCTATTTGTGTCTACTGCTTAGGAGCCATCCATCTGCAGGAATCATGCAGTTTTTGCCATGTGTTTGGCCCTAGAGTTCTCCAAGAGAGAAAGAATAAGCCAGTCTTGAAGGGACTTTTAAAACCCTCTTTTGAAAAGGCTATGGATCCGACTTCTAGCAGTAAGTCTAAATCTGGCAAGTCAAAGAAAAGATCTCCAGCTCCATCAGCTTCATCGGAGCCTCCGGAGAATATATCAAAAACTGCATCGACCTCCTCAGCTCCACTGTCCTCGGGGCCGCAGGAAGGGTCGGTAGTGACTGAACCTGCGTCAGCTCCAATAGTATTGGAACCTTCTAGGAACCGATCGCCCAGCCTCAGACAAGTTCTTCCTGAGAGGAGATCGCATTCTCCATCCCTGTCCTCCAAATCCTCCATGACTCTTTCGGATGTGGATGTTGATAGGGTGGTTCAGAGGCTCCTTCAGTCACCGGTTTTGGCTAAATTGTTTTCATCTCTGACCTAGTTGGCTCCTGAGCCCGTCCTGATTCCGTCTTCGATAATTCCTCCTCCGAGCGCATCTCTGTCTTCGGAGCCAGAGTGTTCAGAGCCACGTGATGTATCTAGGCCGGCTCCGATGCCCCATTCGGCTCCATCGGTGCCAGCTTCGGCTCCAACCCCGTCGGCTCCGCCCTCAGGGTTCGGGACTCTGGATTCTTCGGTCGGTCCCGAGGGGGACATCTTGGGGCTTACTTCGGGTCCGAGCCTCCCTCTTGGTGCATCGGCTCAGGGAACTCCAACCCCCGTCATGGCCTCGGAGACTGGTCACTCCTCTGATTCAGGGGGGGACGGCCTTCGAGGCTATACGGACCGCGCTGGCCAGATCATCAGCTACATCAGGTGGGTCGGTCGCTCTGTCCCCCACCGGTGAGAGCTTCTGTTCACCACCCATCCATGGACAGCAGAGCACCAGGGCCTAGGGATACCCCCATGAGTGGTCCCCTACTTTCTGAGGGTCCCTGAGAGTTCATGCCTGAGAAGCCCCCCAGAAAGAAAACATGCAAGAGGAAGCACATAGACTCCCAAGATGAGTCCCTCACCTCTGATACTGACCTCGAGGAATCGGAGGGGTCCCCCAAGTCATCCACTGATGATGTTTCCTTCTCTGATATTCTGGAGATACTGAAACAAAGAGATGACTGGCCTTCCAAAGCCCCTTATGAGGAGGAGTCAGTGTTCCTTAAGGCTTTTGGTGCTCAACCTTCCACCTCCTGGGTGTCTCCACCCTTCGATGAGCTCCTTGAACTCATTTGTCGAAGGGTGTGGGAGAACCCCGATTCTGTGGAGCCTGTGCCCAGGCGTCTCAACAAGTTTCTTTCCACCCCCCAGGGTAAAGAGTTTCTATCGAAAGGAGTCCCTGTAGATGCCATGGTGGTGGTGGCAGTCACCCAGAAGGAAGTAGCAGAGTCTTCTTCATCCATCCATCCTCCTAACAAGGAGTCTAGGACCATGGATCGGTACGGGAAGCGTACCCTCTCATCAGCAACCTTCACATTATGGTCGCTGAATTACCTATCTCACTTCACTCGGCTCCAGAGAGAGCTCCTCAAAGAGTTAGGAGATACTCTTGCAGGTAACATACCTGAGGTGGTGGCCCAGGCGGTTAACTCCCAGGTCTCTACCCTCAAATCCATTGTCAATATTTCCATGCGGCTCATTTCGTATGCAGCCGAGGGAGCGAGTAGGGCAGCAAGCTCAGGGGTCGCCCTTATAAGGCAAGCCTGGCTGCGCCTGTGTCATTTTGGGGAGGCCTTCAAGTCTTCCTTCACTGATGCCCCCTTTGATGGTTCCTCCTTGTTTGGGACCAAAGTGAAAGACATCCTCACCAGGTGCGAACAAGAGGAAAAAAACCTGTCTGCCATAGGGGTCCATTTTTCCCTTCCTTCTAGGCCTTATCCCAAGGCCCAGCGGGTGGGGAAGATGTGGTTCAAGAAATCACAGAGGTTTTTCCCTGCCACACAAGGTGAACCCCCCTCCAGAGGCAGGGGAGGGGGGTTATTCAGGGAGATGTCACCCCAGAGGCAGAGGGGGCCCCCGCAATTCGGGAGACCGCAAATCCTTTCGTGGCTCTCCATACTCTCGTTCCTGAGGGTGTGCCCAACTGCGCTTATCCGGAGCCAGTCAGGGGTCGAATTTCATTATATCCGGAAGCATGGGGAACCATTACCCAGGACCGATGGGTATTACGGATAGTGTCCGGAGGTTATCTCATTCCATTCTCATCAAAACCCCCGCCAGTCAAGAAAATCCCAGACGTACCACCCAGTCAAAGGGATCAAGCAGCCTCAGAGGTCTCTCTGCTGCTTGAAAAAGGAGCCATCCAGTGTGTCCCCGTAGACCAAATCGGATTAGGGACTTACTCAAGATTCTTTTTGGTGCCGAAAAGAACAGGGGACCTGAGACCCATACTAGATCTCAGCCAACTGAACAATTACATACACAAGTCCAAGTTCCATATGGTCATACTACAATCGATTCTCACATTGTTGGGAGAGGAGGTATGGATGTGCTCCATTGACCTCAAGGATGCTTACGACCATGTGAAAATGGACAGAGCATCCAGGAGTCACCTACGCTTCCAGCTGGGAGCCAGTCATTTCCAGTTTCGAGCCCTGCCCTTTGGTCTCACCACAGCCCCCAGGGTGTTCACCAAGTGTATGGCGATGGTAACGGCTCATTTGAGACATCAGGGATTCCAGGTGTTTCCGTATCTGGACGACTGGCTCCTTACCGCTCTCACCAGGCATCAACTAGTTCAAACCAGGGACGCTACCATCAATCTATGTCACCAGTTAGGCATAACAATAAATTGGGAAAAATCTGCCTTATTGCCCTTACAGCATGTCACCTTTATAGGAGCAGAATTAGACACCGTTCAAATGAGAGCATTTTTACCGCAAGAAAGGATCAGAGTACTGCAACAACAGATATACATGCTGATGCCCCTGAGACAAGCGAAGGCAAGAAGGGTTCTCCAGCTCCTAGGGACCATGGCAGCCACAATTATGTTGGTTCCCCTAGTGAGATTACACATGAGAATTCTCCAATGGCTCCTCTTTGTTCAATGGTCGTTCCTTTGTCTCATCCCATCTTACTCACGGACAGATGCAAGCAGGACCTTGGTTGGTGGCTGTGCACCAACAATTTGGATGGGGGAAAGCCCCCTTCATTCCAACTAGCCCAGTTGCCACGGTGACCACGGACGCCTCCCAGATGGGGTGGGGGGCATTATCTTGGCAGGACAGTCCAAGGCACGTGGCAAGAACACAAGATACATCTGCATATCAATGTCCTAGAGATGAGAGCAGTGCTTCTTGCGTTGCAGGCACTTCAGAAGGTTCTTCCTCTAGGGACGATTGCGATACACTCAGACAACATGTCAGTAGTGTGGTATCTGAACAAGCAAGGGGAAACCAGGTCTTACCCTCTGTGCAGATAGACCATGCGAGTGACTTCCCAACAGTTTCTGGTGGCAACTCACATTCCGGGGAAGTCCAACGTAATTGCGGACAGACTAAGCAGAGCTATCCTGATGCCTTACGAGTGGTCCCTGAATCGCCTGGTTGCAGAGCGAATTTTCAGCAGATGGGGTCAGCCTTGCTGCGACCTTTTTGCCAGCCCCCTCAATGCGAAATGCAGCTACTACTTCACGCTGATCCCCCCACAGGGGGAGTCACCCAGGGATGCTCTGGTTCACGATTGGCCCTCCGGTCTGCTTTATGCTTTTCCTCCGTTTCCCTTGCTGTCAAAGGTGATTCAGAAAGTGCAATCCTTGGGAAGCAGAATGATTCTGATTGCCCACACTGGCCTCGCCAAGTTTGGTTCCCCTTTCTTCAGCTATTCACTGTGGACACTCCTTGGACTCTGGATCCTCTACCAGATTTACTGACACACATGTCGGGACAGTTCCACCCCTCCCTGATGATGACCCTTTGGTTGACAGCCTGGCTACTCCACTTTCATCGTTAGTCAGACCTCATAATTTTTCACCGGAAGTGGTTCATATCTTGTCGTCCTCTCATAAACCATCCACTAGGAAAATGCATTCTAGTAAATGGAAAAGGTTTTCTATCTGGGCACATACCAGAGGCATTGATCCTTACACAGCTCCAATAGCTTCAGTTTTGGAGTTTTTGTCCATGCTTTTCCATCAGGGTTCTGCATCAGCCACCATCAAAGTTCAACTGGAGGCGATCTCTAATTTCCATGTAGCGAATGAGCCTAGTCTCATGGCACATAGACTATGTAAGGCATTCCTGAAAGGTACTCTA
The DNA here is from genome assembly GCF_019279795.1 of Protopterus annectens. NCBI lineage: Eukaryota > Metazoa > Chordata > Ceratodontiformes > Protopteridae > Protopterus > Protopterus annectens. The sequence continues at coordinate 1,629,478,952 of NC_056725.1, forward strand.
CTACTCCGTCCACCAGTATCCGAACCTATCATGCCCTGGGATCTCAGTTTTGTTCTGCAAGCCCTTACTTTACCACCTTTTGAGCCTGCCGCTACCTGAAAATTGAAATTCTTGACTTGGAAAACAGCCTTCTTAATAGCAATTACTTCAGCAAGGCAAGTTTCAGAAATTCAAGTCCTCTCTATCAAACCTCCATATCTAATCTTCCATAAAGACAGGGTCTCTCTCAGACCAAACCCCTTGTTCCTTCCTAAAGTGGCTTCCGTGTCTAACCTAACTCAGTCCATTGAGCTGCCTGTTTTCTTTCCCCACTTTTCCAACAAGGCAGAATTTAGATTCCACCAGTTGGATGTACATAGACAATTACGCTTCTGTCTACACCGAACAAAAGATATCTGGAAGTCGGACCAATTTCTGTTTTCTTTTTCCGACATCCGAATGGGTTCCCTGGTATCCCTGGTATCCAAGGTCACACTGTCTAGATGGATATCTAGCTGTATCTCTTTCATCTATCAAGCAGGAGGTAAAGATCTACCATTTCCGGTCAAGGCTCACTCTACTCGGGCTGTTTCCACATCCACGGCCTACCAAGCCAGATTTTCAATGGATGATATATGTACTGCAACTACTTGGGCTTCACCTCACACATTTGTTTCTCATTACAAATTGGACATGGTTTCCAGGGGTAGGTCTTCCTTTGGCTCCACAGTTCTCAGGAGTATTTTCCTATGAGCCACCTAGGATGCAGGTGCTAGGGACGCTGTCCCACCGGGAAGAATGTAGGCGAGAAAGGACTACATAACATCAAAAAGTTATGTATTCACCATAACGTTCGATGTATGTAGTCCATCTCGCCTCACATTCTTACTTACCCTCCCGCCTTCCCCCTGCCTGGAGGATTTGGAGGTTAGGTTGTCATCTGCAGAGTTCCCTTGCTTAGCTTATTCTTTACATGGATGTGATGTGTGCATGGAGTACAAATGAATTTCACAGCAAACTAGATCTGGGAATATGGAGCAGTGCACCATGGGATATCTGCTTAGCCCAGCCAATGAAAGACTTCGAGCTAGTATAATCGGCTGAGTTAGAGCCGATATTCGGCTCCGAACCCACGGGTAAGAATGTGAGGCGAGATGGACTACATACATCGAACGTTATGGTGAGTACATAACTTCTTGTTTAGGAACTCCTGTTTCTTTTCCTTTGCCTATACCCTGATATCAATCCTTGATATGGAAGCCAATCTTTAGCCTGCAGTCCAAATATGTTCTTGGCATCTTCCCTAGTTGTTTGCTCCTAGTACTTTAGTTCCTTTGCCAGTTTTATCCAGTATATTACTGCCCCCTCTTGCCTATTGTCTGTATCCCTATTTGCAGTCATCCCTATCTGTATAATCTCCCCTCTCCATTCCTATGTTGGCTCAGTTCCCAGAAGACCCTCTGCCCCTTTATGAATATAATATTCTGTATGATTATTGTTGTTCTCCTTAAAGGTCTGCATCCAAAATCCCAGTCTCTCCCTGTCACCCAAGTAACACCCGTTTCATCATAATCTCCTTCCACCCTGAATTACAAACTTCTGCTTGTGCTATGCACAGGAGCTCCAAGTGCATTCTCTAAAATACCCTTTTATCTCGGGTAATCCCAGTCTAGCCCTTTCTATTGGAAGAACAAGCCTATCCCACTTGACTCTTGCCGTCTTCCCCTCCCAGACAAAATCCCTCAGCTGCCCACCAACTGCCTTCCACAACTTTTCCTTCGGTCAGTAAAAATATGCCCAACCAGTGCACAAGACTTAAGAGACTAAAAACACCCTAACTGCTTGTATTTCACTATCAACATCCATACAACAGAGCTTCCATTTTCTCATCCCTTGTATTATCTTTTGTCTAGTCTCCCACACATTCCCAGCTGCCACACTATTATCATTCTCCAACGCCTTTACTTTTGCTTCATTAATTTTGTATCCCGAAAAGATTTGAAACAATGTCTTCCACAAACAAAGCAAGTCCTTCTTGACCACCACACTAACCATATCCCCAAATCTCCGAGTCCACTCTCCTCCCCGTCAATGGTTCCAAACACAATGCAAATAACAAAGGGGAGAGTGGACAACCCTGCCTGGTTTCCCCACCCAAGCAGACACCACCAAAGAGGACCCCATCCACTCCAACCTCCTCCTTCGATCCCTCAGACACCCTCATAATCAACCTTATAATTTTATCAGGGAATGAAAATGCTTCCATTGCATTGCTCATAAAATCCCAGCTTACTCTGTCAAATGCTTTCTCTGCATCAACACCCACCAGCAACAGTGGTATTTTCTTACATTCTGCTTCCCCCTGGATCATCACTGCTTTGTTTATGTTGTCAAATGTTTGCCTCCCCTGCACAAAACCACATTGATCCATATGCATCAATTTTGGCATCACTTTTGCCATTCTTTTAGCCATTATAGACATAAACACTTTATAATCATGATTTAGTATTGAAATGGGCCTGTATGAAGCTGCATCTAATAGATCTTTACCCTGTTTAGGTAGTACAGCTACTACCACTTTCTTCAAGGGTGTTGGTACTTCTCCTTCTCTTAAAATACTGTTAGATAAAATCTTCCAGATCTTCATCAGTTTTTTTTTCCTTTCTAGCTTCCAAACATCCACAGGAATACCATCTAACCCTGTGGATTTTCCTGTAGATTGGTTATACATCACCATTGTTATCTCATTTCCTCCTAGCCTAACTGTTAGTAATTGAGCTTCTTCTCTCTCTAGCCTTGGCGTATTTAATTCTTCCATAAACATTTCCATTTGTACCATTTCTTGATTTCAGTATTTCTCTGCTTTATACAGGCTTTCATAGAATTTCAAAAATATTTCTAATACTTCTACAGGATCCCTAGTTGTCTTCCTTGCAATAGGCTCCCTTTGTACTTTCTGTTGTCTGAGTCATTGTGCTAAATGTTTTTGTGCTCTAGAGTTATTATCAACAAACAGTTGCTTAACAGCAGTCTTTCTAAAATCTTGCATATTTTCAAGGTAGTCCCTTATTTTCTGTTTAGCATTCTGTAGTTTTTTCTCTTCTTGTTCTTTGAGATTCCCCCTATTTTGCAATACTTTAATATTTGTCATTTCCTCTAAATAATTTGTGTTACTTCTTAACCATGTCTCCCTTTCTTTTATTTCCACCCTATTTTTAAATTCCATTTTAATTTTATCCAACTCCCTAGCTATATTTTCAGAGTAAGTTTCTATCTTCTCTAATAGCTCCTGAATAATTTCTACTACCCATTTCTTAAATTCCTCTTTTTTAACAAATAGTTGGAAAGCATTAGTGTCTAATTTTTATTTCATTAGCTTGTATTTTTATTTATTCTATTTATTTATTTTACATTTGTTGACCGGGATTGTCCGACTGAGCTGAGGAGCCCTTTTTCAGCAGAGGCCTGGGGAGAAAAGCGCAAACATATTATACAATTGTTATTATAAATTAGCATTAAACAGCAATGTTACAGGATTATTACAAGGCATTAATAGCAATACAATGTTATACAGTGTCAATAATCAGGAGTATAGCATAACTATTTCAAGATGTATAAAAATAAATATGTCATTAAGATGAGTATAGCTTTTGGGGTAAGTGGTTACAAAAAACAGTTTTATTATGATGTAGTTGCATGAAGGCAAGACAATTACAATAGAATGTTTCTCGGAGGCAATATGCTTAATAGATTTTAGAATACAGTAGAAAGAGTAGTCAAGGAAGATTAGAGAGAGCTAGTGAGAAGAGTGAGTTAAGAGCAGAAAGTAGATTAGGGTATGAGAAGTAGAGGATATTAAGGATGGAGAGTACAGTGGCAGGACCAGTCACTTTTAACGTGCTCTTTGGTGGCTGTCTTAAATTGTTTTGGATGTGTAAGGGTCCTGATTTTTAGTGGGAGCCTATTCCAGGCAATAGTGGGGTGATAGCTGTACGTGTTGCGTCCAAAGTTAGACTTGGGTTTGTAGATTTGTAGTAGGTCTTGGTTAGAGCTTCGGAGAGGTCTGGAGGGAGAATAATGGGAGATGAGAGGGGATAGTGCTGGGCAGTAGAAAGGCTAGTATAGGATAGAATAGATGATTTGGAGCTGAGAAAGAAGAAGCTGGTGGGGTAATTCAAGCCAGTTTAGGTGTTTTAGAGAGAGACAGCGATGGGATTTGTAGGTTTGTTGGGCAGCAAATCTAGCTACCTTGTTGTAGGTAGATTTCAGTTTGGTCATGAGTGTTGAGTTAAGATTTGTGAGAATTTGAGAATTGGACATTAGATTGGCTAGAAGGTAGGTAAGAGAGAGAGTAATCTTGGCTGCAGAGGTAAGGAATTTCTTGTTACGATAAAGGAGCCCTAGTTTTGAATGAGTCTTTTTGATACAGTTATTAACATGCAAGTCAAATTTAAGCTTAAAGTCGATGGTTACGCCTAAGAGCTTAGTACTGGATTCTACTTGAATAGGAGTGTTATTAAGGGACTGTATGGAGAAGGAGGGTTTAATATTGTTGAACCTTTTAGGTAGGAAGAGTAACAACTTTGTTTTTTTAGGGTTAAGGATGAGCTGGTTGTTGAAGACCTATGTTTCAACTAAGTTAAAAGATGCCTGAGTAGCTGAGAAGAGCTTAGAGGGAGAGTTGGCTGTGGTGATGACTGTAGAGTCATCTGCGTATTGCACTAATGATGACTGAGAACAGAAAGTATTGAGCTGATTAGTAAAGATATTAAAAAGTAAAGGCCCTAGGATAGACCCTTGAGGTACACCCATTTTGACAGGGAGAGGAGGGAAGAGTGCAGAGTGCCATCTCACTGACTGAGATCTATCAGTGAGGTAGCTGGAGAACCATGCAACAGTATCAGAGGAGACGTTGAGGTTATACAGTTTATGCAGCAGAAGAGTGTGTGAGACTGTGTTGAAAGCTTTTGAGTGGTCCAAGAATAGGCAAGAAATAAGTTTATGGTCGTCCATGGCTATAGAGACAGTGTTAAGGAAGGATAATAGAGCTGTAGTGGTGCTACGTTTGGGTCTGAAGCCATATTGAGTGGGTGTAAGCAGATGTTCCTGTATTAGATACTGCATAACTTGTTTATGAATACATTTTTCTAGTACTTTAGAGAGAGAGGAGAGGATAGCGATAGGTCTAAAATTGGAGATATCAGAGGAGTTACCTCCTTTGTGTATAGGTAGAGTGTATCATTGTTCCAGATTTTAATTATTATTGGCTTATGATCTGAAATAGTTATTGGGTGTGTATCAAGACCTTCAATTAAATGCACACATTCCTGTGAAATGTAAATTCTGTGTAGCCTATCCCAGTTTTTGTATCTTTGTGAATAATATGTAAATTCACTCTAAATTCCTAGTACTGAATTCAGATCTTCAGTGCCAAATATTTTCCTAAATTTCTTTAAAAATCTACCTTCTTTTGTTATCTTCCACTTTCTGGGCCCCCAGACAGATCTTTACTGTTGCAAATTAAATGTCAGTCCCCACCTATAAGTAATATTCCTTGCTGAAAACTGATTATTTCTCCCAGAAATTTCTTTAGCTCTATTATAGTAGTTTTTCAGTGGAATATAAATACATGCCAGTGTAATCCTCTTCTCTTACTAGTAGCCCTTTAGGAATAAAAATCTACCATTATTGTCTTTTCTTTCTTCTATTACTGGTGGAGCTCCTTTTGTAATTAATAGAAGTACTCCTTTCCTTTGACCCAGGTAATCCGCTGAATTGCCATCTTGAAAACCTTTCTGTATCAAATTCACATGTTCAGTTCTTTCCAAGTGTGTCTCCTGTAGCATAGCTATTTGCACTCTACGTTTTTTAATATAGTTCACTACTCTTCCTTTTCTGGATTTATCTGTGAAACCATTAATGTTTAAAGACATTATAGAAAGAATCATATTCTTAAGGGATTATTATTCCCACCTTTTATGTATAATAGATTTTTTATTAAGTGTCTAGTTCCAGCTTTTGTGTTACATACATGCATTGTTTACCAGGTTAATGTTTTATACAACTGTTTCTTGTCATCTCCATTTGAGCCTATGTCACATCTTGCAGAACGTTTTGTTTTATTGAAAACCCTAAGATAAAAATACAAACATACATATACACCCAATATCCCCCTAAAACCTACTAATTTAATAATAACACAAAACTGTGTACATCTTCAAATATTGAAGTTTACTCCCTTAATAGTAACATAAGTTCCAGACTGACAGCCACACACACAGATTCAAGCTAAACAGAAAGAAAGCTTATCCCATGCTAAAACATGTGATAGAGCCTGTGATTTTATTAAGTGCTGTCTGGTTTTGCCTTATCTTACCCAGCTAGGAAAAGACTTGAATGCATTCAGAAAACATTTTCTCTAAGCCACTTCTCTTTATTAGATTGTCTGCTAGTCACACGAGAACCAGATACAGGACTGTGTACTAGAAAAAGACCGTATAATATTCAATATTCTTTTTCATTTACGTGCTTTCTGTCAAAACCTGTTACTGTATGAAGCTAAAGGCCTTAACACAGTCATTCCCCTCTGCAAGAATGAGAAAAAAAAGTATACTAATTTTTTGTCATGCTCTTTTAACCAGATCCCCTTTTTTGTTGTTTAACATTGCAGTGCCTGCATTTCTTAAAACTGAACAAGGAGAAAGAGTGAAGAAGGGAAAAAGAAGCAAAAAGAATAAACAAAAGCACCTATTTACATTAGTACCCCCATTACACTTATAACTGAAAAACTTTGCTTTATAACATGCAGAGAAAGGCATGCACCATTCAAGTAATACTGTTAAGAAAACAATTGTTTTACTTACAGTTAACTCTCTTCCTCCTCTTCCCCTCTCCTGAATATTTTTCTGAACATTAATGACATGCCAGAGGGCATATGCTTTAGAGTCCCCCACAAGTTCAAGAAAGTCCAAAAAGGTCCAACATTTCCAGACTTTCCTGCTCTGTCCTGCCCCACAAATATCATTATTGCTTTTTAATCCCATATCTGTTAATCTCAGGTTACTGATTCTAGTCCCTAAATGTTAATGACATGAAGCAAGCACATGCGCCAGAGTCCCCTACAAGTTTAGCAAAGCCGAAGAAAGTCCAGTATTTCCAGATTCTTTTGTTCTGTTCCTGTTCATCTCCATCTTCCAAACTCCATCTCTGCCTCATCCCCAGTGCACCCCCAATTCTTCCAGTCAACTTCTGTGCCTTTTTTCCGTCTCTCAGTCATCTTCCATTGAAACACTGGCATCGTCCATCTGTGGTCTGTATTACCAGAACAAAAAGCAGAATATCCTTCTATTTCACAGCTCACTTTTTGTTGGACAGACTTTGGTGTTTCTTCCTTAACATGTACTTCATCAAAAAATGTTTTTTTTTCCTCCAGGGAAAATAGTTTGAGGATAGCTGGGTACAGCAGTTTGCATCTCATGCCTGCTTCTCAGCATACCCCATATAATGGAATAAATGCATTCCTTTTCTGCCTGGTGTGTAATGAGTAGTTATTCTCCACAAACACTCTGCTGTCTCCCACTTTTAGTACTTTGTTCTTCTACCACAGTTTTGTCAGAATCAACTCCTTCTGGTGGTAAGATTGCATTTTTACTATTAAAGGTCTAGGCTGTTTTCTCATAGCCAGGTTTGGACTGTACACATAATGTGCACTTTCGGTTAACAATTCTTGTTGTGGAATACCAGTCCAGTTGCTTATTTGTACTTTCATAATATTAATACAGTCTGTTAATTCCAGCTTCTCTGGTACAGCAGAAAATCTCAGGTTTTCCCTACTTGCTCTGTCCTCTAAGTCTGTTATTTTTTAAGCATCTCTTGTTGTGCATTCTCATATTCAGTCAGTCTTTTCTTCATTTCAATCTCTGAGTTTTGCAGTTCTGTCACCTTATGTGAGTATCTGTTCTAAGCTTCTTCCTTTTTTTGCAGATTTTTATTGTTTGTGTTGATATACTGCATTAGTGTTTCATTTATTTTGACCAGGTCTGTGTGCAGCTGCTTTATACTTTTCTCTTCGCTACTGGAAGTCATGTCTGGAACTTGCACTGCTTTTTTCTGAACAACTGCAGTACTTTTCCCAGTCTGTGTTTTTCCTCACCTTTTGTAGCTGATTTTCCTCCAGGGCCTTTATATTTCTTTTTCCTGGCATCCAGGCAGTGCAGTTACTAGTCAGTTACTGAAATTAACCCAGAAATCTAACTCCACTGGCTTTCTCTGCTAAGTTTCTGTTTTCAGACTGGGTAAGGCAAAATTAAGCTGTTATTCAATGTGCAACCGTCTTGAAAGTCCCACATTTTGTTATACTTGACCCTGGCAGTCGAATTTCATCCATATTTTTTAAATGGAGAAATCAAGTATATTTCTTATTTTAATTTAAGGGGATTTAGCTTTTGATATCTTTAATTAGATAACTTTGATGTGTATGTAGAGATCAGCTGCTGATATTTCAGAGATGCTGTTGTAAAACAGGGGTACACATTTTTGTGGAAAGAGCACATGATATGCAAACGTTTTGGACTCGAAGGCAAAATGTCTTCCTGCATCATTGGCAGCCTTAGCTCTGAAATGGATCCATTTACCAAACATATAGCCTTCCTGGTGTCACTAACAAAATACTGCCAACACACTTTGATGACAGGCATTGGAGTGGGGCTCATCCACTATTGTGTCATTGGTGAGGCAGCTGGGGTTCAGATGATAGAACTTTCCAACTAAGAGAGAGAGCTAACAAGGTCCTAGTTGAAGATATTCCCAACCACTCTTCTTTGTATCTGCTACTATCACATAAATGATGTGTAGAGCTGGTGTCATTTTGTGTCTTTTGATGCTGAAGTCAACTTGGTATGGTTGAACCCTCACACTTTTCATTCTGCTCTTGCGGAGAGAAGCGCCTTAAATATGTAGGAAAATGTGTCGTATGGGCACTGGGAAGTGATACTTTCCTTTTGCTAGAAGAAAGAGTCTTGAGGAAGCAAATGTGGTTGATGGCAGTATAGGAGCTATGATAGCACTTGACAGCAGAAGTATTTATTCTATAGTAATTAATGCTAAATGTGTGTATCTGTACAAAAAGCATGAGCAGGGGGATGTGGGATGTGCCATCAGCATAGTAAAGATACTCAACATGTCTCTGTTTAATGACCTTACTCAGCAGTAGTGTATGCACGTAAAAAGATACAAATATAAGGATAAAGCCTTGACACCATAATGAGTAATCTGTGTGTTATAACTTAATGTTCTCAACTTTTTGTTATTGGCATGACAGTTGACTTTGTTCATCTTTAGCTCTAGTTTAACTCTGATGCAAGAATGAGCTCAGAAGCTGGTAAAGACTGAATTGTAAAAATGAATTTCTTACTTAGGTTTCACTGAATATCACTGTAAGGCTTCTTGAGAGCATCCGTTCTTTCTCCACAATCTACATACATCATCCAGTATTCCTGAAATTTTTCTTCTGCTACTCTGAGCTGACTGAAAGATTTGGGTCCATTGTACTTGATCTGTGGTTTCTCCATGAAGACCAAAGCTGCAGTGAAACTGAAAGAAATACATATCAGCTAGCTGTTTCTCCATATAACATTTCTGACCCAAGTCAAGAAGTCTGCATTTTATTGAGTATCCTGAAACAAAATCCTGATGCTTTAATGCTCTTGTTGGTAAGTAAGTACTTAATGTTAGATTCAATAACATGTAACATTTTCAATTAAATTGATATCTTCCAAGCTAAATGAATTTCTGTAAGCTCTGAAAATTACAGTATTTAAAATCATGAACAACTTGCTTGGATTCATTTTTTGTTTGCTTGTTTTACAGAAGAAAATGTACTCATTCATAAATATGTATCTGATGTTGTTAATCTTCATTCATTCATCACTGATGGGATGCCGGTTCCATCCTCAGAACCAAGCCGGCCTTATACCAAGCTCTCTCCAGCCAAAAACTCTCGAGCTAAGTTTTTACCCATAGTAGCCTTCTCCCTGTTACCTCAGATCTCGTTCGCCGCATAGCCGTAAAGCCGTGTTCAAGCCAGCTCTCAGCTAAGTTGTTCATTTTTTGATATTTTATAGAGTGTGATAGGACCTTTCTTGTCTCTTTTCCAAAAATGTATCTATCTTTGTCTATTGCTAACTTTACCCGTTCTGGTGGTTCTTTTCTTAATTACCTTTCGGTAATGTTAGTACCATCGGTGGTACGGCCTTTCTCCCTACCCTTATGGTACTTCTTAAATACTGTTGTTGGTATTCCTTTACCCTTTAATTAAAAAAAAAAAAAAAGAAGAAGAAGAAGAATTAGAAGAACTTTATCTTTATAATCTTTATCTAACCTATTCTCTTTCTTTGACTGGTTTAGTGTGTGTGTGTGGGGGGGGGGGGATATGGGGAACAAGAAAAGTACGTCAGGCTTCAAGCAATGTCTAAAATGTAGTAAAAAAATGCCTAACTGTGACTTGCATGATGACTGTGTATATTGTTGGAAGGTGCCCCATTTCTCGCTGCAACCTCCTTGTTCTATTTGTAAAGGTTTTAGTACTCGTACATTGAACGGAAAAACAAATTGATCCTGAAGGGCCTTTTTCAGGTGCCCTTTTCAGAGGCTCTTTCTGTATTGGGGGGGGGGGGGTTCTCCCCCTCCTAAGAAGGAAAAGAAAAGGCCACATTCTCTTCCCTCTTCACCTTCTGGTGATTTGGACAAGCCTATAAAGTCGAAAATACCTAAAATGTCTTCGGAGCTGAAGCTAGCCTCTTCAACACTAACCTCAGTTCCGTTAACTACACTGATGTCATTGGCGCCTATTTCGGCACCAATATTGTCTACGGCATCATCTCTTCCTAAGGTGCAGATTGCTTCACCCTCTTCGGTACCGAGTGCCACCACGGCACAGAGCATGTCTTCAGTACCCATGATTATGACCCCGCTGGTATCCCAGCCTCTGGTAACTGATTCCACACCCATTTCGGTACCAAGTACTTTTACTGCACCGAGTCTATCTGCGGCACCCATGCCTGTAATAGATATTCCACTGTTCCCCGTCTCCAAACTCGAGACATTGGTACCATTGGACACCATAAGATGGACCCAATATTCCCCATCGGAGGACCCCTTCCTGGGACAGATATATAGCACGTTCCTTGAGAGACCAGAGTCTCCATCGAGGATATCCACTAGATCCACCAGGAGTCTTTTTGAACTTGATGTGGTGCACCTTGTGGACCAGCTGCTGACAGCCGGGGGATTCCTACACCCTCTAAGACCCAACCTCCTGTTGGACATGGGAATATTTCTCCACAGACTCCATCCCACTCTCTTCCTTTGACCTCCTTGCAGGTTTCAAAGTCTTCAACTCCGATGCCTGTTTTGGTCCCCACTACTTTGGTGCCACTAGTGCATCTCACTGTGGCTCTGGAACCGACTCTTTGGCCTTCGGTTCCTTTGGAACCATGTCTTCCTCAGGTTCAGAGTTGGGCTCCAGGCTCTTTGGTGCCGAGTATGGCCATCCAAGGCTCCAGGAGTTCTGTTAGCACCAACTTTTCTTGAGGCTCCTCTCTCAGGAGTGAGTTTGGTGGAGTGGGGTGTGACCCCAGTTCCAAGGTTGTCCTTCTTGGTTCCAGGCTCCCATCCCTCTTCGGGCGGACCTGATTTCTGGGAAATGGAGAGAGCACTTGCTTCTTGAAGTAAACCATTGGTGTCAGAACCCCACAAGTCCCTTCCCACTGAGCTGCAGCTGTCACAAGCTACCGATTCAGGACAGCGGGCACGAGAGCCAAAGGAAGTCATTTTGCAGAGTGCCCCTTCTTCCGAGGCCACCTCAGAAGTTCCCACTGAAGAGGTGCCATGGAAGAGGTCATGCAAGAGGAAACACGTAGATTCCCTGGAGGAGTCTCTCACAGAGGATACAGACTACGATGAAGGGGAAGGGTCCCCTCGGTCACCTCCTGAAGATGTCTCCTTTGGAGATATCCTGGAAATGTTGAAACAGAGGGATGACTGGAAGCCCAACAACCCTTCCTCTGAGGAGTCCATTTTCTTGCAAGCCTTCCCTGCCTGTCCATCCACCTCTTGGGTGACCCGCCTGCAGATGAGCTATTCCAGCTCGTGGTGCAGCGCGTCTTGAAGCATCCTAACCCTGTTGAGCCGATCCCTCGGAGACCAGATAAAATTCTATCCTGCCCCAAGGAGAGCCCACATTGATCTAAAGGTTTACCAGTAGATGTTATGGTGGTGACGACGGCCACGATGAAGGAGCTTGCCAAAGAGAACCAGACTGTTCATCTGTCCAACAGGTGGTCCCGGGCAGTGGACAGATTGGGGAAGTGAGTTTTTGCTTCATTGACCTTTGCCATATGGTCCTTGAACTATTTGGTGCATGTTATGAGACTCCAAAGAGGCTTAATCTCTGAACTCTCCAGAACTCTATCAGGGCATGTATCTGACAAGGTCAGTGACAAAGCTGCCTCTCAGCTCGCAACCCTGGAATCCATCTCAAACTCGTCCATGAGGTTAATACCCCATGGAACCAAAGGGGCAGCAAGAGCTGCGGGTTCAGGTGTAGTTATGAGATTCCACACCTGGATGCGCCTTTGTGATTTCATGGACCTTTTTAAGTCTTCCTCCCTGAACATTCTAGTTAATGCATCTTCCCTGTTTGGCCCAAAAGTGAAGGACACTCTAGCCAGGTGTGAGAAAGAAGGTAAGACCCTGTCTGCCGTAGGTGTAAGCTTTTCCAACCCACAGGGTTCCTTCTCCAGGAATCAGAGGAGTGGAAAGTTGTGGCACAAGAAGTCTCAGGATCCTTTTTGTGACACACATGGCGAGTTCACCCCCAGGGGCAGAGGGGTTAACTCTTCCGGAAGACACCCCTACTGAGGCAGAAGGGGCCCATGTAACCTGGGACCCAGAGACTCTTTCTCTGGACAGTACTACCAGCGCTCCTGAAGAGCAGCCCGATTGCTTTCCTCTGTAAGCAGTTGAGGGACATTTCTCTCTGCACTACGCTGCCTGGCAATCTATAACTACTGACGATTGGGTGCAGAAGGTAATAACCAGAGGCTGTGACATCCCTTTCGACTCTTACCCAAAGTCACCAAGACGAATCACCGACGTCCCACCCAGTCAAAGGGAAGAAGCAGCTCTAGAAATAAAAAAGCTGTGTCAAAAAAGAGTCACCCAAGCAGTCCCACCAGACCAATGTGGATCCGGATTCTACAGAAGGTTCTTTTTGGTGCCAAAAAAGACAGGGGATGGAAGACTGATTTTCGATCTCAGCACTTTAAACAAGTTTGTCACCCAAACAAAATTCCAGATGGTCATGGTTCAGTCCATTCTCCCCTCTTTGGGGAATGGCGATTGGATGTGCTCCATGGATTTTCAGGATGTGTATTACCACATCAGAATGGACAAACACTGCAGGAGGTTGCTTCACTTCTGGCTGGGAGCCAATCACTTCCAATTTTGTGCCGTGCCTTTTGGACTTTCTACAGCCCACAGAGTGTTCACCAAATGCATGGCAGTAGTAACACCTCACTTGAGAATGCAAGGATTCTGGGTGTTTTCATATTTAGATGATTGGCTCCTTACCGCCCCCACCAAGCATCTACTGGTATCAGTCCTGAAATACGCCCTTTCCCTGGCAAGACTTTTGGGAATTACAATAAATTGGGAGAAATCCAACCTGACACTGACCCAGTCCATAGAGTTCATAGGAGCAATATTTGACACCCGCTCCTGTGTAGTCTCTATCCTGGACCACAGACTACAAAGACTGAGGCTTCAACTCCGTGTGATACTCTGTCAAAACAAGGTTTCAGCACGGGAGGTCCTCCAGCTCCTAGGTTCGATGGCAGCTTCTATACAAATGGTGCCTCTTGCAAAACTTCACACAAGACTCCTTCAGTGGATTCTAGTATCTCAGTGGTACCCAAATCATCATCCTCTGTCCTTTCAGATTCGGATAACCAATAATTGCAAACAGGATCTACTTTGGTGGATGAGGCCAGAAACAGAGATTTGGAGTTGCCCCTTCCATTCTCCTCAGCCCACAGCCAATGAGACCACAGATGCTTCCCTGATAGGGTGGGGGGGGGGGCATTTCAGGGAATGTCAGTCCAAGGCACATGGTCCATGATAGAGACCAACCTGCATATTAATGTTCTAGAACTGAGGGCAGTGCTTTTTGCATTGCAAGCATTCCAGTCTGTTCTCCCTTCTGGGACAATTGACATCCAGTCAGACAGCATGTCAGTAGTCTGGTATATCAACAAGCAAGGAGGAACCAAGTCCTATCCCCTATGTCGAGAGGCCATGAGAATTTGGCAATAGGCAATAGCTTCCATCCGCTTTCTGATAGCAATGCATATTCCCTGAGATTCCAACATGATTGTAGATAAACTGAGCAGATGTATTCTCCTAACTCATGAGTAGTCCCTCAATCCATCCATAGCGACAAAAATTTTCAACCATTTGGGCCAGCCTTACTGCGACCTGTTCACCTCCCCAGCAAACCACAAATGCAGCAACTACTTTTCCCTATTCCCCCTGCAGGGGGAGTCCCCGGGGGATACCCTTACTCACAATTGGCCCACGGGACTTCTGTATGCTTACCCTGCCATCCCTATGATCCTCCACTTCTTGAGAAAGCTCTCCGGTTGAAATGCAAAGTGATCCTCATAGCTCATTATTGGCCTCGACAAGTGTGGTTCCCATTCCTCTGGCCTTACCTTCTGTGCTGACCATGGACTCTAGATCCAACTCCAGACCTGATCTCTCACCCCCACGGGTTGAATCACCCGAACTTAACCAATCTCAAGCTGACAGCTTGGTTTCTCCACTTCCACTGATTGCCAGGCAGAATAACCTTTCCTTCCCAGTACGTGATATTATTCTGGCCTCCCACAAACCATCCACTAGAAGACTTTACTTTGACAAATGGAAGAGATTTTCAATCTGGTCTAAGCAGAGAAAACTAGAGCTGTACTCAGTCCCAGTTACTATAGTACTACATTACTTATCAAAATTCTTTGAAAAAGGTGCTGCAGCTTCTATTGTACAAGTGAATTTAGCTGCTATTTCAAACTTCCATAATAGTTTTGGAAATTCTTCTTTGATATCACATCATCTATGCAAAACCTTTGTAAAAGGAGTCTCCCATATTTGACCTCCATTTAAACTACTTATTGAACCATGGAACCTCACATTAGTCCTACAGTCTTTGATGCAACCCCTTGAACCTGCAGCAACTTGTGGCATCATGTTTTTATCATGGAAGTCTCTTTTCTGGTGGCCATCATGTCAGCTAGGCGAATTTCTGAACTCAACGCTCTATGCATAAAACGTCCCTATTTGATCTTTCACAAGGACAGAGTATCACTCCAGTCAAACCCTTCTTTTCTCCCTAAAGTAATTTCAGATTTCTCCATTAATCAGGCTGTTGACCTTCCAGTTTTTTTCCTGAATTTTTCAAATAAAGGAGAGTACTGCCTGCATTCATTGGACATGCAACATGCATAGACAGTTGAGATTCTACTTGGAAGGACAAAAACAATGCACAAATCAGATCAACTGTTTATTTCTTTTTCTGCACCTAAAATGGGAAAGTCTGTATCTAAAGTGACCCTTTCTAAATGGCTCAGAGATTGTATACTTTTCATTTATCATCATGAGAAAAAATCTATATCACAGAAAAGCAAGGCTCACTCCACTAGATCTATGGCTACTTATGTGGCATTCCATTCGAGAGCTTCTTTGGATGATATTTGTGCAGCAACAACGTGGGCTAATCCTCATACCTTTATAACCCATTACAAATTGGATTTGGTCTCTAGAGGGAGAGCTTCCTTTGGCTCAATGATGCGCAGGAATATTCTTCCATAAGGGCCACCCAAGTGACACACGGTAGCTGGGGACTCTGTCCCATCAGTGATGAATAAATGAAGATTAACAACATCAGATAAAAAAGTTATGTCTTACCATAACTTTCCATCTGTTTTGTTGATCTTCATTCATTCATCCATCACTTCCCTCCCTCCAAGGGCTCCTGGGGGATACTATGGGTCCAAGTGCTGAGTTTGGGCACTTATGCAGAAACCACCTCTACTTTACTGATAACAGGCAAACTCGATCTGAGGTAACAGGGAGAAGGGTACTATGGGTAAAAACTTAGCTCGAGAGTTTCTGGCTGGCGCGAACTTGGTATAAGGCTGGCTTGGCTCCGAGGATGGAACCGGCATCCCATCAGTGATAAATGATTGAAGATCAAATACACAGATGGAACGTTATGGTAAGACATAACTTCTTTTTTTTCTTCCATCAAATTTGACTGTGTTAGTTGTTTGTAAGACATTTGGTTTGCATGGGGATTTTATCACTTCCATAAAAGAGCTAGGTAAAACAACCATCCAGTGATGGCTGCAGGAGCCAACTTGCTATAGCACATAGTTTACATGGGATTCAGAAAGGATTAGTGCAATGCAGAACCCTTGCCTCAGAATATTTCTAAATTGTGTTAAGCTTTTCCAAGTGAAAGACCACTCTGCTACTGAGGATTTCCCCTTGCAAAAGTCTCAGCACAGAGAGCAGTCTTGTGAGCAAAGCCACGTTAATGCATCAGTCCAGGGGGTGGCGAATGCTGATTAGCTATGTGATGTCTCTGGAAATGTCCATGGCTCCCTATTTGCTTGGCTTATCAAATTGACTGAGTAAAGTTGTATTTTAGGAGAAATAAGTGAATGCCATCAAAAGACTATGATCACCCATTCACTTCTACGGGACTGTGATATCTGCAAAAATGTTGACAAGCACATCATAAAGAACAAATGAAATAAATTAGTCTTGGATGGGCTTTTGTCCCATAAGGAGGAAGAAGAAGAAGAAAGTCAGTCTCCTTATTCTGAATTGCAGAAGCCTAGAAAATGAAAAGGTCTTGTAAATGTGGCCTTTTCCAATGTTAGATGCTCAAAGGAAGTATCTCCAGTTCCAGTCAAGTTGACCAAGCTTTAAGTATGGTAGGCCATACCTACACCAGATCTAAACATGAGGAGGGAAGTCAGCATCCTCTGTCAGCAGTATGTCCCCTAGGCATTCTTCAGCCAAATCCTATCTCCACTAAATCTGTTTTTGCCTTCATAAGCCAGACTGCAGCTGCGAACTTTGATTATAATAAAATAATGGAAGCACTTTTTCAGGTGCAAAACTGATTACATCCAAATGATGCCTCCAGGTGCTTCTGCAGTTAACTCCTTCTGCCGCCTCTAGGTGTCAAATATTGCTTGTTCATATTTGCATAAATAATTCCAAAACTATTCTATGTAAGGTTTTAAAAGATTTCATCTTAAAGCTTACACAGCAGCAAACTCAAGTGCATTAATATTTGATCTTTGTCTACCGCAAGTAAATAGATATTATCTGTTTTTATGAAATTAATTTATATAGGTATCATTTTCACATTTATCTAAATATCTCAACAACCAAGTAACACAGGCAGGAGTCCTTAGCCTCATATGAAAGCTCTCAACTAGATGAATGAAATGCTGCTGACAGTAGGTGTGTAACTTCAATGGTTACTGAGATATTCTTAGTTGTTCACAAAATATGACAAATGTAATTGTTAATGTCTTTAGTGTGACATAAAATTCTGTTTAGACCTAGAACCTAAAGAATACTACCACTATAAAAACAGTCTGTGTTGAAGAATTTGTCATTTATACTTCTTTTATAACCCCTATGGTTCTAGAGATATGAACATTTGTTTGAAATGTGAGGACATAATTTGATTCTGTCAAAAGGCTTGGGCTCTGCCCATTGGAAGTAACAGTGCAAACTTCCTGAGCTCTATTGGAGTGAATGAATTTGCTTGATACATAGGGACCAGTCCTCATTGGTTCCCAGACTATCTTTCTTAAAAAAAAACAGTTCTGGTGCCATTAGAGTCAAGGTCAGCTGACTCCTGACAGGGTCTTACATTGACCTCAATTAAAACCATGGTGTCGATGATTGTCAGGATTGCAGGACCTCAGAGATTCTTTTTGGTACCATTTAAGCTATGAGCATTAGTTCTGCCTTCTGTGATGTCACTGGCTCCTTGTTATCTTTCGGTACTGGGACTTGGTGGCAGCGGCATGTGGTCAGTATCAGTCCCAATTAATGTCAGTGCTGATCCCCTATTTTCCATTCTGCACCTCAGTATCATCGGCTTTTTAGTTTTTGATGTCAAGAAGAGTGGAATCTACCAGGATGGCCTTTGCAAACCTCTAAATGTTGAGAGGGGCCTGTTCTGACAGCACCTCATTCACTGAGAGGGGCACCTTTACCCTCAACATGTGCCACGCTCAACCCAGTCCTTATTTATGTTTGTGCTTTAGGCCTCCGTTTTGCCTTATTGAGACATATTTTATTATGGCCAATCTCAGGATCTTCTGTACAAGTCTTTTTCACTTTCATTTTCCACATCCACTTTGGTGACTCCTCAACTGAGGAAAGGAAGTCAGCATAAGAACAAGATGAGGGACATTGATTCTTCACTGGAATCACCAGCCCTAGACACTGAATGTGACAGTGTCATGCATCTCTTCCTGATGACTATATGTTTTGGGAGATCCTGGAACTGTTAAGTAGGAAGGAGTACGGTTCAAATAATTTCTATTCTTATCTGACAAAATCTTGCAGGAGACCTTTTCCTGCCTTCCTGTTCCTCCTGGGTGATTCCTTTCACTGATAAGATGGTGGCTCTTGTCATTCATCAAGCCTGGCAAGAACCTGATGTGATATCTGTTATATCTAGGAGGCTAGACAAAATCCTTTAGCTGCTCAAGGACTGGGAGGCATTGGCTTGTCAAGTTATTGACCTCTATATAATGATTGCTGCCTTTTAGAGGGAACCACCATTGCAAAGCCTTGCGGCTGACTTTGTGAATAAAGGAGTCTTGAGCTGTAAACCACTGTGGGAAGTACACTTTTATCTTTATTAGAGTGCACTTCTGTATATATGTAAATAATCATTTCTCTATAGGTCTGTCAATGACTCTCATCCTTTAGACATATATCTAATGTATAGTAGCCTTAAGACACTGACCTGTTATTTAACAGTATCATAACCATTTTGAATTCATAACTGTTGTAACCTTTTAGCATTTTGCTGCTTTTTTGTACCCACATATTATCTATTTGTTGTTACCTTGTTGTACTATGTCATCCAGACTGAGCTTGTAAGTTGATGATGTTTGATCAGTACCCTACCCCAGTAAACAAACATAAATAAATACAATTTTAATAAGGCACTTGGAACAGTTGCCAAAAAAGAAGATTGAGAAGAGCAACTAGTTGGTGTCCCAATCAGTGATTATCTCCTCTGTCACCTGACTGTGCATCTTGGTTTACTATCAGATTACCAATAACTGCAATATCTAAGACCAGAATCCTGAGATAACTTCCCTGAAATACAAAAATGTAAGAATCTACAAGAATGAAACATTCGAATATCGAATTTCCCCACCTCTGCAGACCCAGGAAAAAGTGCTGACATGGGTCTTTCTGCTGGAACAAGTCCGTGAGTTTGATATTGCAGTCCCTGGCATATTCATTTTTGGTGCAGTTGTCTAGGCATTTTGGTCATACATATTGTGGTTCTCAGTAATCCAATGGTAAACTTGCATCTATCTAATGTCATAAAATGAAGAGCAAGGGCAGCAGCAGCTGTAGGCATCTATTTGCTGCCATGCCTGGCTTTGCCAAACTGATTTCACTGAAAATTTCTAAACATCTGTTTTGAATTCCTCCTTTAATGACACTGACATGTTTGGGTCACAGTTTACAGAACAAAATATAGAATAGTGTGTACGACATTAAAACCTTAATTGCAGTTGCTATCCATTTTCAGACATCACAATGTCCATTTGTAAGAAATCCCAAGACCCCAGTTGTTGCAGTTTAAATGGAACCTACAACTGCAGCAACAGCAGGGGTATCAACAGTGGTAGAAGTCACAGACGGCATGGCTTATTCCAGAATTAGCAGCAGTTAAGTCTCTCCTCAACCATCTAAGTGTTCATCAGTGTATGGTTATGAAGGCATCTCATCACAGACTGTGGATGACCAATATTTCCACAGTCCAGGCATTTGCATCCTAGTTGCCCTTTCTTGGAGACTCTAGTGATGACAAAGAACTCAGTTTATTCTAGTTCTTGAGTATCACAGTGAACGTTGCAAAGTTGCAGATGTAGCTGTTGCAGTCTATACTATTCAAAGGATGCTTGTTGAAAACACTGGCTTGTAAAGTCAACTTATCTTAAGAAAGAATGACCTCACTGGAGAAGGCATGGTTTCTCCTCTCCCCAGACACAGCTTCCACAAACTTTTGTGTAAAGACCTTGGCATTTATGGTAACTGTAGTCTTTTTAGTCTCACATGCACATTTTCACATGCAATTGTTAAACTGGACTCTAAGGACTCAGTGGAATCAGTCTTCCTGTTTGATGTCAGATCGGAATTTTAAGAATGTGCAAGCAACATATTTAGTGGTAGCTTCACACACTAAGTTTTTTTTTTTCTTCTGTGTGCTTTTTCCCTTTCTGCCAGCTGTCAAGCCATACTCTATTGGACCTGAACCTGTTCATTCCTTAGGCATGAGGATCTCTCCTCAGATCCCTTATGGCAAGAACCATCCACAGGGGGCTGTCATTCAGGCAAGCATAGGGAAGTGTGGTGCCCTGGCGATATCTCAGCAGTAAGGGTAGATTTTTATATGAAAGGCATAATCCGTTCCCCTGGGTGGAGACATGGCCACCTTTGTCAATGTAGGGACTGTCTATGCCCCTCTATAAGTTTGCCTGTGTTCTTTCACACAGCCAGTGAAAGCTAGCCTGACTTGCTTGGGTGGTCACACCTGTATTGTTTCTGCACTGGTCCCTACTCTTTTGACACCTTTTCTGCCCTCTGGGGTAGCCTGTCAAGAGTGGCAGCCTGAGCTGGCTAGAATTCCCCACTTTCCCACTGCATGAGCATGCCAAGCCTCCTAGGCACCCAAGTCACTAATCAGACTCGGGTCACCTGGTTGGTAGTCATGCCTTTATCACTTTGTGCCACCACTGTGGCTTTAACACACTCAGTTTGTGTCTGGGCAGCCCTTTTTACCCTCCAGTTTTCAAGATGACAGTCAGCACAGGCACATATGCCCTGAGGGGACATTTTCAGAACAGAACAATTCATAGTTTTTCTGGTCAACAGTAGAAGACATTTTGACAGAACAGTCTGCTAAGAGATGACACTGTTATACCTACAGGCAACATGGAAGAGTAGTACCCATTCTTACCCATATATTGGGAAGCCATGAGGGTTTGGAAGTAGGCAATGTCATCAAGTCACTTACTAATAGCAGCTCATTTTTCTGTAGAGGTTAGCTGCTTAGTGGATAGACTCAGTCATTGTCTGATGCCTCTCAAGTGGTTCCTGAATTCAGCGTAAATTAAAACATCTTCTGTCATTGTGAAGAGCCTTCCTGTGATCTGTTTGCATCTTCAGGCAAGAACAAATACAGCAAATTCTTTTACTCGGCACCCTCATCAGGGAAATGGCTCATGGAAGCTCTGGTCTAGAGGTGGCCTCCCCCAGCTGTACTTGTGTGTTACCTCCCTTTCCCTAGAAACCCAGGTTCATTCAGAAAATGAATGTGTGCAAAATAAAGCAATTCTATTAGCTCTGTTTTGGTTCCTACAGATTTGGTTCTACCTGTGGTGGCCTTATTTTCTGGAGTAACATTTACAACTGAAGGTGTCTAAAACACTTCTGTCCCATCTGTCCAGCAAACCTTAACAGACATCCACTCCCTGCACTTGACTGCATCATTTTTACACTTCCATAGGTTCATAGGTTCATAGATTAGTACTAGGCTAACTGCCCTTGTGCACCATTTTACACTTAGCCAATTACCACACATGAAAATCAAACCCTGCACCTTATGGTTGTATGGCAAACACCTTAACCATTATGCCAACCTGCCACCCAAAATGTTGCAGGTGCAGCCAGCTTCGAACCATCAACAGACTCAACTATGCTAATGTACTTAGTCTAGTGAGCCACACCAGCCACCAAATCAGATCTCTTTAATGAATGAGCTCTTAACAGTGGTAAGAATCAAGTCTTGTTCCTTGTGCATGTAAGGTAAATAGCTTAACCACTGTTCCAATGGCTCTTTCACCTTCTATTCATAATATAAAAAGCTGTTTCCTATCCTCCAAGGGTTTCCAAGCCATTTTTTTTTAATACCAGAGATGGACTATTAGGAAGTCATAGAAAGATAAGGGGCATCTTTTTGTGGTGTGAGCCTTTTCCAAGATACTGGATCAATTTATAGTTCACTTTCAGCTGTTATGGTATTTCAGTCACACATTTGATTGTGGTTTGAGATATACCATTTTTCCTCCATATCTGACTCGAATTAGTGGTGAGGGAAAAATTGTTGGCTTAACTCAAGGCATGTAAAAACTTTCTTTTTTTAAACACCTTTATTATATTATTAGTAAAGCTAGGCATGTGCTCATTAACAGAAATGAAAACAAACTGTATTAATATTTTTTTATTTACATACATTACACATTAAATATATTTTCTTTAACCACTTTCATTTCATCCAACATTTCATGAATTTTTCAATCCTCACCTTCTTTTAAACCTCACTCCTCTTTCTCCTGAGCATTATTTTGCATGTATTTTTCCCCCAAATTCCATTTATTTTTATGTAATTGGTTCTTTCCCTTTACTAAAGAACCCATTTCCAGTTATTGTATCTCTTTTACATTATTCAGTACTTCAGATACAGTAATATTGCATAACTACAAGAATCAATCACAGGAGGTTAGAAAATATTGGAAAGAGATATTGGAAAAGCAGTTTACAAGGAAACAATGAGAGGACATATATGACTCCCAAATATGCAACACAGGGTTTTGTTTTACAGCAGTAATCCCCCAGATTCACAGTAGCAAGGCCTGCCCAACACCCAGCACCAGGTGACGTTTTCCTAAATTGATGAATAAAGATGTTGATTTTTTTTGTCCACATGATTATTCATCGGGATTGTCAGCAGACGGAAAGCAGATAGTGTGGACTTATTAGTCTACTAAAGAGACACAGACCACAGTACTTATGGTTTCGGCAACCTCTATGTACATATAATTAGAAAACAGCTCTTATTACATTTCACTTTGCATCTTGCTGTGCTAAATTTTATGCCCCATGCAAACTTTTTAAACTAACAAACAGTTAAAAAATAAGCTGTGTATGACTTAATATGCAGAAATAAAATTAGCTGTGGTGGGAGAATGTGTAATTTGCATTTGCAGTTTAAGAAGGTCCTTAAACACTAAAAGTACAAGGCAGATCAATGAGTTATTTTAGTTGGTTTAAAATCAATGAGTTATTTTAGTTGGTTTAAAATAAGACCTTGGGACCTGTTGTACCAGTGTGGGATTATTATTTGAGAAGACTAATAAGCCTGCATGTTGCTATCCCCCACTACACCACCTCCTTTCCACATTTATTAATTCCATCCTTCAGTTGCTTAAAGCTGTCTGATTGTCATGAGTTTCACATTACTGTTAACCTGTTCCACTTTCCCTACCACCCTGTTTGTGAAAGTTTTTTTCTCTTAACCATTCTTAACTTAGTTCCTGCTGTCCGTCATCCCCCTTATTTTCTATTGTACTTTCCCCAAACCTCTGTCCCTCTCATTTCCTTCACTATTGTGTGTGTGTGTGTGTGTGTGTGTGTGTGTGTGTGTGTGTGTGTGTGTGTCAGTGTCATGCCCCTTGTCTGTCAGCTGTCCAAAATGAGATCCATAACATGTAATGACTTGATTATGTTATACACTTTTAATCAATAATATCATACCTTGCATTATTAATGTAGTAGCACATATTCAGTGTTTTCATTGCAGACTATATTACTGAGATCTTTGCTACCATACAGATGTGAAAATGACTCTCACTAGATGCTGAGTTTAGTTGTTCAGTGCTTTCTTGTCACATGACTTATTTCAGTTCATAACCTCAATAGTGCCAGATCTTTGCTTTCCTTCGTGTATAACTGTATATAACAGCCTTTCATCTATAATCACAGGTCACTGCAGTATTTACAGTGATTCAGTGAATATGGTATACTTGTAAATGTAAGGAGATTAAATGACTTAATAAATTATCTATTGGAGTCCCCCAACACACACACACACACACACACAGTCACAGTCTAGAGTCTAGAACCAGTTAGATTTTACTGTTGACTCATTAAACCTTGTCCTACAGTGACTGTCCTGCTAAACAGCTGAAAGTGTTAACTTAAATCTTCACGAAACAAAATTATCAGACAGGAAAACTCAAAAAATTATTGACCATGTGGAAGGAGGCCAACTTAACAAAGAAAACAGAATGCATTCTGATCCATAAGTCACTGTCTAATATGGGTATGTATGTAGTGACATGCAAGATTTAAGCTAGTACGCACTTTTTGTGTTTTACAGTGAGTGTGAGTATGACCTTGAAAGTTGCACACAGAACACATTTTAAACCAAATGTGTCCCAGTGGATGGGCTGAGCTGTCAGCAATATTTTTCTTTGATATCAAGGACTATGGTATTCTAATTCAGACTCCAAGTTTATATTGTGACATTTCTGGAACCATACTTGAGGTGCCTTTGTCTAATGAGGCAGAAAGTCCACAGTCCGGTACTTTAAGAACTCTTTTTGTTCCATTTTATTTATTAAGTCTGGAGCTTCACTGTCTCAGGAACACTCACAATTGACATGCACAGGGGGTGATTTCACCATGTGTCAATCAACAAGCAATGTATGCATGACATCACAGGCAAATCTGCATGGCAGGTCAGTCATGCATCATTTGCATACTACATCACAGGCATTAGGCATGTCACTCACTCTGGCCATGCCCACTTCAATCTGCACGAAACAGCCAGGGGGTTACTGTTGTAAGATAAAGCCCAACACAGTCCAGAAGGTTTAGGATTTTTTCTTGAAAGTGTTTACATAGGTATTTTATACCCCAAGCAGACTTCAAAGAAATTTTCAACAGGTAGATAGCAAATGTTGGAGTTGTAATGGGGAGAAAAGAGGCAACTGGTAACATGTTTTGGGGAGTGTAATGAGCTGGCACATTTTAAAAATTCAGTACAGAGTACATTGCCAGAAATACTGTACCAGGGAATCAAATGGCCATAACTAAGGAAATTATTCTTCTGGGCTGAATATTCAGTATACAGGAGACACATTTTGAGCATGTGAATTTGATAAAGAAAGGATCTGAGGATAGATATTCAGCAGAATATCAGGGACAAAGGAAATGGGGAGTACTTATACTAATTGCTAGAGGAGTTCCAACAGTGATAGAAGAGGAAAAACAAGATAATAATGGTGGAATCTGATGTTGGCATTTTCATTCATTCCTCTATTGATGGGTCTCGGATCCAACTCGGCTGCTTCTACCAGATCCTTGGATCCAAACTCTTGAGCTACTCCCTTTACCCATAATGTCCTGCCAACCTAACATACCTCATATCTCATTTGCTGCCACTTAGCCACAGACACATATCCTCTAACTCTTGAGCTTTTGGGTGATTTCTTAGTTGAAATAGTGAGTTTTGCTAAATTTTCTTCTATCTATATTGGTCCTTCTGATTCTTTTCTCTCACCTACCTCTCTTGATTAGTGTTTAATTTCCCTACCATGATTTTCTGAGTGGTTGTTACCAATTTGTTTGGTACTTCTCTTTAGTACAATTGCTGGTACTTTGCTATATAACATTTTTCTTCTACTCCACTTTATACAGTATTGTTGGTAGCTATCTTTTTTTTTTACATTTTCTATCCTTCCTAGAATATTTTAAAAAAAAGTTTTTTTTCATACCTCAGTTAGGTCAGCATGGCTGATGAACCTACTGGCTTCCAAAAATGCATCACCTGTGGCAGAAAAATACCAAATTTGGATGCCCACAGAGCATGCATAAACTATTTAGGAGCGGCACATTTAGATGCAGACTGCTCCGCTTGAGTTGATTTCAACTCCAGGGCTCTCACAGACAGGAGGAATAAGCTTGTTTTAAGGGCTTTCTCCCTTCCACTTCTTCTGCTTCACTTTTGGCTCAAACCCCCTTTAAAGAAAACTGACAACGGAAAGCCAGACTCGGTTCCCAAATATAAAGATTGTCGTAAGAGGTTGCCTGATCCCACTTCTTCTTCAGCTCCTTCCTCTGAGCCTCCTGTTAAAATATCAAAAAAATCAAATCCAACCACCTCAGATCCATCTACTTTGAAATCAAAATCATGTCAGAGCCTTTCACTTTTCCCCTACTGGATCCAATCACATATTGGCTCCCTGCACCCTTCTTAGAGGAATCCCCTCCCTCCCCAGTAGACATTATAGACCTCCATCCTCCACCTCTTCTTTCAGGTCTTCCAGGAGTTTTTCTGAGGCTGATGTGGATAGAATGATGAGGAATTTCCTTAGAGCTCAGATCCAGGTGCTGGTACTCCCAGATCCATCTCACATCAGATTTGTGAGACAACCTATGACTACTTCCCCTTTGGTCTTTCCTTCTCCAATCTGACCTACTACCCCTGGGGGTTACTTCTGTAAGTCATCCGGCTCTGAGCCTTTTGGAGCCAGAGGACACATGGCATTGAAGTGTTGGCTCCAGATCTGGGGGACTAGAGTAATCTCCAAAGCTACTAGAGCTGTCTCTGTCCCTCGGGGCTTCAGCGCTGGACAGCTCGGGTTGGACTCTGTCTTCAGACAGAGTGCTTGTAGGGTTGCAGGATACAGTAGTTTGAGAAATATTGACTCTACCGTCGACTTTGGTTTCCCACAGGTGCTCTGCCTTCCAGATTGTGGAGAAGGCCTTCTCATTACCTAGAGAAAGTTCACCCTTGGATCATACAACTTTACCTCCTTTGGCTCTCTGCTCTGAGCCTCGTTCTTCCATTCCTCTGGGACAACCAGCATAGTCAAGTCTCAAGTCAGTCCCTCAGGACTCACTCATCTCTTCTGATACCTCTCCAGACCACGTCACTAATAAGGTCCCTTGGACGAGAATGTGCAAAAGGAAGCGCCTAGATTCCCCTCAAGAATTTGTCATAGAGGACACTGATTTCGATGAAGGGGAGGAGTCCCCCAGATCTCCACCTGAAGATATCTTACTTAGAAACATTCTAGAGCTCTTAAAACAGAAATGTGGCTGGACTTCTGATAACCCTTCCCAAGAGGATTCTGCGTTCCTAGAGGCTTTCGCGTCTGGTCTGGCTATGTCTTGGTTGACTCCCCACCAATGAAGTTATAGATCTCATTTCTCTCTTGGTGTGGAAGGAAATGGATACTGTGGAGCCCATCTCTAATCATCCAGACAATATTTTAGCCCCTCCTAAAGATAGGACACACTGGAACAAGGGGGCCCCAGTTGATGCCATAGTTGTGTCAGCAGCCACCAAAAAAGCGCATGTGATGCAGAGTTTTTCTGTCCATCCCCCTAACAGGGAGACCAGAGCCTTAGACAGATTCGGTAGGTGCATGTACACTTTGGCAACCTTTGCTCTGCTGTTGTTGAATTATCTGGCACATTTTAGTTGATTACAAAGAGATTTGGCTAAAGAAATCACCAAATCTCTTTCTGGGTCCTTGTCTGCAGAGGACCAAAATAGATTCTCCTCACAGCTGGCCACCCTTCTATCTATATCTAATGTGTCCATGAGTCTGATTTCCCATGCAGTGGAAGGTACCTCACGGCTGGTGGGTTCAGGCATAGCCATTAGGAGACATGCCTGGATGCGACTGTGTGACTTGGGGAGCCCTTTAAGTCTTCATTCATCAATGCTCCCTTCAATGGATCATCGTTATTTGGGCCTAAAGTGAAGGATACAGTCTCCAGATGTGAGTAGGAAGGAAAGACCCTGTCTGCCATAGGGATACATTTTTCAACCCCCCAAAGACCCTTTACTTTGAATCAAAGATTAGGTAGGAAAACATGGTTCCATAAATCCCAGGGGCCTTTTCAAGTCTCACAAGGAGATAGTTCTCCGAGGAGCAGAGGGAAGAACCCAAATGGAGGATGCCAACCCTCGCTGCAAAGGTTGTCCATAGAATCAGGGAGGCAGGGGGCAATTGTCCCTTCACCAAAGAGTCTGACTATCTATAACAAAAAATTCCTGGGTGCAAAGACTTTTAACCAGAGGTTATATCATACCATTTTTCCAAATTCCCTCTACAAGAATGAAAAGAATCCCTGATGTTCCACCCAGTCAGAGGGAAGTAACAGCATTTGAAATAGTAAAGCTGCTAGAAAGAAAAGTCATCCAGAAGTTCCCCTCATACCAGAGAGGATCCAGGACCTATTCAAGATTCTTCTTAGTGGCAGAGAAGACAGAGGACTTGAGACCCATCCTGGATCTCAGCAAACTAACCCAGTTTGTGCAATATTCAAGGTTCTGGATGGTCAAGGTTATGTCCATTCTTCCTCTACTGAGAAAGGACGATTGGATGTGCTCAGTAGATCTTCAGGATACATACTATCACATCAAAATGATCAGGCAGTCCAGAAGATATCTGCTCTTCTGGCTGGAAATCAGTCATTACCAGTTCAGAGCACTGCCCTTTGGTCTCACCACATCCCCCAGGATGTTCACCAAATGCATGGTGGTGGTAGCAGCTTACTTGAGACTGTTGGGGTTCTTAGTTATTCCTTACCTAGATGACTGGCTCCTCACCACCCCAACCAGGCATATACTGTTGTGTCTACATCTAGGCATCACAGTCAATTACAGCAAATCACAACTCACACCTACATAGAGTCTGAAGTTTACAGGTGCTTGTCTGGACACAGTTAATCAGATAGCCTCTCTTCCTCCAGCTTGGATCCAGACATTCAGATCCCAGGTCAGGAAAGTAATACAACATTCTTTTCTTCCAGCATGACTAATTTTACAAGTTTGGGATCCCTGGCAGCTGCTGTTTCCCTGTAGCCATGTTTCACATACGAATTCTTCAATGGGCACTGTGAATTCAGTGATCCATTCTTCAACATCCTTTAACCGCCCCAGTCAAGATCACAAAAGCATGCAAAAGATATTTTCTTTGGTGGAGTCATTCAAATGAACTTTCCAAAAGTAGTTAATTTGCTCTTCCCCTGCCCATGGTTATGGTGATCGTAGATGCCTCCCATCTAGGGGGGGGGCAATATTTGGGAAGGACAGGCCAACGTATGTGGTCCCCTGAAGAGGTCAAGACATATATCAATGTCCTGAAAATGAGAGCAGTCCTAGCATTGCAGGGTTTTCAAGATGTTCTCCCCTCCAGGACAATTGCTGTTCAGACAGACAATATGTCCATGACCTGGTACATTAAAAAAAAGGGAGGAATCAAGTGTTATCCACTTTGTTGAGAAGAGAGTGTGGCAATCGGTGAGCTCTTCCAGTCAATTTCTAACACCAGTGCACATCCCGTAGAAAGTGTGATTGGAGACAAACTAAGCAGGTCCATTCTGATACCTCACGACTGGTCCTCAATGTCAAAATAGCAGAAAGGATTTTCTGCCAGTGGGACCAACCATGTTGTGACCTATTCGCATCTCCCCTCAACAAGTGCAGCAAGTTCTTTGCCCTGATCCATCCAACAAGGGAGTCACCAAGAGATACTGTAGTCCGTGATTGTCCCGCCGGTCTTCTGTAAGCATACCCACTCTTACCTCTCATCCCCAAATTTCTACAGAAAGCATTCTGGATGAAGCACACAGTTATGCTCATTGCCCCCTTTTTGGCCTCATCAGATTTGGTTCCCCCTCCTTTGGCATCACCTTCTATATCTGTCTTGGATACTGGATCCCAGTCCAGACCTTCTGTCTCACCTGACAGGTATGACTCATGCAGACATAGCAGGCCTCAAACTGACCACATGGTTTCCCCATTTCCACTGATTGCTAGACAGCCCAGGCTATCCTTCCAGGTGAATCGTATTTTGTTATCTTTTTAAAAAGCTTGTACTAGAAAGATTTACAAATGTAAATGAAATGAAATGTATTCTGGGCCCTTAACAGGAATCTGGACCCCCTTTCTGCCCCTGTACCAATTAGCTTCTCTACTATTAAGGTCTAGTTAGCTGCCATTTCAAATTTCCATTTAGGCAACAATAACGCTACTTTGGCATCTTTTAAATTATGTAAAGCATTTCTTAAAGGGGCCTTTTTACTTAGACTTCCACTAAAGGATCCTACTCCTGCTTGGGATTTAACTAATGCCCTTCAGGCTCTGACCCAAACTCCCTTTGAACCTTCAGCCAGGTCAGACCTAAAATGTTTGTCTTGGAAAACCACTTATCTGATGTTGTCCTTTTCATTTCATTAACTTGTGGGTATTGGTTCAGATCCTTGGAACTGAACAGATGTTAAGTTGGTGGGGCATTATGGGTAAAGGGAGAAGCTCGAGAGTTTGGATCCGAGGATCTGGTAGAAGTGGCTGAGTCAGATCCGAGACCCATCAGTTGAGGAAGGATGAAAATGGACTACACAGATGGAATGTTATGGTGAGTACATACGTTTTTTTTTTGTTTTTCTTTTTGTTTTAGTAAGGGGACACTGGCAAGGGAGGAGTATTATGCGGGCATGCATTTATTTTTCACCTGAAACTACTATTGTGGAGCTTAAGAAATTTTTGGGAGAAATAATCAGCTTTCAACAGTGAATATTACTTATAGGTGGGACTAGAACTTCATTTGCAACAGTGAGGATGTTTTACATATTTACATATTATTTCCCCAAGGTAGAATAACTGAGCTAGACTAGACAGAAATTATAATTCACAGGAACATGTGCATTTAACTGAAAACTTCAGCACATATTTATTTATTTATTTCCAATTTGATTACCAGGGAAGTCCACTGGGTCAGAGTGACCCGTTTTCAGTGGAGGCCCGGGGAGAAAAGCTCCAAGATACATAATACAGATTAGGTACAGAAATAAACGGATGTCAGTCTTACATAATATGGAAACAGTTACAAGTACCTTGAAAATATGCATAATAAGCAGAAAAGCATTAAGTGTGGACTTATTGTTTATACATTTTCTTTAGTGTACACACCCAGATATTAGGTGAGTGAGAAGATGTTTTATATACATACTTTTAAGTAAAAGGAGGATACACTATACATGCACAATTTCAGAAAAGAAATTAGTAATGGGAAGCCATATACAATATTTACAATGTTGAACCATAAGAAGTAATCAGCTAATAGAAAAAGGAGAGCTTAGAAAATGCTTGTGGGAGCATAGCAGAAGGAGAGTTATTGAGGTCTTAGGAACCTGAGGGGGAAAACCCCCAGGAGCATAGCTGAAGGAGAGTTGTTGAGGGCTTAGGAACCTAAGTGGGAAAACGCCCCAGGGGAATGGACTAAGGAAGATTAGGTTGGATGGTGGCAACTGCATATCCAATAACTATTTCAGATCAAGCTTTACAGAATATTGTATTCATAAAGTAACAGAAAGTTTTCCAAGAACTAAGCCAACACAAGAATTGACAAAGGGGATTTTGCCGGTAAGGATGACTACAGTTAGGGGTGCAGAGAATAGGAAAGAGGAAGCTGGGAATTTACTGGAGAAAACTGGCAAAAGAACCAAGGTATTGGAAGCAAATAGAAAGGGAAAGGTTCTAGCATGGGAAGAGGCCAAAAAGGCATTTGGACTGAAAGCTGGTGACAGACTGATCCATATCTATCGATTTCTGCAACACTTTTGTCATTCTTTTAGCTAATATAGACATAAACATTTTATAGTCATGGTTTAAAATTGAAATGGGTCTGTATCAAGCTGGGTCTGATATGTCTTTACCCTCTTTGGGTAATACAGCCACCACTGCTTTCTTCTACGATGCTAGAGTTTTCCCTCCTTTTAAAACAACAACAACTCTCCTTCAGCTATGCTCCTGGGGGTTTTCCCCCTCAGGTTCCTAAGGCCTCAGTAACTCTCCTTCTGCTGTGCTCCCACGAGCATTTTCTAAGCTCTCCTTTCTCTATTAGCTGATTACTTCTTATGGTTCAACATTGTAAATATTGTATATGACTTCCCATTACTAATTTCTTTTCTGAAATTGTGCATGTATAGTGTATCCTCCTTTTACTTAAAAAACAAAATCTTCCAGATCTTTATCACTTTCTTCCCACCAAACTTTTATAGGAATACTATCTGTTCCTGGAGTCTTCCCTGCTGATTGATTATCCATCACTGCTTTTATTTCATCAACTCCTACTTTAACTGTAAGATCTGATGTCTTTTTCATTCTTCCTCAACAAATGGGTTACGGATCCGTTCCTCGGATCCAACTCGACTGCATATTTCAGACTTTGGATCCAACTTTTGAGCTTCTCCCTCTACCCATAAAGCCCTATACCATTCATTCTCAATACCTCAGATTTCATTTGCCACCATCTTGCTCAGATGTAGGGTCCTTATCTTGAGTGCTTAGTATACAGTTTCTGATAATTGTTTTGTAAGCAAGATTATATCTGATGTCAGCTTTCATTCTATCCTCAACTGTTGGGTTCGGATCCAATCCTCGAATCCACCTCAGCCATTACTAAAGTTTGTGGTAACCAAAAAGCTCTCGAGCTTCTCCTTTACCCACAATGCATCAAGCTCTAACATACCTCAGATCGCGTTTGCCTTTTTTAGCGAAAGGATGTGGTTAGCCATAGTTCTTGAGCTTCAGTGTTTTTTCTCAGATAAGATAACCTTTTTATTCATTTATTATATATAAATATATATAATTTTCTTTGCTTTATCTTGTAGTTTACTATTGTTTTTCTTACTCTTGTACTTTTTGTAGTTCTTAAAATACCATTGTTGGTAACTGTCCCTAATTGGTCTTACATGATAATGTATTTCTAATTAACATTGCTGGTAATACCTTCCCTTTCCTTTCTTTTTCTATTTATACAAAAAAACTCTAATTTTTGCTTTATTTTTTATTGTAATAATGGCTGAGAAGGGCCGTTCTGGCTTTAAGAAGTATTTGAAGTGTGGGTACAAGTTGCCTGTTTCGGACCCTCACAATCTATGTGTTTATTGTTTAGGTCCACAGCACCTACAGGAAGACTGTTCTATATGGCACAACTTTAATCCCCATGCTTTAGTGGACAGGAAGAATAAATTAATACTAAAAGGTTTACTGCCGTCTTCCTTTAGAGAAGCAATTTCAGGGGCTCAGTCCCCCAAGCTTAAAACCAAGGAGTTGAAATCTCCTTTTCCTTCTGCTTCCTCAACTCCATCCTCAGAGTTGTTTAGGAAGAGGACTAAATCGGATTCAAGGAGGTCCCTATCCTTTTTCCTTTGGATCTGAAGAAAAAGAAGCTTATGGACTTGATGCCGTTGGAGTCAACCAAAAAATTCTCGGAGCCGACAGTGTCAGATCCCGTTGTTGTGCCTAGGACCTGTTATTCTCCCCTTGTGGTTCCAGTTCCTTCCAGGTTCCCATCTCCCTTTTTAAAAAAGAAAATGCTAAGTCACCTTCCCTAACCTCGTCTTGATCCTCCAGAAATTTGACTTAAGAAGATGTGGATAGGATGATGAGAAAGTTTCTGTCGGCACAGATCCAGATGGGTATATTACTGGTTCCTACCACTTCATGTCAGGAGGATCATCTTTCGACCACACCACCACTTCACACTGCTTCTGTGATCCTTTTGCTTGCTGTAAAATCCCTGGATATGAGTCTTCTGGGTCCATCTGGCTTGGATCCAAAGATGATCCTATCTTCCAATCCAAAGCAAACTCTGAGTACCACAGCTCTGACATATTCTAATCCAGAAGACTCTTGGAGGCGAAGCTTCCTTGTCGGATCTAAGGCACTGGGATCAAATCCAAAGGTCTTGGAGTCATTTGTGCACCTTGTTGCTTCAGCACTGGATAGCTCAGCTCCAACTTCCTCCTCAGGGAGATTGCTTTTGGGGTGGTAGGAGACTACGGGCCGAAAGCCTACCTTCTCGGCACCGATTTCTTCTATTTCCCAAGGGTAGTCATGCTTCGAGGTTTTGAAGAGGGTGTTTTCTGCTCCAACAGAGCTGATGGTCCTAACCCCCTCAGATATTTACTCCAGCACTCAGATGTCTCTGCGCTTGGATCCTAATCTTTCCACTCCACAGGCGCAGCCAACTCGAGAATTCCAGTCTACTCAGCAGGGTGTTATAATCTCTTCTGACACTTCCCCAGAACACCCCACCAAGGAAGTCCCTAAGAAGTGAAAGTGCAAGAGGGGGCACTTGAACTCTCCACAAATGTCAATCACTGAGGATACAGAATTCGATTAGAGTGAAGGGTCCCCATGATCACCTCCAGAAGATGTATCATTTGGAGACATCCTTGAGATCCTAAAGCAGAAAGGCGGTTGGATCCCCAGCAACCCTTCACCTGAGGATTTGGTGTTTCTGGAAGCTTTTGGAGCTGACCCATCTACTTCCTGGGTTACTCTGTCCACTGATGAGCTCATTTATTTGGTTTCTCGGTAGGAGTGGAAGGAGCCTGACACAGTAGAACCACTTACCAAAAGGCCAGATAGGATTCTAGCTTCACCTGCAGGGAAAGAATTTTGGGCTAAAGTGGTGCCCATGGATGCCATGGTTGTGATGGAGGCCACCATGAAGGAACTTGCCAAACAGAGTTCCTCTGTTCATCCCCCTAACATGCAGTCTAGGGCAATGGACAGATTTGTGAAATGTGTTTAAGCTTCAGCGACTTTTGCCCATAGGTCGCTGAACTATTTGGCACATTTTACTAGGTTGCAAAGGAATTTGATCAAAGAAATTTCAACTCACCTTTCAGGGACTGTTTCTGCTGAGGCCCAATCGTCTGTGTCTTCTCAGTTGGCTACCCTCCAATCTATCTTGAATCCATCCATGAGGCTTATTTCCCATGCAACTGGAGGTGTCTCAAGAGCAGCGGATTCAGGCATATCTATTAAGAGACATGCCTGGATGAGCTTATGTGATTTTGTGGAGCCCTTCAAGTCTTCATTCATCATTGCTCCTATTGATGGCACTTCTTTGTTTGGCCCCAAAGTGAAGGACACATTATCCAGGTGTGAGAAGGATGGAAAGACCCTCTCTGCAGTGGACG
The DNA here is from genome assembly GCF_019279795.1 of Protopterus annectens. Classification (NCBI taxonomy): domain Eukaryota; kingdom Metazoa; phylum Chordata; order Ceratodontiformes; family Protopteridae; genus Protopterus; species Protopterus annectens. The sequence continues at coordinate 1,629,514,121 of NC_056725.1, forward strand.
TACATATTTCGACCCCTCAAAGATCTTTTTCTAGAAATCAATGACGTGATTGGAAGATGTGGTTCAGGAAGTCCCAGGGTCTTTTCCAGGACACATGTGGAGAAAGTTCCCCTAGGGGCAGGGGGGAACTCTAATGATTGACAACACCCCCATGGCAGAGGAGGCCTGCATAACCAGGGGTCCAGAGATTCTTTCTCTGACAGGCCCTATCAATACTTCTGCAAGAAGACCTGATTGTCCACCTCTGGAGGCAATCAGGGGTCGACTATCCCTGCACCAAAGTGCCTGGCTAGATATAGCAAAAGATACTTGGGTACAGAGAATTATTTCCAGAGGTTATTTAATACCCTTTTCCCTTCCACCCTCAACTCTATGAAAAATTCCTGACATTCCACCCAGTCAGAGGATAGAAGTAGCAATACAAATACAAAAGCTGCTAGAAGAAAATGTCATGCAAGAGGTCCCACCAGGCCAGATAGAGTCCGGAACTACTCAACATTCTTTTTAGTGCCAAAGAAAACAGGGGACTGGAGACCAATTCTAGATCTCAGCAACTTGAACAAGTCAGTTCGACACACAAAGTTTCAGATGGTCACGGTTTAGTCCATTCTCCCTTTTCTGGGCAAGGATGACTAGATGTTCTCAATAGAACTTCAGGATGCGTACTATCACATAAAGATGAACAGACAGTCCAGAAGTTATTTACACTGACAGCTGGGAGCCAGTCATTACCAGTTCAGAGCTCCGCCCTTTGGCCTCACCACAGTCCCCAGGATGTTTACCAAATGTATGGCAGTAGTGCCAGCTCACTGATTAGTTCATTACTGCCCCAACCAGGCATCTGTTAATAAGGGCAAGGACTCAGGTATTCCAGATTTGTTCTTATCTGGGGATAACCATAAATTATGACGTCTCACCTACAATCAACTTAAATTCTGGAATTCGTAGGAGCAGTTTTCAACACAAAGTCAGTGATAGTTCTCTTCCTCTCTCAAGAGTACAGACTACCAGGTTACAGGTCAGACAAATAATTTGCAGTACCAAGATTTCAGCCCATTTGGTCCTTCAAGCTCTAATATCAATGTCAGCAGCAATAACCTTAGTAACTCTAGCCAGATTTCATATAAGAATTCTTCAATGGATGTTATCAGCACAGTGGTCCATTCTTTATCAGAACATGTAGGCACAAATAACAATAACTCAGGCATGCAAGAGATATCTCAGGTGGTGGATTCAATCAGATCAGGGTGTTCTTCATGTTTCACTGTTGCAGTCATACACTTAGGTTATCTGCCTCCAGGTAGCCCTCAGTCGTCCTGAATACCAGAGACTTAGTATTTCTGGGTTGGTTGCTGTCACTCCAGGTCTGACGTCAGGTCATCAGGGGTATAAAAACAGGCAGCCGACGCCATTACATCAGTCTCTTGATGAGGAGCCTGAAGCAGAAACAGTTCACACGAGTGCCAGTCGGCTGCTACCTGAGTTTCGTTGTCAAATTGAATTATCCTGAAGTCTTCTACAGCTATGTACCCCATTGGGAAATCCTTTTTTCTTGCTCTAACCGATGTCAGAAAAAGTTAACAGTTGTCCTGCCTGTAGAAAGCAAATACCACACCGAGATTTTCATTCTTACTGCATCACCTGTTTAGACCCAGACCACAACGTCCTTCGCTGTTGGTTTTGTGCCTTGTTCAACACCCAAACTATTCGTAGTCGGGCTCTTATTGTCGCTAAATACTTTCGCTTTCGTTCTCTGTATTCTGAGATGGCTTTGGTAAGCCATCCGACTACCGATCTACTGAAAAAACGTAAGGATAAAGACAGAGACAGACTGCACGGGTCCAAAACTGCCGACAACGCTTCCGTTAAGCTAGTCACCAGTTCGCCGGTACTCAGTGAGGCACTTTCACAGCCCCTGATGCCCGCTTCAGTAGATTCACAGGCCTCTATCGAGACTCATTCAGAGTCCGGTATGCCGCAAGACACTTCTTCGATGGAACCTGCGGATGTCTCTGTCTTGAATAGGTCTAGAGCCGCTGAGCAGGCACCAGCTTCTGAGGAAGTTCTTTGCACTACCGATATTCGACACAAACTGACGACTTCTTTCACGTCTTCAGTTCTGTCTAAAACTACCGAGTTTCTAAGGCCAAGAGTATGCTCTGCACCTAAAAAAACGACGACCCAAACTCAAGCACCTGCTTCCTTACCACAACATCAAATGCTTAAAATGGCAGAAGACCTAATTATGTTGATTAGGGGAAGTCAGTCTTCCCCTGTTAAGAGAAAAAGAGACCTGTCCTCAGCAACTTTAACAGACCAAGAGTCCGATGACTCTGAGGTATCTGATTATGAAGACATGCCTTTATATGCTTATGAGGATTCAGATGCAGAGGAATCTATTCCCTCTGCTTCTCCTCCTGAGAATTTTTCTTTTGGGGAAACCTTACATACTTTAAGAGAGCATTTCCACTGGGAATGCCAAGACTATCCTCAGTCCAAAAAGAGACTTAGAGAATTTCTAGACTTGCCATAACATAGACCTTTAGCAATACCCCCCAGTCCTGGATGTTGTGGATGATGTCTTTATGGAATCCAGTTTAACTCCTGATACTTCCTGCCCCTAGGAAACCAGACAGGTAGTACAGAGTACCTGACTCTCACAAATTCCTTTTTAAAAGTCCTACTGCTGATCCAGAGGTCATCTCCCAGGGGCCTAAAAGTATCAAAGCAAGTACAGTTAAGAATCCCACCCCTTCGGACAAGGACTCCAGAGCTTTAGACAGATGGGGTAAGAAAGTATACTCCTCTGCAACTCTTGCCATTAGGGCTTTGAATTGCCAGTTTCACATGCTGAAGTACCAACAACATATTATGGAACTTATTAAGCAAAAAAATGCTACCTTTACGGATTGTGCAGAAAATAAAGAAGTACAAGAGGTTATGCATTTGCAAGCCAAGTCAGCAAACATACCTTGCAGTGTGGCTTTGACACCCTAGAAGCATCTTGCAGGGCAGCATTCACTGGTTCTGTACTGAGAAGGCATGCTTGGCTTAAGGAGCAAACCTTGCCAGACCATGTCAAATCAAAATTACTAGACGCTCCTTTGAATAAGGACAATCTGTTTGGCACCAAAGCAGAAGAGGTTCTTAAAAAGATGGAAGAAAAAGCTAAATCTATGCAGACAGTCAAAGATTTCTTGCAAGTACAGCCTCCTAGATTCAGTAGGAATTGCCCCTCGAAACATTGGTCCTTTCCAGCCCCCTCAAGGCCATCTCAAAGTAAACCCAGGGGAAACAGTCTCAGGGTAAGCAGAGATCTAAGCAATGGAATGCCTCCACTTCAAAAACAGGGAGTTACACACCACTCCCTTACGGGAAGAATTCCCAACGACTTCTCAGCTCCACTCCCCACCTCTGCCCAATTGCTTGTGTCCCTAGGAGGAAAACTTGCCCATCATGCAAAAAACTGGACTTCCATCACCAAAGACCGGTGGGTCCTCAACATTATATCCCAGGGGTACAAATTTTACTTCCACACTCTGCCAACCCCAGAAGGGTTCCCAGACCTCCCTCCAAACCAGTGGGCAGAGGCACAAAACCAAGTTCAATCCCTGCTCTCTATAAGGGCAATTCAGCCTGTTCCTGTGGAACAGATAGGTCAAGGGTTCTATTCCAGACGTTTTTTGGTACCCAGAAAAGAGGGCACTTGGCACCCAATCCTAGATCTTTCCATCCTAAACACCTTCCTGGTGGCACCAAAATTCAAAATGTTCACCCTGCAGCAGCTTCTTCCTATGCTGGCCAAAGATTCCTGGTTAGCTACCCTAGACTTAAAATAAGCCAATCTACATATCCCTATAAGGGACTCATGCAGAAAATATCTATGCTTCAGGGTAAGGATGTATGCATTATCAGTTCTCTGCACTTCCCTTTGGCATATCCACTGCTCCCAGAGTATTCACAAAATGCCTGGCTCCAGTAATTGCCTACTGCAGACAGAGAAAAATTCAAATTTACCCGCACTTGGATGAACTGCCTGATCCAGGCAGACAGTCAGGAAATGCTGTTGCAGCACCTGACATTTGTAAAAATTCTTCTAACCTCCCTGGGGTACACCATCAACGAAAAGAAATCAAAACTAGTCCCCAGTCAAACAACTGTTTTCCTGGGAGCAAGCTTGGACACAGCATCCCAGATGGCTTTCCTTACACCAGAAAAACAAGTCTATCTAACAGACTACTTCAATCAAATGGCCACCAGAACCCAGCTATTTGCAAGGAAAATCCTGCAGGCCCTAGGGTTCATGGCTTCATGCATCCTACTAATTCCATATGCCAGACTGCATATGAGGAAACTTCAGTGGTACTTAAAAAGTCTTTGGTGCCAACATTCTTAGGACCTGGAAACTGTCATTCCTATCATACCTTGTCTAAACCACAACAAGGGACTACCCTTTACTCAACCCCACGCCACCCAAACCCTAACCACAGATGCATCAGATTATGCCTGGCGGGCACACCTGGATGACAAGTGCATTCAGGGCCACTGAAGCCCAAGTCAAATTCATCTACAAATGACCCAAAAAGAGATGCTAGCTGTGCAGCATGCTATAACAGCTTTCAGATCCCTACTCTCACCAGAACCCCTGCTAATAAAAACAGACAACACCACAGTTATGTGGTACATCAACAAGCAGGGGGGAACCCACTGTTACCCACTCTACAGGCTAGCTATGGCCCTGTGGAACATGGCCTTGGACATGCAGGTCCATCTGCTAGCTCAATTCCTGCCAGGCAAACAAAACAGACTGGCAGACCACTTAAGCAGAAATCTCCTAGACCCACACAAGTGGCAACTGGAGCCCAGAACCTTCAGCCTTCTGATTCAGAAATAGGGGACCCCAGAGTTGGATCTCTTTGCCTGCGCCTGCAATCACCAGCTCAGCAAATTTTGCACCAGGACACCTCACAGCAGGGCCTGGAAAGTGGATGCCCTATCTTTCTAGTTGGTAAACCTCTCTATCTATGCATTTCCCCCTCTGTCCCTTCTCTCAAGAATATTGCTCAAGATAAGACAGGACAGACCAAGGACAATTCTGATTGCCTCGGACTGGCCACACCAGCACTGGTAACCACTCATGCGCAGCCTGCCACCAGTGCCACCCTGGCACCTACCCCAGAGCCCACTCTGCTCACTCATCAGGGGGGACAGATCTTGCATCCGCAACAGCAAACCCTAAATCTTGCAGCCTAGCTTATTCCTTGAATTCTCCCACAGTGACCAGCCTAAGAAAGCAGCTACTGGACGTCATTCTTGAAGCCAGAAGACCCAGTATAAGGGAATACTATGCTGATAAGTGGAAAAGGTATTGCTCCTGGATTCAGTCTAAAGGAGAGGACACAACTCTGCCCTCCCTACCTCTAATCCTGGATTACATAGCAGATCTACTCCACAGAGGTCTATCCTTTTCCCCCATTAAGATCCATGCCTCTGCCATCTCAGCTCATTACAACTCTGAGCCACCCCTATTCTCTCACCCAACAGTTCCTGAGAGGGGCAAACAACTTAAGGCCACCAAGGAGAGCACCCACCCCTGCTTAGGACCTTAGCATTGTACTGGAAAAGCTCACACTGGCCCCTTTTGAGCCTGCAGCATCAGCCGACTTCAAATTCCTCTTTGGAAAACAACATTGCTCCTGGCCATCACTTCAGCAAGAAGTGTGTCTGAGCTACAAGCACTTATGGCCATGGAATCCTTCATCATTTTTCATTCTGACAGGGTCTCCCTCAGGAGTTAGGAGTCCCTAAGGAGTCTTCCTTTATGCCCAAAGTGGTGTCCAGTGTGGCTCTCAACCAATCTATCCATTTGCCAACCTTCTTCCCTAATTCTCAAAATAAAGGGAAAAGGGTCCTGCACTCCTTGGTCGTGCACAGACTGCTCAGATTCTACCTGGATAGGACTAAGCCCTTCAGGAAATCTGACCAGTTACTACTCAGTTTTGCACCAGGGGCAGAGGGCAAGGCCATTTCAAAATACAATTTCCAAATGGATAGCACACTGTATCCATTTCTGCTACAAACACCATGGGAAACCAACCCCTCAGGGGGTCAGAACACGTTCCACTAGGGCAACTTCTACCTCTACAGCATTCCTCAGGGGAGTCCATACCAGGGACATTCTGGAGGCTGCTACCTGGAGTTCTGTACACACATTCACTAAGCATTACCACCTGCCTATATTTTCCAAATCCAGGGCAGGTTTTGCAACTGAAGTCCTGCAGGGCATACTAGCCAGCCCAAATGCTTTCTGCAGCTTTGGGAATCAACCCGAGTGTGATGACTGCAACAGTGAAACATGAAGAACATAGTACATTTGTGTACACTTACCAGAAATGTAGATGTTCGAGTGTATTCACTGTTACAGTCCTGGTTTCCCTCCCTCTAGCCCCCTTCTCTCTCTCTCTCTCTCTCCTCTCTGTGGATACTACTCACCCCTTGCAGGGGTATTGGTATTTACTTTTTACTGCTGGAGTTTTTTTTTTTTCCACCATAGCTTAGCCCCCTGTTGGGGGGCTTCTGACATTTGGGGCAAGGAAAAAATTATGTAATGGTGTTGGCTGCCTGTTTTTATACCCCTGACAACCTGACGTCAGACCTGGAGCGACAGCAACCGCCGCAGAAATACTAAGTCTCTGGTATTCGGGCCGACTGAGGGCTACCTGCAGGCAGATAACCCAAGTGTGATGACAGCAACAGTGAATACACTCGAACATCTACATTTATAAGTGTACACAACTGTATTTTCTACAAGGTCGTCCATTCCTTCTCCCTCAGACTCAAGGCAATAGTGACCACAGACACTTCCCAGTTGGGGTGGGGGGCACTTTCTGGAGAAAACAGTCCAAGGCACTTGGTCCTCTGAAGAGGCCAATTTGCATATCAATGTCCTAGAGATGAGAGCAGTACTTTTAGCATTGCAGGCCTTTCAGGATGCTCTGCTCAGGGACAATTGCAATTCATATGGACAATATATCATTAATTTGGTATATCAGCAAACAATGAGGGACCAGGTCATACCCATTGTGTCAAGAAGCACTCGGTGTGTGGCACTAGGCGATCTCATCTAACTGCTTTTTCATTGCAACACACATTCCAGTGTGATAGCAGACAAATTGAGCAGATCCATTCCTCTATCTCATGAGTGGTTCCTCAACAGGAAAGTGACAGAAATGTTTTTTTGGCAATTTGACTAGCCTAGCTTTGGTCATTTTGCTTCTCCCCTAAACAATAAATGCAGCAGATACTTTGCCGTAATCCCCCCACAGGGGCAGTCACCGACGGATGCTCTACTTCACAGCTGGCTTACAGCATGGTTTCTCCAATTCCATTAATAGCCAGACACCCTATGCTCTCTTCATCTGTCTGCCATATCCTTTTATCTTCCTATAAACCCTCAACATGAAAACTCTATTCAAGTAAGTGGAGATTTGTTTAGTGGCACAACAAAATCAAGTAGATCCCTTCTCAGCTCTGATGCATAACATACTTGAATTTTTAGTGTTACTTTTAAAAAAATGGGCAAGTTCCTATAGGTTCATAGGGTGGTACTAGGCTATCGGCCCTGGGGCCTAAACAAGCCTAGCCATAACAATTCTCTGGATATTTCTTCCCACAATATTTACTTCCCTGGACCCTGTCTAGCAGGGCGACTGATGTGATCCCCAGGGTGAATTTCCTATCTCCCATCCAATCGTCAAGCTTCCTTTTGAAAACCTGTACCATTAAGGTTCAACTAGCAGCATTATCTAATTCCTCTATGGGTTTTGAAGGTTCTTCAGTAGCCTCTGCTAAACTGTGCAAAGCATTTTTGAGGGACAGTCTTCTTTTGAGACCACCATTTAAAGACCCTACTCAACCATGGGATCTAAACTTGGTACTACAAGCATTAATACATTCCCCCTTGAACCAGCAGTGAAATGTGACCTTAAGTTTTTTACTTGGAAAATGGTTCTTTTAGTAGCCATTACCTCAGCCTGAAGAGTTTCAGAAATTAAATATTTGTCTTCCAAACCTCTCTACTTGATTTTTCATAAAGATTAGAGTTACTTTACAAACCAATGCATCATTTATTTCCAAGGTGGTGTCAGAATCAGTCCATTAATTTGCCAGTATTCTTTCCTAAATTCGTGAACAAAGGTGAATATACGTTGCATTTATTGGACGTTCACAGACAATTACATTTTTATCTACACAGGACAAAAGATGTCAGAAAGACAGACCGATTGTTTCCTTTTCAGATTTGAAATTGGGTAAACCAGTAGCAAAAGTAACTTTAGCCAGATGGCTGATTGTATTTCATTCATCTATGACAAATTGGGTCTTACCTTAACTAGACCTGTACAAGCCCATTCAACTAGGGCCATGGCAACATCTTCAGTTTTTCTATGTAGGTTTTCCGAGAACAATATTTGTGAAGCAGCAACTTGGTGTAGTCCTCATACCTTTATTACAAACTAGATTTGGCCTTGAGGGGTCGAGCATCTTTTGGCTCTACTGTGCTCAGGAATATCCTTCTTAGAGTTCACCCAGAGTTTTAGGTAGCTGGGGACTCTCTCTCAACAGTTGAGGATAGAATGAAAATTGACAATGTCAAATAAATAAGTAATGTACTTACCATAAAGTTTCATCTGTGTTGTCCATTTTCATTCTTCCTCAGTTTCCTGCCCACCAACCCCCATACTTTGTTTCTACAAACTTCTGGAGGAATGAGATTTTATAAGGAAACCATTGTCCTTTTGATTGAGCTCCTGATATGGTTTCCTCTATATGTTAACAGATACTTTTCTGGTAAAATCAGTAAACAGGATCTGAGGTATGTTGGGGGGTTTGAGCATTATGGGTAAGGGAGAAGCTCAAGAGCTTTTTGGTTACCATGAGTTTTAGTAACAACCGAGTCAGATCCGAGGATCGGATCCAAACCCAACAGTTCAGGAAGAATGAAAATGGACAACACAGATGGAACGTTATGGTAAGCTGATTATTTTATAAGTATGCTTTTAATTTGCTTTTAAATACTTAAATGGCATTTTCTTGTCTGGCTTCATAAGGGAGCTGGTTCCAAATAGCTGATGTCATGTTTGAGAATACCCTTTCATCTACTGCTGTTTTGAATTTGAACCTAATGAGAGTTAAGGATCTCATCACTTATATCTCTTAGTGCATGCTTTTGTTGTCTGATTTGTAATTATGTTTTTAATTATGGACAGTATCCTAGCTTAATAACTTTATAGATATATGTGGAGATAATAGGGCTGCCCTTTCATTAACTGGTAACTATTTAATATTCTTCAGCCAGTGCCATTGGTGGGTTACTTGTTCCGCCAGAAGAGAAAATCTCCAAATTTTGTTAATTACAATTTGATTTCTGTGGTGTGGAGTGGTGTGTGTGTGTGTGTGTGTGTGTGTGTGTGTGTGTGTGTGTGTGTGTGTGTGTGTGTGTGTGTGTATTGGAGTAGAAATTGTTAATGGGAGACCATGTTCAATTTTTTTGGATTAGTACATTCCTGTTGTGGTGAGGCAAGTAGTGGGAGTGAGGAAGTGAGATACTTTGTATAGCACAGTACACGATGGAACAATGCCATCTATGTTTCATGAAAGAGAGAGCAAGAGATGGGTTCATTAAGACAGTATCCATGAGAAGTAATCCTGTATTTTCAACAAAATTAACCACTGACACCAACTTAAATCATAGTAATGATTTACTTGTATTTTCCAAGAATATACAATTAGAGGAGAGTATCCCTTGCAAACATTGGATGCTCACAGACAGGCACAGTTTTATTTGGATGAGAAAAAATCAACAAGAAAGTTTTCCTCTTTGTTTGTCTGTTATGTTCCTGGCAAGCTGGAATCCAGTATATCTACAAAAAAAAAAAAAAACATATATTAGTGGCTGCTAGAATTTATAAAGTTTCTTATGAAAAACTTAACAAACCATTCTTGATCAAGCCAAATGCCTGTTCATCTAAAGTGGTGACATCTTTTCAAGCATTTGTGGAACATGCCTTGTTACATGAGATTTGTGCAGCTGCAACTTGAACTTCTCTGCATACTTTCACAAGACTCCAAGAGCTAGATATAATATTCAGGTCTAGGTCTTCTGTTGGGGCCACTGTCATTCATGGAATCCTTTTGAGTAGCGTCCCAGATCTGTAAATAGTGTTGAAGTGCAGAGCATCATGGTGTAGAGGGAGAAGTCCAAGTAAAGTCATATGCTAAGCTGACATGAACCTGCTGTGACCTACTGGTGGAAGAGGACAGATACCAAAGAATACCTCTTCTACGGGGCCTGACAACATACCTGCTTGTGTAATTAACAGCAATAAACACCTCTTTAACCTGAGACTAGCAACTGGCTTTTGTCCTACAGGTATGGCACACAGCTGTTGTGATGCCACTTCACAAGTGTGGCCCCAAAACTGACCCTCGGAATTCCAGACCTATCAAGCTAACACGTCTTATTTGCAAAGTCATGGAATATATCATAACTGACTAAATTAACTATGGTATGAAAAATCTTATGAGACTTGGCCCCAAGCAGTTTGGCTTTTTCAAGGTAGATACTGACTAATGAATCATGTAAATTTTTGAGAAGGTTACTTAGGCTGTTAACTACTAGCATCCTATTCACACAGAGTACCTTGACCTCATCAAGACATTCAGTACCATATTGCATGCAGATATAATAAACAAGCTGAAGAAGCTCCAAATTGACCCTTATGTGGTTATGGGAATAACCAGATGTTACGTTGTCCTATCTCGCCGTCATTCTTACTGGTTGGGGTTCGGAACTGATCCTTGATTCCGACTCAGCTGTATACTAAAGCTTGATGTCTTCCACTGGCTCGTGGCTGTATTCTTATCCCATCATGCACTAGTGAAGCTCCCCAGATCTCATTTGACACTAAACAGTTCAGGTGCTTCCATTTGGCTCAGGCTAAGTGATAAAACTTTTACTTACTATCTTGAGAAATTTCTTCTTCTCCTTTTTGTAAATTTAGCGATTAGTGTTTCCTTACCTTACTAGTTAGTTTAGGAAAGTTTGTTACTGTGTTCTTTTACTTTTTCGACCATTTGTGTTATTCGACGACTGTTTCTGTCTATTTTATAGTGGTATTACCTGTTTTTCCTGTTTTTATAAGCTTTAATTGTTGGTTGCACTTCTTAGTTTAAGTTTGCTTAAAAGTTAAACTACAGGCTAATACACTCAAGTGTACTAGCTTTTGATAGCACTTAATCGAAAAGCAAAGCATTTATTGTGTTTTCTGTTCTGTCTGTGAAAAAAATTTGAAAAAAAAACGAAAAAATATTCTTGTTCTCCTAACTTTCCTGGCTAGTTGTTCCAGTGATCAGGTTTTGCTGATCCCTGGGCTTTGTCTTGGTTCCTGTACTTCTCCATTTTCTTTGTTTGGTCAGGGGGAAGTTTCTTTACTCACCAGTGGGAGTGGGGAGTACTGAGCTGCCTGTTTGTCCTCAGAGGAGTGGTTTAAGACAGTAACTTGTAATTCATTGGCCATTTTGGGTCATTTCCTGCCTTTTCCAGCCCCCTGCTATAAAGCACGCTTTAGCGTGATTTAGCGCGGAGTTGCCACTAGAGCAGCATCGGGCAGCGCCGGTTTAACAAGGTAAACTTTTTCTGTCTCCATAAAGTCTGTTCTTCATTTTTTCCCTTAAAACTGCTCTACTAGTAACCTAAACAGTATATCCCTTAACTAAAAAGTGCAGCACTTGTTCCTAAAAGTTTTTTTTTTTTTCAAAAAAAAAGCTCAGCACTTGTCTTAAAAGCATCTTCCTTGCAGGTTAAGCACTTCTATATTATACAAAGTCCCTCACTTGCGAAACCCCCCCAGGAGTACCCACTTCCTTACTAAGTCCTCTCTTATTCAGTCTCATACCTAACTTCTTAATTTTTCTAGCATGTCGAAGGGCCGGATGCTGGCGTCCTCTCCTGCCCAGTTGGTGAATCTGGGAATATTGAGGCAATGTTACAATTGCCTCATGTACACAGACAACCCTCTCCTCCTCCCACATAACACAAATACTTGCGAGAGATGCAGCTATTTAGCCAAACTGGAGGCTGAGCTCTCTCAACTCAGGACTGGCAAGACCAGACAGGAGGAGAAGGCAACTACACACACCACAAAACCAGCCTCACATAATGCTACCACACCACTGAATCAAACACATAAACACACAAAGACATACTCGGAGGCTCTGAGTAAAATTTACCTAAACAGCAGAGGCCTCCAAAGCAGACACCCAAGCAACTGCTACCTCAAGACACCCCACAAGCAACACATAAACCACAAAATCAGTGTGCAAAGCAGTCACAGCCCTTAAGGCCAAATACAACACCAAACATACTTGTCATAGGTGACTCCATAGTCAGACACACTGACGTCCCACTCACCAGGCTGAACAAGGAGAGGGTCACAGTAAGCTGCCTATCGGGCGCTAGAATCCGCCACATAACACAAGCACTCTGGTCACTCCATGGCAAGTACAAATATGACACAGTCATTGTCCATGCTGGTGTGAACGACCTGAGACGTACCTCCCTGGACTACATGAAAAGAGACATAGAGGAGCTCTCTGATTATGTAGCCCAGGCGGGTATGACCCTTACCCTGAGCAGTATCCTTCCTTCACCAAGAATGATGCCACAATATAGAGACAAGATGATCAGCTTTAACAATTGGCTTAATTTCTGGTGTCATTCAAAGGGGATCCAGTGTCTGTCTGCCTGGGATGACATGCTTGACAAGCCACACTGCTTCAAGGCGGCTTGCACCTGTCACCCCTGGGATTCCGGATATTGGCTAAGGCTCTTGCCACCCCATAGTGCCTTTTTTAGGCAAGGCTCAAATTCTAAACCTACCACCCTAGAAAACAAAAATGGGAAGAAACTGAGGGTAATGCTGCTCAATGCCAGAAGTCTAAATCTCAAAATGCACGCACTCAAGGCCCTTCTCAGTATGGAGAACATCGATGTCTGTGCTGTAACTGAAACCTGGTTCAAGGCTCCTGAGAGCACCCCGGCACTATCAGGTTTTACCTCATATCATGCGTTCCGGCCCCAAAACCCAGACCACACCACAAAAGGAGGGGGTGTATCCATATTCATAAAGGATACCCAAACCTCCAGGTTGGTGGCAACACACGAAGCTTCGGAAACCATCCAGGTGCAACTAACCATAGGCAAAACTGCTCTACAATTTGTAGCATGCTACAGGCCACCCTCTCAAACTCAGGAACCCCACACAGCCTTCCTGAAGACACTGGAGGGTATAAATGTATCTCCAAACACCATCATATTGGGTGACTTCAATTACCCGAATATAGACTGGGAACATTACTCAAGTCCTAACTTTCTAGCCCAATGGTTCCTGGAGTTCATAAATTCAAATGCCATGGAACAACTAGTCACTGCTCCAACGAGAGGAGAAAATATACTAGATCTCATTATCACAAACATGGGGACAAAATGCTCCACACCGGAAGTATATCCCTCATTGGTGAGATCTGATCATAAACTAATCTCACTGGAAATCCACATCCCGCCCCCACCCCAAACAAAAAATACCACAGTGAAGAACTTCTCTAAAGCAAACTTCACACTACTCAAGACTGGTGTGGTATCCTTCAAGGCCCCTGAGCCAGTGGAAACCACAACCCAAGCTGCGGAGCCCTTACAAATGCCTTCTATGAACACCTCCAGGACTGCATGGATCAGGCAATCCCAAATAAAACCAAGACTCTTTCCACCAAGGGCAAACGTCCAGTCTGGTGGACCCCAGCCATTAACAAACTTTACAATAAGAGGAGAAAGCTATTACATGATAGAACAAAATCCATAAAAGGGAAGTCACCCCTGATCATTATTAGTAAAAAAAATACGAGCACTCATAAAATCAACTAAGGGCAATTTTGAGAGAAAAATTGCCATGGATTCAAAAGACAATCATAAGGCCTTTTTCAGCTATGTTAGGAACCTGGGTGGAAACTCCCAGATATGCTCAGAATTAGTCCAAAATGATACAAAAATCACTGAACCCACAGACATTGTCAACATTCTGGCAGACAGGTTCAGTGCAAACTTCACCCCCCTCTCCCCCCCTAAAGGAGAGATAACTATCCCAGCGGAGTGTAGCCTCCCAGACATCTCAAATGCGCAGGTGAAAGCTGCTCTCTCTAAAGCTAAAAACACAGCATCAGTGGGACCGGATGGTGTCCCCGGCTGTGTGCTACACAAGCTCAACGAGGAACTAAACCCGCACATAAGGCAGCTGTTTAATCTCAGCCTTACCACAGGATACGTGCCCAAGGAGTGGCGTACGGCAACTGTGGTCCCACTCCACAAAGGCGGTGCCTCTACGGACCCTGGTAATTACCGCCCCATAAGCTTAACAAGTCTAGTCTGCAAAGCTATGGAGAGGATCATAATCGATCTCATAAACAAAGATATAGGGGACTTGCAGACATTGGACCCGACCCAGTTTGGCTTTGTCAAGGGCAGATCATGCCTTTTGAACTTGGTCGACTTCTTTGAAACAGTCACCAAGGCCATTGATGAGGGAAAGGCAGTCCATACAGCCTACCTTGACCTCGCAAAGGCTTTCGACACAATACCCCACTCGGGTATTGTAGAAAAACTTACCAGCTTAAATGTAAACCCATATGTCACAAGATGGGTTGCAAACTGGCTTAAGGACAGAACCCACAGGGTTAGAGTTGCTGGCGCTATGTCAGACTCCAAGCCGGTCACAAGTGGTGTCCCACAGGGCTCGGTCCTTGGCCCCCTATTGTTCGGCATCTACTTCTCAGAAGTACAGGCCAACATGGGAGGACTTTGGCTGACAAAGTTTGCAGACGACTGCAAACTGGGCGCCATAGTGGAAAGTGCATCGGACACGGATATCCTTCAGAGGGGACTCATGGAAACTGATAGCTGGTGCCAGAGCCATGGCCTGAAGTTAAACACCAAAAAATGTATAGTCATACCCTTCGGGAAAAACAAGGTAACCCCGAGCTACCATATAGGTGGCAATCCACTAAGCACAGAAGAGGTTATCAGGGACCTGGGGACCCAGGTTGACAGTGGCCTTTCTTTTGACACTCACGTTGCTAAAGTGGTTAGAAAGACCTTCTACATTGCCCACCTGATCATGAAGGGATTCACATCCAGATCTAGTGAGGTCATTGTTCCCCTGTACTCTTCACTTATCAGACCAATGATCGAGTACAATGCCCCATTCGGGATGTATCTCACCCGACATCTGCAGCAATTGGAGAGACCCCAAAAGTTCCTCACCAAAAGGATAAAGGGACTCCAAAATCTGTCATATGCTGCCAGATTGAAGAAACTCCAGCTCTATTCAGTCGCATACCGTCTGCTCAGAGGTGATGTGCCTGACATACAAGGCCATGTCCAACCCGGAATTAATGGACATGCTCCACCTCAAAAAATCCAAATCCACCAGAACCACTAGAGCAAGCGACTTAAACCTTAGCACGGATATAAATAGGACGTGCTGGAGGGATAGATTTATCACTCAGAGACTCCCTATGCTGTGGAATAAAATCCCGGTCCATGTGAGGCAGAGCACCTCGCTGCCTCTGTTCAAGAGAAATCTTGACCTGTGGATGGGAGATCGTAGGTTTACCCCGGGAATCATCTCTGTGTCACTGCTGGACAGAGGCACAACAAACTAATGGGCACAGTATTTTTTCATATAAGGGGTGGCGTAAGCCACAAAACTTTGGGCTAGGCTTATAAATGCCTTAGGGCAGATAGGCTAGTATAAACCTATGAACCTATAGGCCATCGTTTTATCATTAGGCCTTTGTTCATTCCCTATCTCATCATAGAATTTCTATCCTATAAACCCATTTTTAGTTAGAGGGCTTTTCTGCTGTTGTTATATTTTTAGAGTTCATAAATAATTAAAAAAAAAAAAAAGAAGGCGTCAGTCCATTTAAGTTAGAGGGTTGCCACTGCCCGTTTTAGTTAGAGGGCTTTCTCTTTTCTTCCCCTTCCTTGTATTATAGAGCAGATTCATTTAACTTTGAGAACTGCTCTTGTCTGTTGAAGTGTTCTCTATTTAATAATATATATATATATATATATATATATATATATATATATATCGTGTGTGTGTGTGTTTGTGTAATATATATATATATATATATATATATATATACACACACACACACACACACATATATATATATATACACACACACACACACACACACACACACACACACATATATATATATATATATATATATATATATATATAAAATCACCTTTTCATAGTGTGTTTTGATAGAGTGTTAAGTTTGTTGTTCTTAATGTGCTGTAGTTGTGGTGTACTGTGTTTTTCAATATGTCCAAGGAACATAAGGAATCTGAGCTGTCTGGCTTCAAAAAATGTGGTAAATGCAGTCAAAAGATATATTTGACAAATGCTCATACTGTTTGTGTCTGTTGCCTGAGAGCAGTGCATTTACAGGAGTTATGTTCAATATGCCAGTCTTTTAGCTCCAGAATATTGCTTGAAGGAAAAAATAAATTGATAGTGAGAGGCTTGCTGAAGTCCCTCTTCCAAGAAGCTATAGAAGAAGGTCCAGGTACTTCAGGATCACCTAAATCACCATCTACAAAATCGGACAAATCCACCAAGAGATCATCTCCCTCTTCATGACAATTGGAGCCAGCAAAAAAATTAAGTAAATTTGTACCCTTGGCTCTGAAGACTACCAGATCTGCGAAATATCCTTCATCGGCACCAGCTGTTTCTGTACCAATGGAGTTCGAACTATGGAGCTGGTCCCCAGAGTTGGATCCAATTACTCCTGTTCTAAGGTCTCCAATTTTGCAAACAATTGGATCTCCTACTCTTTCCCCCAAGTCCTCCAGGCATCTTTCAGATGATGTGGATTGGGTGGTGCGTAGACTTCTAAGGACACCTGTGCTGGCCAAACTCCTCTCGGCTCCAACCCAGAGGAATTTGGAGCCAGCCAAGGCTTCTCCATCGACATCGATTCCTCCTCCGAGCCAACCCAGGACCTCAGAGTTGGAATGCCTGGAACCGATTGTTATGGAACCATCAGTGCCGAGACGTATCCTAGGATCATCAGACCCAACATCTACTCTGACATCCTCGGTTCCATCTGAGGAGTCTAGAAGCTGTCGCTTTCTGGTCAGGATTGGAGAGGGGAATCGGATCGGACATTTGTTGGATTCAAACTTACCTCTCAGGGTTTCAGCATAGATGAGATCAGCTCCTACATCAGCTTCAAAGCCATCCCCCTTGGTTCCGGAGATCTCTTCTGGCTCTTTGGAGCCAGAGGTATCTTCAGATCAGGGGAGGGGGACTTTTAAGCTGATGAGGAGAGTGCTGTCTCCTCAGACAGTTCCACTGAAAGGTTTTGACATTCCTCCCCCTAAGGCACTGACGTCATTCTCTGCACCACATTATCCACAGACCAGTGGAGACCCTAGGCCTCAGGGTACCCCACTGGATGAACCCCTCTCTTATGAAACCTCACCAGAATACCCTTCTGAAGAGGTCCCTCGTGAGAGACTCTGCAAGAGGAAGCATTTAGACTCCCCAGAGGAGTCAGTCACCTCTGACACAGACCTCAATGAGTTGGAAAGGTCTCCACGGTCACCCTCTGAGGATGTCTCCTTTGCAGACATTCTAGAGATCCTTAAGCAGAGAGTCGGCTGGAAGCCCATCAACCCTTTTGATGAGGAATCTGCTTAGTGAAGGTCTCCTTTGCAGACATTCTAGAGATCCTTAAGCAGAGAGTCGGCTGGAAGCCCATCAATCCTTTTGATGAGGAGTCTGCTTTGGGTCTCACCCTTCAGCCACTTGGATGTTGCCACCTTTTGACGAACTTATGGAACTAGTTAGTCAAAAGGCATGGGAGTCTCCAGACACAGTGGAACTCCTCCCTTAGAGACCAAATAAGTTCATCACAGCCCCTTCTGATAAATATTTCCTAAGCGTGTCCCTGTAGATGCTATGGTGGTGACAGCAGCCACCAAAAAGGAACTTTCTGAAACCTCCTCTTCTGTCCATCCGCTGAACAAGGAGTTTTGTACGATGGACAGATATGGGAAGCACATGTCTGCTTCAGTGACATTTGCATGCAGATTGCTGATTTATCTGATGCATTTTACAAGGCTACAAAGATATCTCCTAAAGGAGCTAGGAGATGCTCTCCAGGGTACAAAAGCTGCAGTGATATCAGCCAAGGTTTCCTCTCAGCTCTCCACCTTAAATTCTGTGGTCAACTCCTCCATGAGACTCATATCTTATACAGCAGCTGGAGCAAGCAGAACAGTGAGTTCAGGAATTTCCCTAAAGAGACATTTCAGGATGCACTTGTGTGACTTTGTGGAAACTTTTAAATCTTCCTTTATTAATGCCCCTTTCGATGGCTTATCCTTATTCGGGCCAAAAGTCAAGGACACACTACCCAGGTGTGAACAAGGAGAAACTCTCTCTGCTGTGGGAGCTCATTTTTCCATACCATCTAGACCTTATCCAAAAGGCCAGAAGGGAGGAAAAATGTGGTTTTATAGATCCCCGACAGTTTTTCAGAACACATGTGGTGAATCTTCCACTAGGTGCAGAGGGGGAAGTATGAATGGAACACGCCATCCACATGGCAGAGGGGGTCCACAAAATCAGGGTGACAGGGATTCTTTCCATGGTGGGTCCTTTCAGTCCTCCTAAAAGGAGGCCCATCTGTCCATCTCCTGAGGCAGTCGGGGGTCGATTATATTTGTACCTAGAAGCCTGGGTGGAAATAACAAAAGACAAGTGGATACAAAGTATCATATCCAGAGGTACTTCATACCCTTTTCCCTTCCCATCCCAAGCATAAAGAACACCCCAGATGTTCCACCCAGTCAAATGGATCAAGCAGCCCTAGAAATTCAAAAGTTGCTAGACAAAAGAGTCATCCAGAGAGTCCCCACAGACCAAATAGGATCTGGAACTTACTCGAGATTCTTTTTAGTGTCAAAAAGAACAGGGACTAGAGGCCAATTTTGGATCTCAGCAAATTAAACAAATCAGTAAAAAAGACCAAGTTCTGGATGTTAACACTGCAGTTTATTCTTCCCTTTCTGGGAAAAGACAATTGGATGTGCTCTATAAACCTCAGTGATGCGTACTACCACATAGAGATGGACAGGCCATCCATGAGTCATCTGCGCTTCCGGCTTCCGTCATTACCAATTTCGAGCTTTGCCCTTTGGTCTCACTATAGCCCACAGAATGTTCACCAAGTGTATGGCAGTAGTCATGGCTCACCTGAGATGTCTAGGATTCTCCGTGTTTTGTATATAGATGACTGGATCCTAACTGCCACCACCAAACATCTACTACTGGAGACAAGAGGCGCCATATTATCTCTCTGCTCTCACCTACGAATCACAATAAATTACGAAAAATCTGCCTTGTTGCCATCGTAACGTACTGTGTTTATAGGATCAGATCTAGACATAATAAACATGATCACAAAACTTCCTACAGAAAGAGTTTTAGTTCTGAGACAGCAAGTCTCCAACCTTCTCCCCAAGATGAGAGTACAGGCGGGAACAGTTTCAAAAGTCTTGGGAACCATGGCGGCAGCAATAAGTTTAGTTCCATTAGCATGCTTGCACATGAGAATTCTGCAGTGGCTACTATTCCCTCAGTGGTCATTGCAGGAACTACCCATGTCTCACCAAGTTCTGTTAACAGAGTCCTGCAAGAAGGATCTTTGCTGGTGATTTCACTCCAGTCATGTAACATCAGGTTAACCCTTTCTTCCTTCACAGCCTGTGGCCACAGTGACCACGAACGCCTCCCAGATTGGGGGGGGGAATTATCTGGGAAGGACAGTCCAAGGCAATTGACAGGATCATGAGGCCCATTTGCACATCAGTATCCTAGAGATGAGCGCAGTGCTTTTGACATTGCAGGCACTTCAGGACTCTCTCCCGCTGGGAGCAATTGCAGTACAGACAGACAACATGTTGGTTGTTTGGTACATAAACAAACAAGGAGGGACCAGGTTGTTGAGAGGCCCTGAGAGTATGTCAGTGGGTGATCTCCTCCCAATGCTTTCTGATAGCAACAAACATCCTGGGAAAATCCAGCATGATAGCAGACAAACTCAGCAGAGCAATTCTCTTGCCTCACAAGTGGTCCCTAAAACAAGAAGTAGCAGAGATAATCTTCCGCAAATGGGGTCAGCCTTGCTGCAACCTTTTTGCCACATCCATGAATGCCAAATGCAGAAGCTATTTTACCCTGATTCCCCCTCTGGAAGAGTCACCAAGGGATGCACTTGTACACGATTCTCCCTCCAGTCTCCTTTACGCCTCCCCTCCCTTTCCTCTGATACCCAAGGTTCTCCAGAAAGCCAACTTGTTGAGAAGCAAGTTGATTCTCATTGCCCCATACTGGCCTTGTCACATTTAGTTCCCCTTCCTTTGGCCTCATCTTCAGGAGGAGCTGTGGGTTCTGGACCCAGTTCCAGACCTTCTGACTCACACATCTGGAAAGCTCCACCCTTGCCTTCAAACCCTTAAATTGACAGCTTGGCTGCTCCAATTCCAAATATAAGCCAGGCTTCTTAACCTTCCTTCTTCTGTGAAACATATCTTGATCTCTTCTCATAAGGCCTCAGTGAGAAAATGATATATGAATAAATGGAAAAGATTATCTTCCTGGGCATTAAGTAAACACATTGACCCCTTTTCTGCTCCTATAAGTTCCATTCTCGAATTTCTGGCAAAACTATTTAATGAAGGTGCACTTGCAGTTACCATTCGTGTGCAGTTAGCAGCAATATCTAATTTCCATATAAGTGATTTGGCTCCAAATATGACAGACTGTGCAAAGCCTTTCTGAAGGGCACTAACCTGTTAAGACCACCCATAAAAATCCCTCTACCACCATGGGACCTAAACTTTTTTCTGTCCTGTTTGATTCTTCCCCCCTTTGAACCTGGATCATCATGTGATCTAAAATTCTTAACATGGAAAACAAGTATGTTGATTGCCATCACTTCTGCTAGAAGGGTTTCAGAGCTGCAAGCATTATCAATCAAGCCACCATATATGCTTTTCCACAAAGACAGAGTATCCCTTCTAACAAACTCATCATTCCTACCAAAAGTATGCTCAGAGTCTAACCTAAATCAGTCCATAGAACTACCAGTATTTTTTCCCAACTATGGTAGCAAAGCAGATTATACGCTTTACCAACTGTATGTACACAGACAGTTATGTTTCTACTTGCATAGGACAATAGACTTCAGGAAATCTGATCAATCATTTGTTTCATTTTCAGAAGCAAAGAAAGGTGCTCCTGTATCTAAGGTCACACTTTCAAAATGGCTCACAGATTGTATTACCTTTATATATAATTCTAACAACAAAGTTCTTCCTTATAAAGTCAGGGTTCATTCTACGAGAGCTATAGCAATCTTTTCTGCCTTTCGCGCTAGGCTACCACTTGATACCATTTGTGCTGCTGCGACTTCGGCAAGGCCACATACCTTTATCACTCATGACAAAGTAGATTTGGCCTCCAGGGACAGGGCCTCCTTTGACTCCACTGTCTTGAAGAATATACACCCGAGGGCCACCCAGGAAATATGGTGCTAGGGATACTGTCCCAACCAGTAAGAATGAAGGCAATATAGGACAACATAACATAAAGAAATTATGTACTCACCATAATGTTCCATGTTTGTTGTCCATCTCGCCTTCATTCTTACATCCCACCCTCCTTCCTCCTGCCTATGGCTCCTGGAGGACCAAGAGGTTCTTTCAGTTGGCAAGTGTGTTATCTGACCTTCTTCATTGTCATCATAAGATGTTGTAATAGTACCTTAGGTAACTGGGGTTATCAGCAAACAAGATCTGGGGAGCTTCACTAGAGCATGATGGGATAGGGATAAAGCCACAAGTTAGTGGAAGACCTCGATCTTTAGTATACAGCCAAGTCGAAACCGAGGATTGTTTCCAAACCCCAACCAATAAGAATGAAGGCGAGATGGACAACAAACATGGAACGTAATGGTGAGTACATAACTTTTTTTGCTGAGGGACAGGGCTTGCATGGCAAGAGAAGGTGATGCATCATTTAAGAGCATGAAGGTGACCGGTGGAGTTCCTCTGGGATCTGTGCTGGAACCCCTACTATTCTGTATCTGCTTTTCAGATCTCCTTTTATCAAATGAGGATCTCTGGTTAACAAAGTTCAAGAATGATTCTAATCTGGCAGTTTTTGTCAAGTCTTCCTCTGACATACAGGCACTCCAACAGGAGCTTACACTTGTCAAAAGCTAGTGTACAAAAATGGGTTAAAACTCAAAACCAAAAAGTACAATATTGTGGCATTTTGTAAGCTGTAGAGCTTATAGCATAGATAATACACCAGTTCAATATTAAATGGTATTCAGAGACCTAGGCACTTGGTTGGATAGCACCCTCATGTTTAATCATCACATTGCAGCAGTGGTTAGGAATTCTTTTTACCTTCAACAGCTTGTAGCAGATATTTCTTCCAGATCAAAAGAAGCCCTTTCCTCCTTGTATTCTACACTAATTAGACCCGTCATTGAGTACAATGTCCTTTTTGGATGTTCCTTGTTAAGCATATCAAGCATTTGGAAATAACTCACAAGTCTGTAACTAAAAAGAACATTGGCTTAAAAGACCTGAACTACCAAGAAAGACCGAAGGCTTTGTCTCTACACATAGTTTCATAGAGACTCATTGGAGGCCTTGCTTATAGGGCCTATAAGGGATCATGCAGGTCAGGAAGTCCTATACCGCCATAAACGAGCTAACACTAGGGCCAGAAATCTAAATGTACTTTAATAAATAAATAAGACAAGGTGTAGGGATAGATTGGTTATGCAGTGCCTACCCCTTCTCTGTAATAAACTTTTTCCCCAATTTAAGCCGTGTGTCACACTGTCTGCCTTAAAAAGGGGCTGGACAACTGGATGGAAATTCATAAATTCACCCCTGGCAGGACTGGCCTAGCCATCTTTTTTTTTTGTTTAAAAAGAAACATCTTTATTAAATTATCATTTATGACATAGGCAATCATACATTTATATAAATGAAAGCAAACCACATTGACATACTGTTAGCTGCAACCATTATACATCACAAACCATATTGACATAATTTCAGTTGCAGATATTATACATCACTTATAATCTACCCAATTATTCTCAGTCAAATATTACATAGCTCATTCAAATCCTGATTTCTTTTAAACCTCATTCCTCTCCTGTATGTATTATTCCCACAATTACCATTTTTTTCTATGTAATTTGCTCCTACCCTTTTCTAAATATCCCAAGTCCAGTTGTTTTATCTTTGTTACTATATTCACTACTTCTAGTACAGTTTGTCTTTAAACTTTGATTTCCATTTTTTAGTAATTGCTTTTTTGGCAACCAGTATAATTAGACTCAGCAAGGCCTTATTGTGTCATGCCAATTCTGCTTCTGTATCATAGCTGAGAAAAATAATTTCCCTAGATACAGCAATTCACTCACCCTGTATCTCTGATAGAGTAGTCTGCAGGGAATCTTTAACGTTTGCCACCTCATTACATTTCCAGAAAATATGTTCCCAACTACCTCTTTCTTCCCCATCATAGGTTCATAGGTTCATACTAGGCTATCTGCCCTGAGGCATTTATAAGCCTAGCCCAATTGTGTTTGGCTTACGCCACCCCTTGATTTGAGTATACTGTGCCCTTTTTAAAGTTTAGTTTACTGTTCCTCTGTCTAATAGTGACATGGAAGTAATCCCCGGGACAAACCTATGATCCCCCATCCACTCATCAAGATTCTTCTTTAAGAGAGTCAGTGAGGTGCTCTGCCTAACATGAATTGGAATTCTATTCCAGAGCGAAGGGAGCCTCTGGGTTATGAATCTGTCCCTCCAGCATGTTCTATTTATTTCTGTGCTGAGGTTCAAGTCCCTCGAGCACGTGGCTCTAAGGGATTTAGATTTACTGAGGTGGAGCATGTCCATTAATTCTGGGTTGGACATAGCTTTATATGTCAGGCATAGATCGCCTCAAAGTAGGCGGTATGCAACTGAGTAGAGCTTGAGTTTTTTTAACCGAGCAGCATATGGCATCTGTTTGAGTCCCTTGATCCTCCTGGTGAGGTACTTTTGGGGTCTTTCTAATTGCTGCAGGTGTCGGGTAAGGTACATTCCAAAGGGGGCATTGTATTCTATGATGGGCCTGATGAGGGATGAATAAAGGGGCACAATTACCTCTCTTGATCTAGATGTGAATCCTTTCATGATGAGGTGGGCTATGTAGAAGGTCTTTCTAACCACTTTGGCAATGTGGTTGTCAAAGGAGAGATTGCTATCAACTTGGGTCCCCAGATCCCTAATTACTTTCTCTGTACTTAATGGGTTACCACCTATGTAGTAATTTGTGGGCACATTGTTTTTGCCAAAGAGTATGACTATACACTTTTTGGCATTTAGCTTTAGACCATGGCTCTGGCACCAGTTATCCGTCTCTGCGAGACCTTTTTGAAGGATGTTTGTGTCAGCTGGAGAGTCGATTATGGTGCCCAGTTTGCAGTCATCTGCGAACTTGGTGAGCCACGTTGGCCTGTACCTCAGAAAAGTAAATACTGAAGAAGAGTGGTCCCAGGACAGAACCTTGTGGGATGCCACTTGTGACCGGTTTCGAGTCTGACATGACTCCAGCAACTCTGACTCTGTGGGTTCTGTCTCTGAGCCAGTTTGCAACCCATCTTGTGACATAGGGGTTTATATTTAGGCTGGATAGCTTATCTATGATGCCCGAGTGGGGTATTGTGTCAAATGCCTTTGTGAGGTCCAGATAGGCTGTGTGGACTACCTTCCCTTCATCTATGGCCTTGGTGACTGTTTTGAAGAAGTCGACCAGGTTCAAAAGGCAGGATCTGCCCTTGACGAAGCCAAATTGGGAAGGATCTCATGTCTGTAGGTCCCCAATGTCTTTGTTTATGAGTTCCATGATGATCCTCTCCATAGCCTTGCAGACTAGGCTAGTCAGGCTTATGGGGCGATAGTTTCCAGGGTCCGCAGAGGCGCCACCTTTGTGGAGTGGGACCACTGTTGCTGTGCGCCATTCTTTGGGCAGATATCCTGTAGTGAGGCTGAGATTGTACAGCAGTTTTACTTGAGGGATTAGTTCTTCTTGGAGTTTATGTAGGACGCAACCCGGGATGCCATCTGGTCCCATGGAAGCAGTGTTTTTTGCTTTGGAGAGGGCGGCCTTCATCTGAGCATCAGAGATGTTTGGGAGGCTGCACTCTTCCAACATTTGTTGTCTACCTGAGGAAAAATTCTTTGATGTCTACTTGGGGTATAAAATACCTATGTAAACATTTCCAAGCAAAAAATCCGAAGTCTTCTAAATTTTTAGCAGCAGCATCTGATGTTTAATTTTCTTTCTATCCTCAGCTGTTGGATTTGGATCTGATCCTCAGATCTGACTTGGCTGTTACCAAAGCTCATGGCCACCAAAAAGCTCTCAAGATCCTCCCTTACCCATAATGCATCAACCTGTAACATACCTTAGATCTCGTTTGCCGTTTTTCTTGAAAAGACGTGGTCAGCCAGATCTCTCAAGTTTTTCTAAAGATGTGTTTTTCTTACAGTTTCCTTTTTTTCTTGTCATAAATCTTATTGCTATATTAATCATTTACCTTTTTACACTTAGTGTAATACTTTTCTAAGATCGTTAGTAATTCTTCTAGTCCTTGTTTCTGCTATTGTTACATGTTAGTATAGTCTTTCTTACCATTGTTGGTATTCTGTTTTCCCTTTATTCTCTGTTTTCAAAAAAAAAGATCTGAAGTAGTTAACTTCATTTGATCAGCAATCTGTGGGTTACGGATCCAATACGTATCCAAGCCGGCAGCATACCAAGCTAAAGATCCGAGCTCCAAGCTCCACCCCCCTTAACCACCTCGTCCCAGGGAGATCGAGAGGCGAAAAAAGATAGGAAAGAGAGAAGGGAGAGAGAGAGAAAGAGAGAGAAAGGGACAGAGAGAGAGAAGCCACAAACAGCTGGCCGAATTGGACCCTTTGGCCCCTCCTGCCAAGGTTCTCCCTTCCCCATCGAGGACTTGCAAGCCTTCCTCCCCACGGCTCCATTCTCCACGCTTCTCTCCGGAACTGGAGGAGGAGGCCCGACCATCTTTGAGGTCGTCTCGTCGGCCCTCCCGACCAGCTTTGGCGGCCTTGTCTAGATCTACTAGAAGCCTCTTGGAGGCAGATATGGACCGGATGATGCATCGCTTTTTACAGACTCAGCTGCAGATGGGAGTGTTGCTGCCTCCCCCCCTCCGGGGGAGTTCAGCTCCACTGTTTGCCCCGATAGCTCCTTTTCCGATCCACTACTGAGTTTCGAAGTCTTCGAATCCGAGGATCCTCGGAGTCAGGGAGTCGGCGCCGATGGTTATCGCTACCTCAACGCCGGCCATGCCCTCGAGCCTATCCCTTTCTCGGAGCCAAGAGCCAGGCATCAGATCCAAGGGGGTGAGTGTGGTCAGAGCACACCGTCGACTAGGGTCCGAGTGCTTTGGCTCCGACTCCAATCCCTTTGTCAGATCCGAGGGTGCCGGCCACCTGTCTTAGAGAGGCTGGTTCCCCTTCCGCATTCAATGTTGTGGAGAGGGTTCTCTCTAGAGGATCGAGACCCCTTGCTCTGTCCTCAGGATCCACCCCTGCTCCCTCGCAGCTCAGTTTGTCCTCCATCATCCAGTCCAAGGGACAGCCTGTGTCACTGACGCCCCAGCCAGTTCCCCTGGAGGAACACGAATCTGTTGGTAAGCCCCCCTCGGACAGTCCCTCCGAGGAGATTCCTCACAAACACCTATGCAAAAAGAGGCACTTGGACTCCCCTGAGTCCCTTACTGAGGATACCGATTTGGAGGAAGGGGAAGGTTCCCCCAAGTCACCCCCCGCCAACGTCTCCTTTGGAGACATTATGGAAATGCTCCGCCAAAGGGGGGGGGTCCGCCAAAAAGCCTTCCTCGGACGAGTCAGTATTCCTGGAGGTGTTCTACACAGGCCCATCTACCTCTTGGGTGTCCGTCCCCCCCCCCGGCCGACCTTCTGTTTGACTTGATTACCAAAAGGGCGTGGAAGGAACCGGACACTGTAGAGCCTATCCCCAGGAGGCCCAACAAGATTTTGAGCCCCCCCCCCCACAGACAAAGCTTCATGGAGCAAGGGTTCCCTTGTAGATGCCATGGTGGTGGCGGCGGCCACCAAAAAGGAACTAGCTCAGGATAGTTCCTCAGTCAATCCCCCCCGACAAAGAGTCATGGGCAATGGACCGCATTGGAAAGCGGATGTTTGCTTCAGCTACCCTCTGTATTAGGGCGCTGAATTACTTGGCCTGTGTTATTAGACTGCAGCGGGACGTGGTTAAAGAGTACGCTGAGTCTCCCCCAGAGTCCATGTCGGCCGAGGATAAACGGACTTTCTTGGCGCGTATGTCCACTCTCAAATCAGTGTCAAATACATCTATGCTGCTACTCTCCCATGCCACGGAAGGAGCCGCTAGAGCTAGCGGGTCCGGTATCGCCTTAAGGCGTCATGTCTGGCTTTGGCTTTGCAATTTCTCGGAACCTTTCAAGGCATCCTTTGCAAATGCACCCTTTGATGGGTCTACCCTTTTCGGGAAGACCGTCCACGAGATGCTGGTCCAGAGAGAGAAAGATGGGAAAATGCTGCCAGCCGTCGGAATCCACTTCTCTACCCCTCAAAGGTCCTTCTCCAGGAACTAGCGAGGGCAGAAGAAGATGTGGTTCCGGAAATATCAGCAGGCCCGGAACGCTCAGGACTCCTTCTCCCCCAGAGGCAGAGGGGGACAAGGTGGATGCCATCCCAGAGGCAGAAGGGGTCCAAAGAACTTCAGGTCACGGGAACTCCTGAGGGCTTGCCCGACTGCTCCTCTCTGGAGGCAGTCAGGGGATGTTTCTCGAGGCACCTGGCTCAATGGGAGTCCATCACGACAGATCGCTGGGTGCTTCATATAATATCCAGAGGCTATTCAATCCCCTTCATAAACAAGCCCCCTTACTCAAGGCGCCTCCCAGATGTTCCACCCACTCAAAGGGAGGCTGCGGCTCTGGAAATAGAAAAGCTGTTAAAAAAGAGCCATCCAGCATGTGCCCCCAGACCAGTCCAGATCAGGCATCTACTCCAGGTTCTTTCTGGTGCCAAAAAAAAGGGGGACTTAAGGCCAGTTCTCGACCTGTCAAGAATGAACCTTTTCGTTGCCAAGGAGAAATTCCGGATGGTCACACTCCAATCCATCCTGCTCCTCTTGCAGGAGGAGGACTGGATGTGCTTCATAGACCTCAAGGATGCGTACTACCATATTCTCATGGACAGATGGTCCAGGAGGTTTCTCCGCTTTCGGCTAGGGGCCAGTCATTACCAGTTCAGGGTGCTACCCTTCGGTCTCACCACAGCCTCCCAGGTGTTCACCAAGGTCATGGCAGTTTTAGCGGCCCACCTGAGGCTCCAGAGCATACAGGTCTTCCCATACCTATACGACTGGCTTCTCACTGCCCCCACCAGGCATCTACTCTCTCTAGCCAGGGACTTCTTCCTCCATTTATCATCCCAGTTGGGGAACACTATAAATGTCAAGAAGTTGTTCCTCCAACCTGTTCAGGTTATAGACTTTATAGGGGCCAGGATAGATTCCCTTCAGGTCAAGGCTTTCCTAATGCCAGACAGACTTCACAGCATGACTCTACATGTACTAGCTCTTCTTCAGTCTCCTGCTCCCCCAGCAGAGTTAGTCCTGAGAGCTTTGGAGTCCATGGCGGCAGCGATCAATTTGATCCCTTATGCTTGCCTGCACATGAGGGTTTTACAGTGGACTTTGCATGTCCAGTGGTCCATTCTGCATCATCCGCTAAACTTGCCGAGCCCCCTCAGCAGGGTTTGCAGGAACTCCCTCGTGGTGGCTCCAATCCCGAGTCCTTCATGAAGGACGACCTTTTGTTATGCCCCTACCCCAGGCAACAGTGACCACGGACATCTCCTGCCTAGGGTGGGGGGTCATTGTGCGTTCAGGACTGTCCAAGGCACGTGGACTCATACAGAGACTATTTTGCATATAAATGTACTGGAGATGAGGGCGGTCCTTTTAGCGTTGCAGGCCCTTCATGCCTTCCTTCCTCTGGGGACTATTGCGATCCAGTCAGACAATATGTCAGTGGTCTGGTATATCAACAAACCAGGGGGAACCAGGTCCTATCCTCTTTGCCGAGAGGCCATGAGAGTTTGGAAATGGGCGATCTTCACCAACTGCTTCCTGTTAGCGATGCACTTTCCGGGTCTGTCCAACATTCTGGCGGACAAATTGAGCAGAATTATTCTCTCCCATTATGATTGGTCTCTGAACTCTTCCGTAGCGGAACAGATCTTCCTCAAGTGGGGTCAGCCTTGCTGCGATCTCTTCGCATCGCCTTCCAACGCGAAGTGCAGCGAGTTTTTTGCTCTTATTCCCCCTTTAGGGGAAGCCCCCAGAGACACTCTAGTCCATGCCTGGCTGCCCCGTCTTCTTTATGCGTATCCACCACTTCCGCTGATAACAAAATCTTTGCAGAAAGCTCATCGGTTGGGAAGCAAGATTATCCTCATAGCCCCATTCTGGCCTCGTCAAGTCTGGTTCCCCTGCCTACGGTCTCATCTCATAGCTCCTCTCTGGATCTTGGATCCCATTCTGGATCTGATCTCTCACCCCTCGGGAATGACCCCTCCGAATCTGGATGAGCTCAAGCTCTCAGCTTGGCTGATCCAGTTCCCTTAATTGCCAGGACACCCGGTATCTCTTCCCTAGTCAAGTCCATTCTGGTGGCGGCACATAAATCCTCTACCAGGAAGATTTACAATAGTAAATGGAAACATTTTTCCATTTGGGCTTCACATAAGAACCTGGATCCTTTTACTGCTCCTATTCCAGCGGTTCTAGAATTCTTGTCTTATATTTTTCAGCAGGGGGCCAGTTCATCTACTGTAAAGGTTCAGCTGGCTGCTATTTCCCATTTTCATATTGGGGACAACTTTGGTTCTCTTGCTGCTACCAGAATTTGTAAGGCCTTTCTAAAAGGTACCTTTATTTTGAGACCTCCTATCAAAAATTCATCCCCACCGTGGGACCTGACCTTAATTCTTCAGGCGTTAGTATCGCCTCCGTTTGAACCTGTAGCTTCTGTTGATCTGAAGTTCTTGTCATGGAAGATGGCCTTTTTGGTAGCCATTACCTCAGCCAGGAGAGTGTCGGAGCTTCAAGCTCTTTCTATCAAATCTCAGTACCTTGCATTTCACAAGGATAGGGTATCTCTCAGGACTAATCCCTCTTTTCTTCCCAAAGTGGCTTCTGAGACGAACATTAAGCAAGCCATTAATTTGCCAGTTTTTTTTCCCCAGTTACCAGAACAAGGGGCAGTATAAACTTCATTTACTGGATGTTCACAGACAGTTAAGTTTTTATTTACACAGGATGGCTGTCTTTCGTAAATCTGACCAACTTTACGTCTCCTTTGCAAAACCCTTTTTAGGGAAACCGATTTCTAAAGTAACTCTCGCCAGATGGATTTTGAGTTGTATTCTCTTAGCATATAGAGAATCTGGCTTGCCAGAACCAATGGGAGTTCGTTCTCATTCTATGCATTCTATGGAACGTCTGCTGCATTCTGGTCTAGAGTTTCCCTGGATGACATTTGTTCAGTGGCTACCTGGGCGTCCTCTCACACCTTTATTTCTCATTATAAGCTAGATTTGGTGTCTAGAGGAAGGGCTGCTTTTGGCTCTGCAGTGCTCCGGAATATTCTTCCTTGAAGACCTCCCAAGATTTCGGGTAGCTGGGGACTCTGTCCCACAGGTTGCTAATCAAATGAAGTTAACTACTTCAGATAAAGAAGTTATGTACTCACCATAACATTCCATCTGAGTAGGTAACTTCATTTGTCAGCAACCGTCCCTCCCCCCCCCCCCCGTACCTGAATAGTTATTTAGCTGAACTCAAGGTTTGGATGCTCGAGTTTTGTTTGTCTCTGAGCCAGGTTTTCTCAGGTTGTTAGTTTGTTTTGTTGTTTGTGCAGGTGGCAAACGCGATCTGAGGAATGGAAGGAGGTTGCAGGGTAGTATGGGTAGGGGGGTGGAGCTTGGAGCTCGGATCTTTAGCTTGGTATGCTGCCGGCTCGGATCCGTATTGGATCCGTAACCCACAGGTTGCTGATAAATGAAGTTACCTACTCAGATGGAACGTTATGGTGAGTACATAACTTCTTTTTTCCCTTTTTCCCTTTCTCTTTGTTGCTGATCTATCTGATAAATGGCCTTATAGTTTTAAAAAATGCCACAAATGTGGGCACAAATTGCCCCTTTCAGATGCCCATGCTTTATGCGTTTATTGCTTGGGGGCACAGCATCTCCAAGAGGACTGCTGAGTATGTAAGAACTTCAATCCTACAGCCATAGCAGTCAGGAAGAATAAGTTAATATTAAAGGGGTTGCTTCCATCAACCTTCAGTGAAGCTATTTTTGGGGCTCATTCCCTCAATACAAAAATTAAGAAGTCTTTGACTAAGTCTCTGAGACCTTCTACTTCATCGACTCCATCTTCGGAGCCGCCTAAGAAAAAGCCAAAGCTGGATCTGAAACCAGTTCAGATCCAAAAAAAAAATCTGTGGATCCAAACTCTTCTGATACAAGTATCTTATTTAGGACAAGATACTCACTGACAATGGACCAAGTACCTTCCAGGGTTCCCTCTCCTTGTTTGGGGAGATGCTGTTCCAGGTCACCGTCCCTTGCCTCATCTCATTCTTCCAGGAGTTTGACCGAGGAAGGCTTTGTCTCTATACATAGTTTCATAGAGACTCATTGGAGGCCTTGCTTATAGGGCCTATAAGGGATCATGTAGGCCAGGAAGTCCTATACCTCCATAAATGAGCTAACACTAGGCCAGAGATCTAAATGTACTTTAATAAATAAATAAGACAAGGTGTAGGGATAGATTGGTTATGCAGTGCCTACCCCTTCTCTGTGATAACATTTTTCCCCAATTTAAGCAGTGTGACACACTGTCTGCCTTAAAAAGGGGCTGGACAACTGGATGGCAATTCATAAATTCACCCTTGGCAGGACTGGCCTAGCCATCCTTTTTTTTGTTTAAAAAGAAGCATCTTTATTAAATTATCACTTATGACATAGGCAATCATACATTTATATAAATGAAAACAAACCACATTGACATAATCTTAGCTGCAACCATTATACATCACAAACCATAGTGACATAATTTCAGTTGCAGATATTATACATCACTTATAGTCTACCCAATTATTCTCAGTCAAATATTACATAGCTCATTCATATCCTGACTTCTTTTAAACCTCATTCCTCTCCTGTATGTATTATTCCCACAATTACCATTTTTTCTATGTAATTTGCTCCTACCCTTTTCTAAAGATCCCAAGTCCAGTTGTTTTATATCTGTTACCATATTCACTACTTCTAGTACAGTTTGTTTAGACTTTGATTTCCATTTTTTAGTAATTGCATTTTTGGCAACCAGTATAATTAGACTCAGCAAGGCCTTATTGTATCAAATCAATGCTGCTTCTGTATCATAGCTGAGAAAAATAATTTCTTTAGATGCAGCAATTCACTCACCGTGTATTTCTGATAGAGTAGTCTGCAGGGAATCTTTAAAGTAGGTAACTTCATTACATTTCCAGAAAATATGTTCCCAACTACCTCTTTCTTCCCTATCACACTTCCAACATTTGTTGTCTACCTGAGGAAAAATTCTTTCATGTCTACTTGGGGTATAAAATACCTATGTAAACATTTCCAAGCAAAAAATCCAAAGTCTTCAAAATTTTTAGCAGCAGCATCTGATGTTTAATTTTCTTTCTATCCTCAGCTGTTGGATTTGGATCTGATCCTCGGATCTGACTTGACTGTTACTAAAGCTCATGGCCACCAAAAAGCTCTCACGCTCCTCCCTTACCCATATTGCACCAACCTGTAACATACCTTAGATCTCGTTTGCCGTTTTTCTTGAAAAGACGTGGTCAGCCAGATCTCTCAAGTTTTTCTAAAGATGTGTTTTTTCTTACACTTTCCTTTTTTTCTTGTCATAAATCTCATTGCTATATTAATCATTTACCTTTTTACACTTAGTGTAATACTTTTCTAAGATCGTTAGTAATTCTTCTAGTCCTTGTTTCTGCTATTGTTACATGTTAGTATAGTCTTTCATACCATTGCTGGTATTCTGTTTTCCCTTTATTCTCTGTTTTCAAAAAAAAGTTTCCTTTTTTTCCTTTTCTCTTTGTTGCTGGTTTATCTGATAAATGGCCTTATAGTTTTAAAAAATGCTAAAAATGTGGGCACAAATTGCCTCTTTCAGATGCCCATGCTTTATGCGTTTATTGCTTGGGGCCACAGCATCTCCAAGAGGACTGCTGAGTATATAAGAACTTCAATCCTACAGCCATAGCAGACAGGAAGAATAAGTTAATATTAAACGGGTTGCTTCCATCAACCTTCAATGAAGCTATTTTTGGGGCTCATTCCCTCAATACTAAAATTAAGGAGTCTTTGACTAAGTCTCTGAGACCTTCTACTTCATCGACTCCATCTTCGGAGCCTCCTAAGAAAAAGCCAAAGCCAGCTCTGAAACCAGTTCAGATCCACTCCTTTTCAGATCCAACAAAAAAAAATCAGTGGATCCAAACTCTTCTGATAGAAGGATCTTATCTAGAACAAGATACTCACTGACAATGGACCAAGTACATTCCAGGGTTCCCTCTCCTTGTTTGGAGAGATGCTGTTCCAGGTCACCGTCCCTTGCCTCATCTCATTCTTCCAGGAGTTTGACTGAGGAAGATGTGGACAGAATAATAAGGAGATTCTGCTCGGTGCAATAAAGATTGGTATTCTTCTGGCTTCTGCCCCCTTGGGTCAGCAAGCCCATCCATCTGCCACATCACCATTTGCTGCTCCATCTCTGATCTGACCAGTTGTTTCAGGGTCCCTGGATCTGAACTTAAAGGGTCCATCCAGCTCAGATCCAAAGATGCCTTTATCTTCGGATCCAAAGCTTTCTGTGAATGTACTGGTTCTGACATCTTCGGATCTGGATGACTTTTGGAGCTGAAGCTGCCTTGTCAAGTCTGAGGTGTTGGAGTCAACTCAGAGGTTTTTGGAGCCATCTCTGACCCTCAGAGTTTCAGCACTGGTTAGCTCGGCTCCAACTTCCACTTCTGGAAGATTGCTCTTGAGGCAGAGGGACGCAGCCATGATCTTCCTTCTTCCCGGAGTGATTTGCCTTTGAGGTAGTAAAGAGAGTGTTTTCTGCTCCAACAGGATGGACAGCTCTAACCCCCTAGGATCTCCAGTCTGGTTTCTAGATGTCTCTGTACTTAGTGCCGCATCATTCTACGCCACAGGGACAGACAGCTCAAGGCCCCCAGACCACCCAGCAGGGTTTTATGATCTCTTCCAACACTTCACCGTAACATCCCACCAAGGAAGTCCCTAGGAAGAGAAAGTGCAAGAGGAGCCACTTAGACTCTCTGCAAGAGTCAGTCATTGAGGATACTGATTTAGATGAAGGCGGAGGATCCGCACAATTGCCTATGGAAGATGTCTCATTTGGAGACATCCTTGAAATCCTGAAGCAGAGAGGTGGTTTGTCCTCCAGCAACCCTTAACCAGAGGAATCAGTATTTCTGGAAGCCTTTGGAGCTGGCCTGTCTACCTCCTGGGTTACTCTGCCAACTGATGAGCTCATTGATTTGGCCTCTAGGCGGGCGTGGAAGGAAACTGATTCAGTTGAGGCAATCTGCAAAGTTGATTTACTGCATTATTGTTTGTTTTCCTGAACTTTTTGCACTTTTAAAGTTTGTTTTTGCTTAAATTAACTGGTAGGCTACACACTCAAGTGTGCTAGCCTATTTAAAGCATTTACTGTTGTTACTGTATCTATTTTCTGCTACTTTGTAAGAAAAAAAAAAATATATATATATATATATATATATATATATATATATATATATATATATATATATATCCTTGTTTCCCGCCTTTACTGAACTAGAATAGTCCAGTCTTCAAGTATTGCTGATCTCTGGGCTGTGTCATAGTTCCTGTGTTGCCCATATCCTTGTTTGGATAGGAGGAAGCTTCTTTGTTCACCAGTGGGAGTGGGGAGCTCTGAGCAGCCTATCTGTCCCTAAAGGAGTGGTTCCAGCCCAGTAACTTGTATCTTATTGGCCGTTTTGGGCCATTTCCTAGCTCTTTCTAACCCCCTGCTATAAAGCCTGCTTTAGTGCTTGTAATTGACTCAGCACAGCTCCTCGTGGTGTCCTGCAGAGTTCTACAAGCAGCGGCGAGTGGAAGAGTGACTTTCCATTGATTTATAAGTATTTTTTGGCTACTTATTTCCAACTGCTTTTTCTCGCCGAAAAGCGAGTTTCTATAACTAAATAAGCTCTGCAAAGTTGATTTACTGCATTATTGTTTGTTTTCCTGAAATTTTTGCACTTTTAAAGTTTGTTTTTGCTTAAATTGACTGGTAGGCTACACACTCAAGTACGCTAGCCGATTTAAAGCATTTACTGTTGTTACTGTATCTATTTTCTGCTACTTTGTAAGAAAAAAAATATATATATATCCTTGTTTCCCACCTTTACTGAACTAGAATAGTCCAGTCTTCAGGTATTGCTGATCTCTGGGCTGTGTCATAGTTCCTGTGTTGCCCATATCCTTGTTTGGATAGGAGGAAGCTTCTTTGTTCACCAGTGGGAGTGGGGAGCTCTGAGAAGCCTATCTGACCCTAAAGGAGTGGTTCCAGCCCAATAACTTGTAGCTTATTGGCCATTTTGGGCCATTTCCTAGCTCTTTCTAACCCCCTGCTATAAAGCCCGCTTTAGCGCGAATTTGCACATATCGCAGCATCGGGCAGCGCCGCTTAATCAGGTTTAAATATTCCTGGCTCCACAAAGACTGCTCTTCATTTTTTTCCCCTTGGAACTGCTCTAACTCTCAATCTAAACATTCTATTCTCAATCTAAAAACCCCGCACTTGCTCCTATAAGCATTTTGTATAAGTTAAGCACTTTTTAACTAAAAAAGCACTGCATCCTCCTAAAATCCCCTTGAGTACCCTATCCCCTATAGGTCCTTTCTGATTCATTTACATAGCAGTTCCTTATACTATTCTGGCATGTCAAAAGGTCAGTTGCTGGCTTCCTCTCCAGTTCAGCTGGTGAATCTGGGAATCTTGAAGCAATGTTACAACTGCCTCATGTACACAGACAACCCTCTCCTCCTCCCAACAAATACAAATATATGTGAGAGATGCAACCATATAGCCAAACTGGAGGCTGACTCAGTACTAGCATAACCAGTCAGGAGAAGAGGGTAACCACACACACCACAAATCCAGTCTCACATAGACCTACAACAACTGCAAACCAAACACATAAACACATAAAAACATACTCGGAGGCTCTAAATAAAAATCTGCCAAAGCAACAGAGACCTCCAAAGCAGACATCCAAGCAACCACTATCTCAAAATAAAACACATGCAACACATAGTTCACAAAGTCAGTGTGCCAAACAGTCACAGCCCTTAAGGCTAAACAACATACCTGATACACTTGTAATAGGTGACTCTATAGTCAGACACACTGACGTCTCGCTCACCAGGCTGAACAAGGAAAAGGTCGCAGTAAGCTGCCTGTTGGGCGCTAGAATCCGCCACATAACACAAGCACTCAGGTCACTCCAAAGCAGGTACAAATATGACTCAGTCATTGTCCATGCTGGTGTGAATGACCTGAGACGTACCTCCCTGGACTACATGAAAAGAGACATAGAGGAGCTCTCTGATTATGTAGCCCAGGCCGGTATGACCCTGACCTTAATCAGCATCTTACCCTCACCAAGAATGATGCCACAGTATAAAGACAAAATGATCAATTTTAACAATTGGCTTAAGTATTGGTGTCATTCTAAGGGGATCCAATGTCTGTCTGCTTGGAATGACATGCTCGACAAGCCACGCTGCTTCGCAAGGGACTGCTTGCATCTGTCACCCCTGGGCTTTCGGATATTGGCAAAGGCTCTTGCCACCCCCATAGTGCCTTTTTTAGGCAAGGCTCAAAAGACAAACCCACATCCCTAAAAAACACAAGTAGAAAGAAACTAAGGGTAATGCTGCTCAACGCCAGAAGTCTAAACCTCAAGATGCATGCTCTCGAAGCCCTCCTCAGTATGGAGAACATTGATGACTGTGCAGTGACAGAAACCTGGTTCAAGGCTCCCGAGAGCACCCCAGCACTACCAGGTTATACCTCATATCATGCTTTTCGGCTCCAGAACTTGGACCGAACCACAAAAGGAGGGGGAGTATCCATATTCATCAAGGATACCCACACCTTCAGGTTAGTGGCAATGCACGAAGCATCGGAGACCATCCATGTGCAACTAACAGTGGGCAAAACTACCCTCCAGTTTGTAGCATGCTACAGACCACCCTCTCAAACTCAGGAAACCCACTCGGCCTTCCTAAAGACATTGGAGAATATGAAGGTCTCTCCAAACACCATCATATTGGGGGACTTCAACTACCCAAACATAGACTGGGAGCATTACTCAAGCCCCAACACCCTAGCCCAAAGGTTCCTAGAATTCATAAACTCAAATGCTATGGAACAACTAGTCACCTCTCCCACAAGAGGGGAAAACATATTAGACCTGATCATCACAAACATGGGGACACAATGTTCCATACCAGAAGTATACCCCTCATTGGTAAGATCGGACCATAAATGAATCTCCCTGGAAATCCACATCCCGCCCCCACCCCCAGCACAGAAGACCACAGTGAAGAACTTCTCAAAAGCTGACTTCACACTTCTTAAGACTGAAGTGGAATCCTTCAAGGCCCCCGGGCCAGTGGAAACCACAGCCCACTCTGCTGAATCCTTTATAAACGCATTCTATGGACACCTACAGGAATGCATGGATCATGCAATCCTAAATAAAACCAAGACCCATTCCCCCAAAGGCAGGCGTCCTGTCTGGTGGACCCCAGCCATTAATAAGCTATACAACAGAAGGAGGAAGCTACTACATGATAGAGCAAAATCCCTAAAAGGGAAGGCATCTCTGATCAGTACTAGCAAAAAATTACCAACACTCATAAAATCATCTACGGCCAACTTTGAGAGAAAAATTGCACAAGACACTAAAGATAATCACAAGACTTTCTTTAGTTATGTTAGAAACCTATGTGGAAACTCCCAGATATGCTCAGTTAGTCCAAAATGACAAAAAATACACTGAACCCACAGACATTGCCAACATACTAGCAGACAGGTTCAGAGCAAATTTCTCCCCCCCCCCCTTCCCCCCAAAAGGACAAATATCTATCCCAGCAGAGTGTTGCCTCCCTGACATCTCAGATGCCCAGGTGAGAGCCACCCTCTACAAAGCTAAAAACACAGCATCAATGGGACCAGACGGTGTCCCGGGTTGTGTGCTACATGAACTAAAAGAAGAGCTAAACCCACACATAAGGCTGCTGTTTAATCTCAGCCTTACTACAGGATATGTACCCAAAGAATGGCATACAGCAACAGTGGTCCCACTCCACAAAGGAGGTGCTTCTACGGACCCTGGAAACTACCACCCCATAAGCTTGACGAGCCTGGTCTGCAAAGCTATGGAGAGGATCATTATGGAACTCATAAACAAAGACATTGGGGACCTACAGACATTGGATCCTACCCAATTCGGCTTTATTAAGGGCAGATCCTGCCTCTTGAACCTGGTCGACTTCTTTGAAACAGTCACCAAGGCCATTGATGAGGGTAAGGTAGTTCAGCACAAACCAAGTTCTATGCAGGTGGGGGATGCATGGTCCAAACCAAATATCCAGAAAAACAGACAGGCCAGCAGAAAAAGCAGGAATGATGCAGAGTCAAAAATACAATATATAAAGGTTTATTTGTAAACCCAAATAACCACAGACCGGTTTCGGCAGAATATGCCTTCCTCAGTGTGTTACAGACGGATAAACAGAGGATGAAAAATACATATACATATATATATAGTATATATATAGTATATATATATATATATATATATATATATATATATATATATATAGCATAAAAACTTCCCTGTCATTCATTAATATTCATGAATAAGAACAGGGACACCAAAAACAGTGCAATTCAAAATGAATGATACTAGTAATGATAATTTCAAAAAATAAATGCAAAACAGTATACATATTTAGATAGACCAGTTATGCTAGAATATGTATGGAACATGTTAATAACATGAGAATATATTATAACAGGACAATATATTATAAATATAGCAAATAATGGAATGAATTTGATAACCACCCTGATGTAGTCAAAGCAAAGTGCGCAGAAATGTGCAGAGTGCAAAATACAGGGGAAATATTCAATATCCTGCTGTACTAGGTTAGCAAAAAATCTGATAAACATATATCATCATGATAAAAAAGAACATTATAAAAATATATGTATTATGGAACGAATTGGTATATGAAGTAAGAAACATACACTGAAGTGAATGAAGTAAGAAACATACACTGGCTTACAAGAAGTAAAGTGATACCTGAGTAACGATGTTCATAGGTATATATAGTCATGATAAGTCGGCATATGAATGTTGGTATGTTCACATGATAGGATATGTAGTGAACAACTGTGACATAAGAAAAGTTATGGAAATCAAGGTTAGAAATGATCATTGAGTCCTGGACTGAAAATAGCTCCCAAAGTAATGATCCAATATTTCTCCTTCTGATTTAGAATGCCATGCCAGCCTTGTTTATTGCTACGATCACCCACAATTCGATCAATAATCATAAACATAAATAGTGCTTGTGGATGTTGGAGGAGGTGTTGGTACATAACATTGGTGGTCCTTTTGTTTTTGATGTCACTGCGATGTTCATTAATCCTGCTTCTAAGTTGTCTGGAGGTTTGACCCACATAGA
Source organism: Protopterus annectens (assembly GCF_019279795.1). NCBI lineage: Eukaryota > Metazoa > Chordata > Ceratodontiformes > Protopteridae > Protopterus > Protopterus annectens. Next base: position 1,629,554,325 of record NC_056725.1, read on the forward strand.
AAGCCCCACAGTGACAGGTAGCTAAATATATAACCCAGTCACTACTGCAATTGCCAAATACCTTGCATTCAAACACCTTGCTGGTGTTCCTGCTGGAGAACTGTTTGGATTTGGTAATCTGTTGACATGATCCACAATGACCACATGGGTGTGTGCCCAAGAGTTCGTGTCCCGTAAGGGTTAACTGTTTGTGAATAGCCCCACCACTGCCTGTATGTTTGTAGTGAGAGAGGTGTGATCCTAACGTTTTACCCCTTTTGTATGAAAACTTGCATTCCTCGCCTAGAAGGGATCTGAGCTGGTCATTGGCGAGCAGAATATTCCAATGTCTTTTGATAGTATCACGGATGACATTATAATTCCTACCATAGGTAGTGATAAACCTAATGGTAGGTTGTGCAGTGTCAGTAGGTGGATTCTTGTAATCCAATAATTCCATTCTCTCCTTGTTCTTGGCTCGATTTCTCGCCAGATTGATGTCAACATAACGATATCCCCTGTTCATAAATCTGCGGCAGAGATCTGTACTGGCCATATGATGCTCCTCCTGATTGGAGCAAAGACGTTTCATACGCATAAACTGTGATACAGGGATGTTTCTGATGGTGTGACGTGGGTGCATGCTAGAAGCGTGTAAGATAGTGTTATATTGGGGATATTTACGAAAGACCTTCGTGGACACCGTATTGTCCAGGTTTCTGTAGACAGTCACATCCAGAAAGTTGATGGTTTGTCATAGGTAAGAGAAAATTCCAATCCCCAGATGTTACCATTAAGATACTCCACAAATTCATGTAGATATGCCACATCCGCACGCCACACCATCCAGCAATCGTCCAAGTATCGACGCCAAATATCCATTTCCACCAGGTATAGATTGTGGGACATATCATAGATCATGCACTCTTCAAAATATGCCATGAATAAATCCGCATATATGGGAGCAAAGGATGCTCCCATGGCAGTACCCTGAAGCTGCCAGTAGCATTCCCCTTGGAAATAAAAGACGTTCTTGTCGAGTACATGTTCAGATAAGTAAATCAACAGTGTGTTGAATCCTGATGTATACAAGTTGGCCCTATCCAACCAGTACTGTAATGATTGTAATCCAGCCCAGTGTGGAATGCTGGTGTACAGTGCTTTGACGTCTAGTGTGCACATGAGCCAGTCGGGTTCCAACTGTATGTTCTGAATGATCTTGAGAAACTGAGTGGTGTCTTGTAATCTGGCCCTGACCAAATCCAAGAGTGGTTTAAGGTATTGTGTTAGAAATGCTGAGAGGGGCTCAGTTAAAGATCCTATCCCTGACACAATAGGTCTTCCTGGAGGCTTAGTTAATGATTTGTGAATCTTGGGTAATAAATAAAGAATTTGTTTGCGTGGTTCAACAACTTTAAGATGGGACACACACTTTTGACTAATGATTCCCTCCTCACATGCCAAATTCAAGAATAAATCAATTTGACATTTGAAATTGGGAGTGGGATCAAAAGACATTTTCATGTAACATGTTTTATCAGACAATTGTCGGAGACCCTCCTGTATATAAGCATCCAGATCGTGAACAACTACTGCGCCTCCCTTGTCCGCTGGTAATACTGCAATTGTTTTGTTATTGCGGAGTTGTTCCAGGGCCAGATTCTCGTTTTGATTGAGATTATTCGCCATCATGGTGTGACCATAATTCTGAAAATGAAGATCCCTAAGGACAGATTTCATAAATATTGATACATGCTTGCTCATGGGAGGTTGGAATTCCGATTTACCAAATCTGAACTCATCAGATCTTTGAGAGCATGAATTCGCAAAAAATAATTTGAGGTTTAGATTCCGACAAAAGCCCAAAACATCATTCACAACATGATATTCATGGGAAAAGAAGCCAGGTATAAAGTTCAGGCCTTTATTAAGTAAAATTAATTGATCCCCAGTCAATGCCACCCGTGAAAGATTGAGAACATTCTGATTAATAGTTATTGCTTCATTTAGGTCAAGAAATTCTTGATCAGACCCTCCAGGGAATTGTCTATTGTGTTTGTTTAGTTATCATTACTAGTATCATTCATTTTGAATTGCACTGTTTTTGGTGTCCCTATTCTTATTCATGAATATTAATGAATGATAGGGCAGTTTTTATGCTCATTGGTCAATTCATACTATATATATGTATATGTATTTTTCATCCTCTGTTTATCCGTCTGTAACACACTGAGGAAGGCATATTTTGCCGAAACCGGTCTGTGGTTATTTGGGTTTACAAATAAACCTTTATATATTGTATTTTTGACTCTGCATCATTCCTGCTTTTTCTGCTGGCCTGTCTGTTTTTCTGGTAAGGTAGTTCACACAGCCTACCTTGACCTTGCAAAAGCCTTCGACACAATACCCCACTCGGGCATCATAGACAAGCTCTCCAGCTTAAATATAAACCCCTATGTCATAAGATGGGTTGCAAACTGGCTCAAGGACAGAACCCACAAGGTCAGAATTGCTGGAGCCATGTCAGACTCTAAACCAGTCACAAGTGGCATCCCACAGGGCTCGGTCCTGGAACCTCTCTTGTTCGGTATTTATTTTTCTGAGGTACAGGCTAACATGGGAGGATTGTGGCTGACCAAGTTTGCAGATGACTGCAAACTGGGCACCATAATTAATTCTCCAGTGGACACAAGTATCCTTCAAAAGGTTCTCATAGAAACGGAAGACTGGTGCCAGAGCCATGGCCTTAAACTAAATGCCACAAAGTGTATAGTCATACCCTTTGGGAAAAACAAAGTGCCCACAAATTACCACATAGGTGGTAATCCATTAAGTACGGAAGAGGTAATTATGGACCTCGGGACCCAAGTTGACAGTAACCTCTCGTTTGACACTCACATTGCCAAAGTGGTCAGAAAGACCTTCTATATTGCCCACCTTATCATGAAGGGATTCACATCTAGATCGGGAGAGGTCATTGTGCCCCTTTACCCTTCCCTCATCAGGCCCATAATTGAGTACAATGCCCCATTTGGGATGTACCTTACCCGACACATGCAGCAGTTGGAAAGACCCCAAAAGTACCTCACCAAGAGGATCAAGGGACTCAAATATATGCCATATGCTGCCCGGCTAAAGAAACTTCAGCTCTACTCAGTTGCATACCGCCTACTCAGAGGTGATCTATGCCTGACGTACAAGGCCATGTCCAACCCAGAATTAATGGACATGCTCCACCTCAGAAAATCCAAATCCACCAGAGCTACGCTAGCGAGACATTTGAACCTCAGCACAGAAATAAATAGGACATGCTAGAGGGACATATTCATAACCCAGAGGCTCCCTTCACTCTGGAATAAAATCCCAGTCCATGTTAGGCAGAGCCCCTCACTGACTCTCTTCAAGAGAAATCTTGACGAGTGGATGGGAGATCGTAGGTTTACCCCGGGGGTCACTTATGTGTCACTGCTAGACAGAGGTACAGTAAACCTAACCTTAAAATGGGCACAGTAAAAGGCCTATCAAGTTCTGGAATAAGAGGGTGCACATGGATGCTATGGTTGTGGCTGCGGCCACCAAGAAGGAACTTGCTGAGCAAAGTTCTTCTGTCAATCCCCTTTACAGGGAGTCTAGTGCAATGGACAGATTTGGGAAGCATGTATATGCATCAGTGACCTTTGAACTTAGGTCACTGAACTTTTTAGCATATTTTACCAGACAACAAAGGGACTTGATCAAGAAACTTTCAAAATCCCTTTCCAGAACAATTACAGCTGAGACTCAGTCTCCTGTGGCCTCTCTGTTGGCCACCCTCCAATCTTTTTCAAATTTGTCCATGAGGCTTATCTTGCATACAGTCGAAGGTGCTTTAAGGGCAGTGGGTTATATCATTTCCCTTAGGAGGCATGCCTGGATGTGCTTATGTGATTTTGCGGAGCCTTTCAAATCCTTGTTCATCAGTGCACCCTTTGACGGCAGTTCATTGTTTGTCTTAAAAGTGAAGGACACATTCTCCAGGTGTGAAAAAGCTGGGAAGACCTTGACTGCAGTGGCTATATATTTTTTGACCCCTCAAAGATCTTTTTCTAGGAATCAACAAGGTGGATGGAAAATATGGTTCAGGAAGTCCCAGGGTCCTTTCCAGGGCACAAGTGGAAATAGTTCCGCTAAGGGCAGAGGGGGGAACTCAAATGGTCACGGCCGCCCATGCGGCAGACGAGGCCCGCAAAACCAAAGGTCCAGAGATTCTTTCTCTGATAGACCCTACCAGCACTCTTGAAAGGAGGCCAAATTGTCCCCATCATTAGGCAATTGGGGGTTGACTTTCTCTGCACCAGAGAACCTTGCTAGATATAACAAGAGATATTTGGGTGCAGAGGATTATTTCCAGAGGTTACATAATTCCCTTTTCCCTTCCACCTCCAAATGTATGTAATATTTCTTGTGTTCCACCAATTCAGAGGAAGGCAGAAGCACTAGAAATACAAAAACTGCTAGGAAAAAGAGTTGTCCAAGAGGTCTCACCAGACCAGATAGAATCCAGAACTTACTCAAGATTTCTCTTTAGTGCCAAATTAAATAGGGGACTGGAGACCAATTTTGGATCTCAGCGACTTGAACAAGTCAGTTAGATATACAAAGCCTTGGATGGTCATGGTTCAAGCCATTCTACCCTTCCTGCGCAAGGACAATTGGATGTGCTCAATAGACCTTCAGGATGCTTAATATCGCATAAAAATGAACAGACGATAGCAGCTCACTTGAGACTGCAGGGATTCAGAGTGTTTCCATATCTAGACAACTGGCTCATTACTGCCCGACCAGGTACTTACTAATAAGTGCAATAGATTAGGTACTTTGGACTTGTTCTCATCTGGGGATAACCAAAAATTAGTTACAACTGACTCAAACCTTGGAATTTATAGGAGCAGTGTTCAACACAGTGTCAGTGACAGCTTCTCTTCCTCTCTCAAGAGTGCAGACTGTCAGATTCTAGGTCAGAAAAACAATTTTCAGTACCAGAATTTCAACTCAATTGATTCTGTAAACCTTGGGGTCAATGTCCAAGGCCATCATTTTAGTTCTTCTAGTGAGATTTCATATAAGAATTCTTCAGTGGATGCTAATAACTCAGTGGTTGATTCTTTATCAATGCATGTCAGCACAAATACGAATCACTCAAGCATGCAAGAAATACCTTTGTTGGTGTATTCAATTAGATCAAGTTCTACAAGGCCGTCTTTTCATTCTCTCTCAGCCCAAGGAGTATAGTGTCCACAGACGCTTCCTAGATTGGGTGGGGGGCACTTATGGGGGAATATAGTCCAAGGCACTTGATCTCCAAAGAAGCCAACATGCATATCAATGTTCTGGAAATGAGAGCAGTTCTCTTAGGGTTGCAGGTATTCCAAGACTCTCTCCCTTTTGGGACAACTGTGATCCAGCTGGACAATATGTCAGTAGTTTGGTACATCAACAAACAAGATGGAACCAGGTCTTACCCGTTGTGTCAGTAAACCCTTAGAGTCTAGCAGTGGGTGATCTCATCCAACCTCTTTCTCATAGCAATGCACATTCTGGAGAAGTCCAGTGTGATAGCAGACAAATTGAGCAGGTCCATCCTTCTACATTATGATTGATCTCTCAACTTAAAAGTGACAGAAATGATTTTCCTTTAGTGGAGCCAGCCTTGCTGGAATCTTTTTGCTTATCCCCTAAACAACAAATGCAGCAGCTACTTTGCTCTAATCCTCCCTCCGGGGAAATCACAGAGAGATGCTCTACTCCATGTCTTGTCCCCATGTCTCCTTTATGCTTACCTGCCAATTCCCTTAATTCCAAAGTTTCTACAGAAAGCTGCCAGGTTGAAGAGCAAAGTCATCCTCATTTCACCTTACTGGCTTCAACAGATTTGGTTCCCCTTCCTTTGGTCTCATCTTCTTTACCCATCCTGGATTCTGGATCAAGTTCCAGACCTCCTGTATTTATCTGTATATCTAAAAACTTAAGCTAACAGCTGGATTTCTCCAGTTACATTAATAGCCAGACAACCAATGATCTCTTCCCCCCGTCTGTCATATACTTTTATCCTCCTATAAATCTTTTACAAGAAAACTTTACACAAGTAAATGGAAAAGGTTCATTTGCCGTGCACAACAAAAACACATTGACCCCTTCTCAGCTCCTCTACAAAGTGTACTTGAATTTTTGGCAACATTTTTAATGAGGGGGCTAGCTCCTCAGCTATTAAGTTCAGTTAGCAGCAATCTGTTATTTTCATATTGAATTTGAGAATTCTGTCACTTCGTCTAAACTTTGTAAAGCTTTTTTGAGAGGCACACTCCTACTGAGACCCCCATATAAAGATCCTACTCCACCATGGGATGTGAAATTGGTGCTGCAGCCTTTAATTCATTCTCCCTTTGAACCGGCAGCTAAGTGTGATCTTAAGTTCCTGACCTGGAAAACTATCTTTCTACTGGCCATTATCTATTTTAGAAGAATTTTAGAACTTCAGGCATTGTCATCTAATCCTCCCTACTTGATCTTTCATAAGGACAGAGTCAGATTGCGTACCAACTCTTTTTTCCTTCCTATGGTGGTGTCAAAATCCATTATCAATCAGTCCATTCATTTACCAGTTTTTGTTCCTAAATTTGCAAACAGTTGTGAATATGTGTTGCATTTATTAGATGTTCACAATTATGTTTTTACTTACATAGAACAAAAGGCTTTAGAAAGACAGCTCAATTAACTGTGTCCTTTGCAGATGCTAAATTGGGAAAACCAGTAGCAAAGGTAACCTTAGCCAGATGGCTGACAGATTGCATATCAGTTATCTACAACAAGTTGGGTCTAACTTTACCAAAACCTTTAAGAGCCTGTTCAGTTAGGTCCACAGCAACTTTTTCAGCGTTTCTATCTAGAGCTTCATTGGATGATATGTATGCAGCTGCAACTTTGGCCAGTCTTCATACCTTTATCACTCATTACAAACTGGATCTGGTCTCGAGGGGAAAAGCAGTCTTTGGCTCAACTGTGCTCAGTAATATCCTTCCTTAGAGTCCATCCAGGATTTCAGGTAGCTGGGAGCTCTGTCCCAGCAGTTGAGGATAGAATGAAAATCAACATCATCAGATAAAAAAGTTATGTACTTAGCACAACATTCCATCTGGGTTGTCCATTTTCATTCTTCCTCATCTTCCCAACCATCAGCCTCCAAACCTTTTTTACAATGGATTTCTGGAAGAAACAGAGGTTATAAGGACACCACTGTCCTTAATGTTGAGCTCCAGATATGACTTATTCTGTTATGAAATTTATAGTAGTTCTTTCTTCTTATGTAAGGCGGCAAATAAGATGTGAGGTATGTTAAGGGTTGGTGCGTTATGGGTAAAAGATGAGCTCAAAAGCTTTTTGGTGGCCACGAGCTTTAGTAACGTTTGAGTTGGATCCAAGGATTGGATCTGAAGCCAACAGTTGAGGAAAAATGAAAATGGATAACACAGATGGAATGCTATGGTAAGTACGTAACTTTTTTTCTGTTGTAGATTCTACTAAAAACTTTACCAGTGCTGGTCTTTCATTTAGGACCCCCATATTTCTTTCTCTTTGCCTATACTCTGATATCAGTCCTTGATAGGGAAGGCAATCTCTAACCTGCATTCCAAATAAATTTTTGGCGTCTTCCCATTCTATTATATTTCCCTCTCTAGTTATTTGTCCTGATTCATTGGTCCCTTTACCAGTTTTCTCCAGTAAATTCCAGCCCTCTCTTGCCTATTGTCTGTATATCTGATTGCAGTCATCCCTATCCACAGAATCTACTTTCTCCATTCCCATATTGGCTTAGTTCTCAGAATACTTTCTGCTACTTTACAAAAATAAAATTCTGCATGATTATTGTTATTCTCCTTAAAGGCCTGCATCCAAAATTCCAGTCTCTCCCTGTTTCTTGAGCATCCCCATCATCAAATTCACATGTTTATTTATTTACAGATGGCATTTCTTTATATAATTCAAAACTCATTTTGTCCATACCTAAAAGACCATTTACATTCTAGAATAATATTGATTAGCATAGCCATTATGGAAAATAAGTTTATGTATTTATTTGTAAACAAGAAACATCTTTATTAAACCATCACTTACGACACAGGCAATCATGCATTTATGTAAATGAAAACAAACCACACCAACACAATCCTAGTTGCAAGCATTTACATCACAAACCATTTTTCAATAAATGCTTTACTGAATCCATTCCATCTTTGGCCAAGCAACACAACCCCACCCCCCACCCTCCTCACATCAAACCCAAATACTCTTTCCACTGTCTTTTCTTTTTCTCCTGTGCCCACCTCCATAATAAAAAAAAACTTCTGTTAAAGCTTAAGCCTGCAAAACTTGCTTCTGACATCCTTCCCTGCGATTACCTGAAAATAGCAGCCGATACCTTAGCATAGCCAGTCTCTATCTTAATAAACCAATCTTTATCAGAATGCTATGTCCCTTCACTTTTGAAAATATCTTACATAATACCCCTCCACTGAACTCTCCAACTACCACTCCGTAGCCATCCTGTCGACACTATCTAAAATACTTGAGAAATGCATTCACTCTCAAGTCCTAGACTATTTACAAACCAATAACCTTCTTTCTAGCACCCAACATGGCTTTAGGCCATTCCATAGTACTACCACAGCCTTACTGTCTTTCACTAACACTATCCTTCATCACAAAAACAATGGCCTGTTCTCCTCTGCCACATTCCTGGACCTGTCCAAGGCTTTTGATATGGTCTCACACAAAAATACTACCCTCTGTTCTCACAAACCTCTTCTTTTTTCAGTCTGCTACAAAATGGTTTCACAGCTATCTAGATGGCTGCCAATAATCCGTTGTGTGGCATAATGATCTATCACCTCGACTTCCTGTCACACTTGGTGTCCCCCAAGGCTCCATCCTTGGACCACTGTTAGTCTCACTCTTCACCAATAATCTACTCACAGCCACCAAGCAGGCCACTCTCATACAGTATGCAGATGACTCAACTCTCATCTGCTCAGCCCCAACTATACCTGAACTTCATAAAATCATACAGGAAGCCTTTTCCTCTGTAGAAAACTGGCTATCCAATGCCCAGCTAATACTCAACACTAACAAGATGAATCTCCTCATCTTCCAACCCACTAAATCTAAACTAACTAACTCCCACTTCAATATTTTGGCCAACAACAATACTATCATCTCCCCTAAAGAACACACCAAACTGCTTGGCATTGAGATTGACAACCATCTTAAATTCAACACTCACATTTCATTAACCATAAAAAAGTTCACAAAAAACTAGGATCATTGTATTGATATAAGCAATATCTCACCAAAGCAGCTAAAATCTCAGTCACCAACTCTCACCTCATTTCACCCTGCCTCTACGCCTCTCCTATACTTACCAATCTTAGATAAACTGACCTAAACAAGCTAGAGGCTGGCTACAACAAAATAGCCAAATTTGCCTCTGGATCATCCTACTGCAGCTCACTTAAAGAACTCAATTGGCTTGAACACCCGCAACTTTTTTGGCTCAATCAACTCTCCCTTGCTCATAAATTAGTAAACCATGCTCAAAGCATACCCTCCCTTCAAAACCTTCTCCAGCCCTAGTCTACTACAAGATCACTATGCTCCAACAACAAAAAACAACTCCAAGTTACCAAAGCCAAGAACTCAGCTGGAGACGCTCATTTCTCCTGTATAATATCCAAATTATGGAACACTTTCCTCCCCATTACCACCCTAGCTACATCCCATCATTTCAAGGCCAAAGTAAAAGCCCACTTAAAAAGCCACTGGTTATGTCCTTGTACTAATCCAGACTAATGACTCACTTATGTACCTCTCCTCCCCTCCCCTCCCTTACCCACCCTACCTCCCAAAATCAGATCACTATCCCCCACCCCTTTCTTTTCGTCTCCTTCTGATTTTTTCCTCTAACCCTTCTTGCTTACATCACTATATGATGGTGTCAGCTATGTGTCAGTGTACGTAACTATAACTGTTAATTTAAACAACTTAGAAGCTGTAATTGTTTATTCTTATAATTTATCTAAACATACTTATCAATATATTATAATACTGAGCATTCTGTCATCTTATGTTTACAATGTAGCTTTTAAATGTATTATTACTTTTTATGTGTATTGCTACTTTTTATGTACCCCAGTTGGTCTTTCATACATCCTTGTTATTCATGTTTACTACAGATTTTACTTACCTTGCATTGTTACTTGTTTTGCTTGTGTGGAGCTTTTCTCCCCAGGCCTCCACTGAAAATGGACTTGTGTTCAGTTGGAATTTCCCGGTAAACAAATATAAATAAATAAATTAAATAAATAAATAATAGTGGCACACTCCCAATTGCAAACATTATACATCACTTATAATCTACCCAATAATTTCAGTCAAACAGTGCATTGCTCATTAAGTCCTGCCTTCCTTCAAATCTCATTTGTCCCCAGTATGTATTGTTCCCACAATTCCATTTTTTTCCTATGTAGTTTGCTCTAACTTTTTTCTAAAGATCTCAGTTTCAGTTGTTTTATCTCTGTTAGTATATTCACTACTTCTAGTAGAGTTGGTTTAGATTTTGATTTTCTAGTAATTGCTTTTTTGGCAGCTACCATAAATAGACACAGAAAGGCCTTACCATGTCTAGGCAATTCCAATTTGGTATCATAGCTCAGATAAATCATTTCCCTCGTCACACCAATCTATCCACCCAGCATCTCCAGCAGTGCATCCCACAGGGAATCGTTAAAGTCCACCAACTCAGCGCACTCCCAGAAATATGTTCCCAGTTACCTCTTTCTTCCCTGTCACAACTCCAACATTTGCTGTCTACCTGAGGAAAAATTCTCTGGAGTTTACTTAGAGTATAAAAATATCTATGTAAAAATTTCCAAACAAAATCCTAGATCTTCTAGATTTTATTGCATATTTGGGAAATATACATATATCCACCCATTGTTTCTTTGTAAATTGCTTGGCCAGTCTCTCTCCCCAGTCCTTTCTAACCTCTGATTGATTGTTATAGTTATCATGCAATATTTGATATGTTCTGCTAATTATTCCCTTTTTGATGGCAGCTTCTGTTCTAGATTCTACTAAAAACTCTACTAGTGCTGGTCTTTCATTTAGGAGCCCACTATTTCTTTTGCTTTGCCTATACTATGATGTCAACCTTTGATAAGGAAGGCAATCTCTAACCTGCAATCCAAATAAATTCTTGGCATCTTTCCATTTTGTCATATTTCCCTCTCTAGTTATTTACTCCCAGTACCTTGGTTCCTTTGCTCTGTTTCATCATCATCCCTTTCCACTTTGAATTATAGTTTTCTGCTTGTGCAGTGTATAGGAACCTTAACTGTGTAATTCTCAAATACCTCTTCAAATCGGGTAATCCCAATCTGCCCTGTTCTACTGGAAGAATCATCTTATCCCACATTTGCTGTCTTCACCTCCCAGATAAAGTCCTTCAGCTCTTTATAAATTGCTATCCACAACTTCTCCTCTGGTTGATAAAAATATGCCTGACGTGTGTATAAGACTAATGGGACTAAAACATTTTAACTGCATATATCTTACTATCCATATCAGTATAATAAAGCGTTCATTTTTTCAGTTTTTGTATTATCTTTTTTTGTCTCTTCCCACATATCCTTAGCTGCCACACCAGAATCATTTTTTAATACATACTCCTAAATACTTCATTTTATCATGTCACCATGAATATGGATATTGCTGAACCAGTTCATGTGTGGGTACATAATTTACCGCTATTGCCTTTGTTTTAGCTTCATTCATTTTGTATCCAGAAAAGATCTGAAACTGTCTCAAAATGTTCCACAACAGTGTAATGTCTCTTTCCGGTTTTGTCAGGTTTAAAATAATATCATATCCAAATAGATCCAGCTTTTCTTGACTATCATACAATTATATCCTTGAATTAACAAGTCTCTTATTTTATTTGCCAGTGGTTCTAAATATAATGGAAATAACAAAGATGAAAGAGGACACCTTGCCTGGTTCCTCTGCTCTAGCAGAAATTATCAGAGAGGACCCCACCCACTTTAAGTTTTGCCTCTGATCCCTCATATAGCCTCCTAATCAACCTTATACTTTTTTCAGGAAATGCAAGTCAAGTGCTTCCATTGCCTTGCTCATAACGTCCCGGCTTACTCTGTCAAATGCTTTCTCTACGTTACGACCCACCAACAACAGTGGTATTTTCTTAACATTCTGCTTCCCTCTGGATCATCAGTGTTCTGCTAATGTTGTCAAATGTTGCCTCCCCTCCACAAAACCATTCACTGATCCCTATCTATCAGTTTTGGCATCATGTTTGCCATGCTTTTAGCCATCATAGACATAAACACTTTATAATCATGGTTTAGTAGTGAAATGGGCCTGTATGAAGCTGGATCTAATGGGTCTTTACCCTCTTTAGGTACTACAGTCACCATTTCTTTCTGCCAGGATGTTGTTACTTCTCTTCCTCTTAAAATACTGTTAAACAAAACCTTGCAGATCTTTATCAGTTTTTTACCTTCCTAACATCCAAACTTCCATGGAAATATCAGCTATTCCTGGGGATATAGACCTTGGATTAATTATACATCACCCATTTTTATCTCATCTCCCCCTGTCCTAAGTGTTAGTAATTGAGCTTCATGTACCTCTAACCTTTCCATATTTAATACTTCCATAAACACTTCCATTTGTACCTTATCTTGATTTCCATATTTCTCTGCTTTATACAGACTTTCACAGAATTTCTGAAATATTTTTAGTACCTCTATAGGATTTCTTGTTCTTTCTTGTTATAGGCTCCCTAAGTTTGGATACAGCCCTTTCTGCTTTCTGTTGCATGAGTCACTGTGCTAAACGTTTTTGTGTTCTAGAGTTATTATCAAAAAACAGTTGCTTAAAATAAATCTTTCTAAACTTATGCATATTATCGAGGTAGTCCCTTATTTTCAGTTTAGCATTTTGCAGTTGCTCCTGTTTTTGTTCTGTGACAGTCCCTTTATTCTGCAATACTTTAACATTTGTCAGTCCCTCTAAACAATTCTTGTTACTTCTTAACCATATCTCTTTCTTTTATTTCTACTCTATTTTTAAACTCTTGTGTCCTGGCCATCCTTGAAAAGGAAGGCATGGCCTTAGAGTGGGCACTGGCAAGGTGGAAATAGCTTTGTAACTCTTGTGATCCTATGATATAGATCACTCAGATCTAAGATGAACTGATGCATCCTCTTTATCCTCTGGAATTTCGATGTAGGATCAAGTCAGCTTAAGGCAAAAAACTTTCCCAGACTGTAACTGCTTCCATCATAATTTCATAAGTTCATAGGTATGTACTAAGCTAATGAACACTGGGACCTTTTAATTCTAGCCATGCATCCCAAATCTTTGACAAGTTCTAGTACCCTTGATAAGTGTAAACTGGGGCTTGACAGATGAAACAGTTACAAACAGGGGCCTGGAGAATGAACCATTTACAGGCTGCCTTTGTCCATTAGAGGCTTAGGTACTGAACCCTGGATGAATTTCGTATTCCCCATTCAACTATTCAAGTATTTTATACACCATGTATTCTTTTAGTGAGGAACCTATGTAGACTTTCCAATTGATAGATGTGCCTAGTTAGGTACATACCAAAGGGGGCATTGCTCTTAATAATAGGTCTGATTAGACTTCCAAGATGGCTGCACATTCAGTAACAGCTTAATTCTGGGTCCCCCAGTCTGAAAATAGAAGCTTAGCAGAGAAAGACAGATTTCTGGGTAAATTTTAGTAACTGACTACTAAGTGCAATGCCTGGTTGCCAGGAAAAAGAAATATAAAGGACATGGAGGAAAATCAGCTGTAAAAGGTGAGGAAAAACACAGAATGGGGGAAATACTGCAGGTGTTCAGCAAGAAGCAGTGCACATTCCAGATATGACTTCCAGTAACCTACAGAAAAGTATAAAGCAGTTGCAGACAGACATGGTTAAAATAAATGAAACACTGTTGGAGTATATCAATGCAAACAATAAAAAGCTGAAAAAAATGGAAGAAGCTTTAAACAGATATTCAGATAAGGTGACAGAACTGCAAAACTCAGAGGTTGATATAAAGAAAAGGTTGGCTGAATATGAGACTATACAAGAAAAGATGTTTAAAAAATAGTAGAATTAGACGGCACAACATGTAGGGAAAACCTGAGATTTTCTGCTATACCAGAAAAGCTGGAAGGAACAGACTGTATTAATTTTATGAAATCCGAAATAAGCAACTGGACTGGTATGCCACAACAGGAATTGTTAACTGAAGGGGCATATTGTGTGTACGCTTCAAATCTGGTTACTAGAAAACAACCTAGACCTTTAATAGTAAAGATGCAATCTTATCGGCAGAAGGAGTTGATTCTGACAAAACTGTATCTGAAAAACAAAGTACTAAAAGTAGAAGAGAGCAGAGTGTTTGTGAAGAATATTCAAGTAACAGCAATGTGGACCACCAGGCTGAGAAACAAAACTTTTATTCCACACAACAGGTTAGCGCTTTCGGGAAACAATCCTTTCATCATTTGTTTGTGAAGAATGACAACTCACTGTACACTAGGCAGAGGAAGAGTAAATATATTCCATTATTTAGGGAATATCGAGAAATAGGCATGAGAGTCAAACAGCTGTACCCATCCATCTTCAAATTATTTTTCCCCAGAGGAGCAAAATCATTTTTTGATGAAGTACATGCTAAGGACAAAATACAAAAGTTTGTCCAGCAAAGGGTGAGCTGTGAAACAGAAAAAAGTTCTGCTTTGTGTCCTTCTTGTGAAAAGGACTACAAAGAGACTGAGCCCATGAAATCTTTTCCACTGTTTCAGCGGAAAATGCCTGAGAGAAGAAAGAAAACATGAGTTGACTGGAAGAATCAAGAATATGTTGGAAATGAAACAGAGACAGTATTTGGGAAAAGGTGATAAACAGGAATAAAGCTAGTAATTTGAAAA
The DNA here is from genome assembly GCF_019279795.1 of Protopterus annectens. NCBI lineage: Eukaryota > Metazoa > Chordata > Ceratodontiformes > Protopteridae > Protopterus > Protopterus annectens. Next base: position 1,629,569,364 of record NC_056725.1, read on the forward strand.
TTGCCAAATGTGGGATGATAAAGCAATAGTTATATTTGTGAAACATGACAGAACAAGAAAATTTGAGAATATTGGACTTCCTTGGACTTTGTTAAACTTGTAGGGCACTGTAAAGCACATGCTCTACTTCATGTCATTAATCTTTGGAAAAATACTTGGGAGAGGGGATGAGGTGGGGAAGTTGTGTAAGTCATTTTTTTTCTTAATGGTACTACTTTAATAGTGCATGACTTTGTTTGCAAGCTATGAAGTAAAGTGTCTTCAGTTATTTTTAAATGTAATGGGGATGCTTATATAAACAGGTCTTTTTTTCTCCTCTCTTCTCTATATTTCCCTTTTCAGCTTTAAGAAATATAGTCACTGCAGTGTAAAAAAAGGGAGAGAAGAAGGATCTGGTTAAGAGAGTAGTGTACTTTTTTCTCGTGCTTGCATAGGGGAATGACTGGGTCAAGGCCCTTGGCTTTATCCAGTAACAAGAAAAGAATATTGAATATTATAAGACTTTTTTCTGGTTAATAGTGCATTCTTAGCAGCTTTATATCTGATTTGCATGTCTCTAGAACACAATCTGATAAAGAGAAATGGCTTGGAGAAAGTGTTTACTGAAAACATTTGGGTGTTTTCTCCGCTGTGAGAGCTATAAAGATTAGACAAAACCAAACAGAACTTACTAAAAGCACAGACTGTACCATGTGCCTTAGCATGAATAACCTTTCTTTTTGATTAACCTTAGTCTTCCTATGTGGCTATCAGTTTAGTAACTATGTTCTTATTAGGAAGGTAAGACTTAAAATTTTGAAGATGTGCATAGCTTTGTGTCTTATTAAGTTAATAGGTTTTTGGAGGGTATTGGAGGGTTGTTTTGTTTTTTTTTTGAGGGTTATCAATAAAACAAAAAGTTTTACAAGATGTGACATAGGCTCAAATGGATATGACAAGGAACAACTGTATAAAAGACCAAGCTGCCAAACAGTATATGCATGTAGCATAAAAGATGAGTCTAGACATTTAACAAATAAGCAGTCATATATAAAAGGAGGGAACAATAACTGTATAAGAAAATTATGCTTTCTGTAATGCCATTAAATCTGAATGGCCTCACAGATAAAATACAAAAAATAAAGAGTGAACTATATTTAAAATGTAGAGTACAGATATCTATACTACCGGAGGCATACCTAGAAAGAACTGAACATGTGAATTTGATAAAGAAAGGTTTTCAGGATGGTTATTCAGCAGAATACACATGGAAAAGAAAAAGAGGAGCACTTATATTAATTGCAAGATGAGCTCCAATAGTAATAGAACAGGAAAAAAAGATAATAATGGTAGATTTGTAGTACTAAGGGGCTATTGGCAAGGGCAGTGGATTACACTGGCATGTATTTATATTCCACCTAAAACTGCTATAATGAAGCTTAAGAAAATTCTGGGAGAAATGGTTGGCTTTCAGTAGGGAATATTACTTGTAGGTGGGGACTGGAATTTGATTTTCAGCAGTGGGAATGTGTCTGGGGGGCCCAGAGGTGAAAGTGTGCAGAGGAGGGTAGATTTTTGAGGAAATTTATGAGAGTGTTTGGGTTTGAGGATGTGAATTCAGTGCTGGGGTTTAGAGTGAATGTGTATGTTTCTGTCCAGAATACAAGGGCTGGGCTACGCTGGATAGAATTTGTATTTCACAGGAGCATGTGAATTTGATTGAAGGTCTTGAATCCCGCCCAGTGGCTAGTTCAGATCATGTGCCAGTGGTAACTAAAATGAAAACACAGGGTAATGAAATAGAAGTGAGACGCTGGTGTTTTCCCACTTATCTGTTGAAGGGAGAGGAATTTGGGGAATGGGTTTTGGAAATTGTTTGGGAGCTATTAAAGAGGATAGACATGTATTCTAAAAATGTGGCTAGGGAGTTGGATAAAGTTGAAATGTAGTTTAAAACTAGGGTGGAAATAAATGAAAGGGAGTTATTGCTCGGATGTAATGGGAATTTAGAGGGATTGACAAATGTTGGGGTATTGCAAAACAGGAGGAGTCCCACAGGGCAGAAGGAGGAGAAGCTTCAGAGTGCTAAACAGAAAATAAGGGATTGCCTCTATAATATGCATGAGTTTAGAATGATTGCTGTCAAGTGGCTGTTTTTTGATGGTAAATTTAGAGCATGGAGGCTTTTGGCACAGTGACTCAGGCAACAGAGGGTGGAAGGCGCTGTTGCCAAGCTTAGGGAGTCTGTGGCAGGCAGGATAACAGGAGATCCTGTAGAAGTACTGGAAATGTTTAAGAAATTTTATGAAAGTCTGTGTAATGCAGAGAGGTATGGAGGTCAGGAGAAGGTGCAGGTGGAAATGTTTGTGGAGGAATTAAGTGTGTCGAGGTTGGCGGTATATGAGGCTCAACTGCTGGCAGTTGGGATGGGAGGAGATGGGACAGAGATGGTGGTGTGTAGCTGATCTGCAGGAGAGTCCCCAGGAGTGGATGTTGTTCCTGTGGGGGTTTGGAGGCTGGGAGGGAAATGGTTGATGAAGATCTGGAAGATTTTGTTTGACAGTATTTTAAGAAGAGGAAAAGCAGCAACATCCTGGAAGAAAATGGTGGTAGCTGTAGTACCTGGAGAGGGTGGAGATCCATCAGATCCAGCTTCATACAGGCCCATTTCAATACTAAACCATGATTATAAAGTGTTTGTGTCTTTAATGGCTTAAAGAATGGCATGGATGATGCTTAAAATGATAGAAGTGGATTGATGTGGTTTTGTAGAGGGGAGGCAAACATTTGATAACATTGACAGGGCACTGATGATCCAGAGGGAAGCAGAATGTAAGAAAATACCACTGTTGCTGGTGGGTCTTGATGCAGAGAAAGTATTTGACAGAGTAAGCTGGGACTTCATGAGCAAGGCAATGGAAGTAGGTACTTTCCCAGATAAAATTATAAGGTTAATTGGGAGTATATATGAGGGATCAGAAGTGAAACATAAAGTGGTTGGGGTCCTCTCTGATAATTTCTGCTTGAGTAGAGGAACCAGGCAGGGGTCTCCTCTTTCCCATTTGTTGTTTGCATTATATTTAGAACCATTAGCAAAGGAAATAGGGGACTCAGAAATTCAAGGATATAATTGGTATGATAGTCAAGAAAAGCTGGCTATATTTGTGGATGATATTATTTTATATCTGACAAAAAACAGAAAGGGACATTACAGTTAACTAAAGTTTCAGATCTTCTTGGGATACAAAATTAGTGAAACTAAATCAAAGATAATAGAGGTAAATTATGTACCCACACATGAATCAGTCCAATATAAATATTTATGGGGACATGATAAAACTAAGTATTTAGGAGTATGGATTAAGAATGCCTCCTTTGTGGCAGCTAAGGATATGTGGGAGGAGACTGAACAGAAGGTAATACAATAAATGGAGAAACTGTAAGCTTTGTTATATGGATATGGATAGTAAGATACAAGCATTTATTGTTTTTAGTCCCTATAGTTTTATACAAAGGGCAGGCATATTTTTATCAACCAGAGGAGAAGTTGTGGATAGCAATTAAAAAAGAACTGAAGGATTTTATCTGGGAGGGGAATATGGCAAGGGACAAGTGGGATAAGCTGATTCTTCCAATAGAACAAGGCAGACTAGGATTACCCGATTTTAAGTGGTATTTTAGAGCAACACAGTTAAGGCTCTTATACATAGCACAAGCAGAAAACTATAATTCCAAGTGGAAAGGATTGATGATGATACAGGGAGAAGCTCAAGAAACAAGGAGAGACTGGGATTTTGAATGCAGACCCTTAAAGATAATGACAATAATCAGGCAGAATATTATATTCATAGAGTAGACAGAGTATTTTGAGAACTAAGCCAGCACAGGAATGGAGAAAAGAGATTCTGTCCATGGGGATGACTGCAATTGGGGGTGCAGACAGTGGGTGAGAGGAATTTGGAATTTATTGGAGAAAACTGGCAAGAGATCCAAGGTGCTGGGAGTAAATAATTGGAAAGGGAGGGTTAATGGAATGAGAAGATGCCAGGAATTTGTTTGGACTGCAGGTTAGAGATTGTCTTCATTGTCGGTGAGTGATATCAGCGTATAAGCAAAGAGAGAGAAATAGGATGGAGGGACCAGCGCTGATGGAGCTTTTACTGGAGTCTAGAACAGAGGCTGCCATTAAAAAAGGAATAATTAGTGGAGCGTATAAAGTATTGCATGACAGCTATAAGAATCAGTCAGAGGAGCTTAGAAAGAATTGTGAAGAGAGATTGGATAAGCAATTCACAAAGATACAATGGGGTATACATGTATATCTCCCAAATATGCAGCAAAGTCTATAAGATTTAGGATCTTTGCTTGGAAGTGATTACATAGGTATTTTTATACCCCAAGTGGACCCCAAAGAATTTTTTCTTCAGTAGACAGCAAATGTTGGAGGTGTGATGCAGAAGAAAGAGGTGACTGAGAACATATCTTCTGGGAGTGTAATGAGTTGTCAGACTTTAAAAATTCCCTGCAGACTGCTCTGTCAGAGATACTGGGTGAGCAAACTGATGTAACTAAGGAAATCATCATTTTGAGCTATGATACAGAATCAGAATTGCCTAGACATAGCAAGGCCTTGCTAAGTCTAATTATGGTGGCTCCAAAAAAGCTATTACTAGAAAATGGAAATCAAAGTCTAAACCAATTTTACTAGAATTATTGAATATAGTAACAAAGATAAAGCAACTGGAACTGGGATCTTTAGAAAAGGGAAGGAACAAACTACAAAGGAAAAAATGGGAATTTTGGATGCATTATATGCACAGGAGAAACAAGGTTTAAAAGAAGGCAAAATATGAATGAGCTATATAATACTTAATTGACAAAGACTGGATATATTATAAGTGATGTATAATGTTTGCAACTACAGTTGTCTCAACAGGGTCTGTGATGCATAATGTTTGCAACTAAAATTGTGTCATTGTGGTTTGCTTTTCATTTATACAAATGTAAGATTGCCTGTATCATACGTGATAATTTAATAAAGATTTTTTTTGTTTAAAAAAATGATAGGTCTGATTAATGCCAAATACAGTGGAACAATGACTTCCCTTGACCTTGATGCCATACTGTTATTTATAAGTTGCACAACACAGAATGACATCCTCACTACTGTAGACACTTGATGGTCAAAGGCTAGATTACTGTCTGCATGTGTCCCATAGTCCCTGACTACTGGATCGACTCTTAGAGATGTGTTGTCACTATGATAGTTACCAGGGGTGGCTGACTTCCCAAAGGATACTATTATGCATTTCTTGGGATTTAGTTTTAGTCCATGGCTCTGGCACCAATTATTTTTTGTCTGTGTCAGCTCTTTTTGGAGAACATAAGTGCTGATGGGGAATTCTATGATTGCTTATAATTTTCAGTCATCTGCACATTTGGTCAGCCAGAGGTTTTTGACATTGGCCTTGACTTCAGAGCAGTAGATTCCAAAAATGAGCAGTCCCATGACTGATCCCTGAGGGGTTCCATTGCTAACTGGCCTCTTTGAAGAGGTGGACTCCCCAGTTCTAACTTCCTAGGTCCTGTCTTTAAGCCAGCTGTCTATCCATTGGGTGACATAAGGGTTTATAAATAACCTCCTGAGTTTGTTAATGATGTCTGAGTGAGGTATAGTGTCAAATGTCTTGGCAAGGCCCAAGTAGTCAATGTGAACCATTTTGCCTTCATCCATTTCTTTGGTGAGTTTCTGAGAAAAGTCCACCAGTTTGCATAGGCATGACCTGCCCTTGATAAAAATCAGACTGGGTAGGGTCCAGTGTCTGGATGGTTTCCATGTCATTGTTGATAATTTCCATGTGATAATTCTTTCCATAGCTCTGCATGAGACTAGTGAGACTTATAGGTCTCTAGTTTTCAGGATCTGTAGATCGTACAGGGGGGGCAATGGTTGCGTTCGCCATTCATGAGGCACAAAGCCTGTTTGAACACTGTTGTTAAATAGTGAGTCTAGAGGATCTGATAGGTCATGTTTCATGCTATTTGGAAGGTAGTCTGGGTAGTCAGAACCTATCAATGCAGTATACTTGGCCTTAGAGAGAGCATTGAGGACCCAATCCCTAGTGATTATAGAGGGAGTTATATTTCATGGTATTTCCTGAGGAGAAGCTGGGGGGAGAGGGGGCAAAGTTAGTGATGAATTTGCCTGTCAGTTTGTTTACTATATATTTTGGCTCAGTATAGATGGCTTCATTAACAATGAGCTTTGCACATAATTGTGTATTGCCTTTGAGGTTGCAGACAAAGGTTCATAAGTTCATAGGTAGGTACTAGGCTATCTGCCTGAAGGCATTTATAAGCCTAGCCAGAATGTGTTGGCTTTCGCCGCCCCCTTAGATTAGTTCCCTGTACCTCTGTCCAGCAGAGTCATTGAAGTGATCCCTGGAGTAAACTTTCTGTTTCCCATCCACTCGTCAAGGTTTCTCTTGAAGAGGGTTAGCGAGGAGCTCTGCCTAATGTAGATTGGAATCTTGTTACAGAGCATGGGAAGTCTCTGGGACAGGAATCTATCCCTCCAGCATGTCCTGTTTATTGTTGTGGTGAGGTTTAGATCCCTGGAGCATGTGGCTCGAGGGGATATGTTTTTCTTTAGGTGGAGCATGTCCATCAATTCTGGGTTGGACATGGCCTTGTATGTCAGGCAGAGATCACCTCTGAGTAGGCGGTATGCAACCGAGTACAGCTGGAGTTTCTAAAGTCGAGCTGCATAGGGCATCTGCTTGAGGCCAGTGATCCTCTTGGTGAGGTACTTCTGTGGTCTTTCCAGTTGTTGCAGGTGTCTTATAAGGTACATCCCAAATGGGGCATTGTACTCTATGATGGGTCTGATGAGTGATGCATAGAGGGGGCCCAATGACCTCTTTTGATCTGGATGCAAACCCTTTTGTGATTAGATGGGCCACATAGAAGGATTTTCTAACCACTTTGGCAATGTGATTATAAAAGGAGAGGCTACTATCTGCTTGGGTCCCCAGATCCCTTATTACATCTTCCGTATTTAGGGGGCTACCACCTATGTGGTAGTTTGTGGGTACTTTGTTTTTTCCAAAGGGGATGACTATGCACTTTTTGGCATTTAGCTTGAGGCCATGGTTTTGACACCAGGTATCTGTCTCAGTGAAACCCTTTGGAGGATGTCTGTGTCAGCCGGAGAGTCAGTTATAGCCCCTAGTTTGCAGTTGTCTGCGAACTTGGTCAGCCATAGTCCTCCTGTGTTTGCCTGTACCTCTGAGAAGTATATGCCTAACAGGAGGGGTCCTAGGACTGAGCCCTGGGGAACTCCACTTGTAACCGGTTTAGAGTCAGACCTAGCTCCCGCAACTCTTACCATGTGGGTTCTGTCCGTGAGCTGTTGGCAACCCAACTCGTGACATAGGGGTTTATGTTCAGGCTGGTGAGCTTGTCTGTAATATCTGATTGGTGAATGGTGTTGAAGGCCTTTGCAAGGACTAGGTAGGCAGTGTGGACCACCTTTCTTTCATCTGTAGCCTTGGTAACTGTTTCAAAGAAGTCCACCAGGTTTAAAAGGCATGATCTGTCCTTAACAAAGCCGAACTGGGTAGGGTCCAGTGTTTGGAGGTTTCCAATGTCTCTGTTAATGAGATCCATGATGATGCGCTCCATAGCTTTGCAGACCAAGCTAATCAGGATTATAGGGCGATAGTTCCTGGGGTCCGTTGTGGCTCCACCTTTGTGGAGTGGAATAACAATTGCTGTGCGCCACTCTGTGGGCACGTAGCCTGAGGAGAGACTGAGTTTAAACAGTGTGTTTAGGTGAGGGGTTAGTTCATCTTTGAGCTTGTGTAGGACGCAGCCTGGGACACCATCTGATCCCACTGTTGCTGTGTTTTTGGCTTTGGAGAGGGCTGTTTTAACCTGAGGGTCTGTGATTTCAGGGGCACTACATTCCTCTGGTATAGTTATGGGCCCTTTTGGGAGTGAGAGGGGGGTGAAGTTTGCACTGAACCTGTCTGCCAGGATGTTGGCTATATCGGTTGGTTCAGTGTATTTTGTGCCATTATGCACTAACTCCAAGCAGATCTGAGAATTGCCACTTAGATTCTTGACATAGCTAAAGAATGCCTTGCGGTTATCTTTGGAGTCCATGGCAATTTTTCTTTCGAAGCTAGGCTTGGATGATTTTATGAGGGAACGTAGTTTCTTGCTGATACTGATCAGGAATGTCTTCCCTTCTTGGGATTTTACTCTTTTCTGTACTAGTTTCGTCCTTCTATTGTATAGCTTATTTATGGCAGGGGTCCACCAGACTGGTTTCCTTTTCTTGGAGGAGAAATAAATTATCAATTTCAACAATTGGCTAAGCATCTGGTGTCATTCAAAGGGGATCCAATGTCTGTCAGCCTGGGATGACATGCTCTACAAGCCACGCTGCTTTGCTAGAGACAGCTTGCAGCTGTCACCCTTAGGCTTTCGAATACTGGCCAAGGCTCTTGCCACCCCATAGTGCTTTTTTTAGGCAAGGCTCAAAAGACAAAACCCACTGGTGTAAATAGCACAAGTAACAAAAAACTGATGGTAATACTACTCAATGCCAGAAGTCTAAACCTCAAAATGCACGCACTCGAGGCACTCCTCAGTATGGAGAAAATCAATATATGTGCATTAACAGAAACCTGGTTTAAGGCTCCAGAGAGCACCCGAGCACTAACAGGCTATCACTCATACCATACATTTCGGCCACAAAACCTGGACCGAAATACAAAAGTCGGGGGAGTATCCATATTCATCAAGGATACCCATACCTCCAGGTTCGTGGCGTGGCACAGCACGATGCTTCAGAGATCATCCACGTGCAACTAACAATGGGCAAAACTGCTATTCAAATTATAGCTTGCTACAGATCACTCACCATGTCCCAGGACTCCCACTCCGCATTCCTGGAAACACTGGGAAACATAAAGGCCCTACCAAACACCCTGATATTGGGTGATTTCAATTACCCAAACATTAACTGGGAGAACTACTCAAGTACAAACTCCCTTGCCCAACATTTCCTAGAATTTATAAACTCAAACGCCCTGGATCAACTGGTCAACACCCCCACCAGAGGTGACAGCATATTGGACCTGGTCATCACCAACATGGGAGACCAGTGTTCCACACCGGAGGTCAACCCCTCGCTGGTTAGATCTGACCATAAACTAATCACTCAGGATATCCACATTCCGCCGTCACCCCCGGTCAAAGAAACCACTGTGAAAAATGTTTCAAAAGAAAACTTTGCGTTACTTAAGACCAAGGTGGGAAGTTTCAAAGCCCCCATGCTAAAGGAGAACGCTGTCCAAGCTGCAAAATTCTTTACTAATACACTCTGCGGGCACCTACAAGAATGCATACATAGCTAAAGAATGTCTTGTGGTTGTCCTTGGCCTGGGAGGCCAAAATTTCCTCATATTTGGCTTTGGTAGACTTTATTTGTCCACTGAGCTGTTTATGTAGTTTGATGAGAGCACTTTTATCCTTTTGCGTGCTACACCTCCTAATTTTTGCTATGATTTTTCCTTCTGTTATACAGCTTTATTGATGTTGTGATTCCACCAGGGTGGCTTGTTTCTTGAGTTTGTTCTGTACGTATTCCTGGTGGGTGCATCTGTCGCTGTGCACCTATTAACATGTTTGTATAGGGTTTCTGTGAACAGTTGTGCATAGACAGAAGTGTTCTCATGGTTTAGGGGATCTTGACATTTTGCCATGTTGTTACTTAACAGTAAAAACGTAGCCTTAGAGTAGTTCTTGAACATACCAGTGTTAGCTGGGGTTATCCCATAATATTTTGCCCTAGCTAGACTCTCCAGATTTTCTCTTCCATTTGTATTGCAGCAGCACTGGGGAACAGCCCCAAGCTCTTTGACTGTTTTTCAGTTTTTCAATCTATCATTTTTTAAATATTAAGTTCAAAGGTATTAGCCTACTTAATAAAAATAATTGCTTTTAGGAAAATTGCATTTTCATGCTACTGATGACTTCAGTGAAAATGAAAGTTTTTTAAATGCTGTTATGCTGAATTTGATATTAAAACTCTGGTGGAACACAATAATGTCAAAAGTGAATGCCTACCGTTGCATTCTTTTGGGAGACACATTTGCATCATTTTGAAGTGCTTTTGAGGAATTACAGAAACTAGTGTTCCTTTCTGAGAAAGGTCAAAATCCCCATTACCCATTTATAAAAGGTGTCAGATGAAAATGCAAATTCATAAATAGTTGAAAAGCAATTAGCTTTTCACCAAAGTGTTAAAATAATTAATAATTTGGAAATTAATTTCTTTACAGTTGATAAATTAAACAGTTAGCTAACTAGTAGGTAATCCCGCACTGACGTCAGTGCATCCAAGCAGGATGTACTGATTAAACCAGGACATCAGCAGCACACTTCTGTTGACCTTTGTATTTCCATGTGAATTTTAAATATAAAATTTAGTACAAAATCATTTAAAAAAATCCTTCAGTTTTGGAGAAGTGATTGCAAGCATGAAGATGTAATCTCCTTAAAGATAATTCTTTATTTATTAAGTAATACCATTGCACTTGATTTGTAAAGTTAGATCATTCTTTTTCTTACATTTTTATGATAGTTTAGGTATATGTTTATATTTCCTTTTTCCCTTATTGTCTTCACCCTGTGCTGTGATTTCTGTGCCTCTCTCCCCATTGCTGTTGTGATTTTCTAGCAGAGAAAGGATTTTAGGTTGCTAGATACTGACTGTTCTTATTGATTTCTCTTTCTGGATTAGCAGCTATATTTTGGCAAACTGGTGTAATGGAGATTAAGTGCTTTTAAAAGTGGGCAATTTGGGGAGACACAATTCCTCCCAAGGCTAACATACTCTGTGTATGACTGATGTAGAGGATTGAGTATTATGTGGCATTTGTGCAAGCTTGACAGTTGGACCCTGAGAGACCACTAGAAGTTAATATTGAATGGACTGAACAGTGGTAAGACTGGAAGGGATGCCTTCCCATTCAACTTCTGCAGAATTCCAGAGATAAAGGTATAAAGCTAAGGGTACAGAGTGTCCTTTACATTTTTGTTCCAGATTTCTTCCTGCCAAAAGAAAGAGAAAGGGTGGTAGGATGCACTCTGTGGGACAGATGAAGAAATGACGATATAAGAGCAGAAGCCAACGTAGCTCCAATTGCAGCAAAGATCAAAGAGAACAGATTATGGTGGTTTGGACACATGCAAAAAGATAGAAGACAATCTGGTTAAGAAGATTTGGGACTGACAGAGCGAAGGTAAGAGGAAACAAGGACGTTCAGCAAAGAGGTGGATGGATTGTGTGAAAGAAGATCTGCGACAGTTAGGCATGAGTGTCGAGGAAGGCAGGAGTGTGGCATTGAATTAAGAAAGATGGCAACAGTTAACAGGATTCACCAACCCCATGTAGAAAATGGGGAAAAGGGGGCTAATGATGATGAAAAGACAGAGAAAATATCAAAGTAATTCTTATTCAGCTGGAATGTCTTCTGTGGTCACTTCTGACTCTGAGCTAGCTTCTTGTGATACATTTAGTCACAGTTACCCTCCTCTTGATTCTCATGTACCACATATGGACTTAGGCTAACTTCATGCAAGCCTCCCTCTTCTAGATCCTGTCATTCAACATTTTCTAATTACAGTGTTAGACAAGAGAGCCCAGGAATTCTTCTTATTTGGTTGAATTGTCTTCTAGGGAAAAGAGCCCAGAAAGTCTTCTTTGGCTGGATTGTCTTCTATATGTGAACCAGCTTCTCATCATAAAGTGATGCTCCCTAAACTTTCTCAAAATTCCATATAATAGGTATTGTTTCCTACATCACATATAGAGATAGGCTAACTTCTTTGAGGCCTCCGTCTTCTATAATTTCTTCAGTATCCTCAGATTGCACTGTTACAGTGGACATTGGTCATGCCAGATGATGGAGGCCTTTTTGCAGGTCCAGTTGAAAATAGGCTTAATACCTTCCCTTACTGCATCCAGGGCAGGTGGGGATTCCATTGTGCATAACCCTATTTTTGCTTCTTCACAAATGACCCCAGTATAAGTGCAGATTACATGGTAAGACTGTAGCCTCCAGCTTTAGTTGCCATCTGTTTCAAAAGTTTCCTTAGTGCCAGTCATCTCCACTGCAACTGGTCCATGGTTCCTTATGTCTTTGGTATCATTCTTGACACCAGTACCAGTGGTGTTCTTGGTCTGTTTGGCCAGGGTCCTCTGGGTCAAGTGGCTTGAGACTATCAACATTTGGTTGTTGGCATTACTGATTGTCAAGCCTTTAGTGTTGTGGGCCTCTACACCAAGGATGATGTTAAGCAACATCTCAGCATAGGGCTCTGACAACTGTCAGACTTATCCAGTGTTGAGCTTTTGGTGCTGATGCCCTTCATGCCTTTAAGGTTTTGGATGTCAACTTCTGACACTGCGTTTGCATCCCTTGATGCAGGAGCATACCCCCACTATGACTACCTTTCAAATTTCCACCATGTTACCATCTCACTGTTTTCCCTTGATGCAGGAGCATACCCCCACTATGACTACCTTTCAAATTTCCACCATGTTACCATCTCACTGTTTTTGACACTGCCAGTATGATCTAGGACCTGAGGAGTAGAAAGCCAACAGAGACCCCATAGGTATAGATCTGTCCCTTCCCAGGATTTGTTATCCTTGGACAGTTTCCTTTATTTGAGCTTGAGGACACATAGATGTAAGAGGAAATATCTTGATCCCTGACTTTACAGTCTCCCATATGAGATTCCCTTTCCTCTCCTAATGACACCAATAACAAAGTTCTTGAACTTACGTGAAAGAACTGTGGTTGGCTATCTCATACCCCTCATCTACAGAAAAAGTTGTTTACTGGGGCTTTTCTGTGTCTCCCAGATCATCTTTCTGGGTAGTACTCCCAAAGGGCAAGATGATTTCCTTGGCCAGCTGGGAGGGGTGGAAGGACCCATTATGGTGCTCCAATTCCAAGAAGATCAGATCACATCCTTCTCCTTAATAAAGATTCTTGTTGTAGACTCCGTTGTTTTTTGTGGCAGCCCTTAAAGGGAACCATGTCCTCAGAGATGCTGTCCATTCCCCAAATAAGGAATGTTAGGCTTTGGATTACTTTCGGAAGTGTGTGCATGCGTCTTTCCCTTTTACGCTTAATGAGCTCACTTACTTATGCCATATGATTCAATTCTAGCAGCATCTTGCAGATTCCATGTGCAAGTTGCTGGAATAGTTGCCAGAGGACCAGTGAAGCTTCAAGACAAAACTGACTAATGACTTCCAAGATGGCTGGACACTGATCAGCAGTTTATTTTCAGCTCTCTCAGTATGAAAACGGAAACTGAGAAATAAAATACAGTTATATTGTCAGCTTGGGTAAAGTTCAGTTACTGGCTAGTACTTACACTGCCTGAATGCCAGCAAAGAAGAAATTTAGAGAACCTGAAACAATCAACAAGAATAGGTGGGGTCCCTATAGTTTTATACACAGGTCAGGCATATTTTTATTAACCAGAGGAGAAGTTGTGGGTAGCAATTAATGAAGACCTGAAGGACTTTATCTGGGAGGGGAAGATGGCAAGGGTCAAGTGGGATAAGCTGATTCTTCCAGTAGAAAATAGCAGATTAGGATTACCTAATTTGAAGGGGTATTTCAGAGCTACACAGTTAAGGCTCCTATACATAACACAAGCAGAAAACTATAACTCAAAATGTAAAGAGATGAAGAAGAAACAGGGAAGAAGTTCAATTAACAGGGAGAGACTTGGATTTTGGATGCAAACCTGCAAGGTTCACAACCGTAATCATACAGAATATTATATTCATTAAGTAGCAGAAGGTATTCTAAGAACTAAGCCAATATGAGAATGAAGAAAGGAGATTCTGACAATAGGGGTGACTGCAACTAGGGTTACAGACAATGGGAAAGAGGGGGTGGAAGTATATTGGAGAAAACTGGCAAATGAACCAAGGTATTGGGAGCAAATAACTAGAGAGGGAAAGATGATAGAATGGGAAGATGCTAAGAAGTTATTTGGACTAAAGGTTAGGGATTGCCTTCCATATCAAGGATTGAGATCAGTTACAGGCAAAGAGAAAGAAAGAGGGTGGTCCTAAACAAAAGATCAGCAGTGGTAGAGTTCTTAGTAGAATCTAGAACAGATGCTGCCATTAAAAAAGGAATAATTAGTAGAGCATATAAAATATTGGATGAAAACTATAAGAATCAATGAATCAAGAGGTTAGGAAGAATTGGGAAGAAAGACTGGATAAGCAATTCACAAAAAAACAGTAGGGGGATATATGTATGTCTCCCAAATATGCAACAAAATCTAGAAGATGTAAGATCTTTGCCTGGAGGTGTTTACATAGATATTTTTATACCCCAAGCAGGCTCCAAAGAATCCTTCCTCATGTAGACAACAAATATTGGAGATGTGATAAGGAAGAAAGAGGTAACTGGGAACATACTTTCTGGGAGTGTAATGAATTGGCTGACTTTAAAGTATCACTGCAGACTGCTCTGTCAAAGATTTTACAAAACTATTCTTTCTCAGTCCCTCAGAAAATTCTATGACCTGTTACAGATAAGTTTTTATACACTCCTCCCAAACCTGACCCAGCAGTTATAGCTTTAGTTATGCCTCCTTGTGCTGAAATTTAGATCTGATGTTGTTAGTTTTTATTCATCCTCAGCATATGGCACTCGGAAACTGACCTCAAATTTGACTCAGCCATTACTACAGCTAGCAGAAGCCTACAAACTCTAAAGCTCTTACCTACCCAGAGTACTCTGGCCCCCATTCACCTCAGATCTCATTTGTTACTTACACGAACAGACGTGGTTGCTGATAGCTCTTGAGGATTCCTTGAGTGATAAGTAAATTTACTGGATTATACTTTTCTTCTTTCCGTTATTTCTACTCCTTTTTAGTGTAAGCCTTTCTGTATTCTCTGTGATCTTTCACAACCTTTTTTGAGTTCTCTTAGTTACCATCGTTGGTATTTTTCTCTACCCTCTTTCTTCTTCTTGTTCTAATTAGATTTTCTCTGTAACCTTTTTTGGTCTTCTTGATTACCATTGTTGGTATTTCTTTTTCTTCCCCTTTTCTTCTTAAAAAAATCTTTATTTCTCTTTGCTGCATGTGTGTGTTTGTGTATATGAGTTGTATTCTATGTGCAGAATGCCATATTTTTCCTGGAACATGTCTGAAAAAGGTTTCAAGAAGCTTACTTGTTGTCCTTCGGCTGGAACTAGCACTAATGTCTAAGCCTACACCAAAAAACTATATCAGCACCTAAATAGCTGTATGGACTCAGCAATACCTGACAGGACCAAATCATCTCCCTCAAGAAAAAGTAAACCTGTCTAGTGGACAGCAGCATTAAACAAACTATAATAAAAGGAAAAAAATTGCTGTCCAGGACCAAGAAGGAGCAGGTGCCGAGTTGGAAGCAATCTCTCCTTTGTCTGAACAAGCAAATAAGGTCACTGGTGAAATCCTCTAAGGCTAACTTCGAGTCCAAATTGGCCATATCCACAAAGGACAATCACAAGGCCTTCTTCACATACATCTGTAATCTCAAAGGTAGCACCCAGATCTACTCTCAACTGGTGGTCAAGAATGCCACATACACAAAGGCCGTAGATATAGCCAACCTGTTGGCAGACTGGTTCAAGTGAAAATACCCCCCCCCCGTCCCCCCATCATTAAACCAGGACATCCCCAGCACCTGCCCCCCCCTCCCCTCATCACCAGGCAGCAGGTCTTTAATGCTCAATCAAAGGCAAAAAATACAGTCTCCATGGAACCCAACAACATCCCTGGCTGCATCTGACATGAACTTAGGCATGAGCTCTCAGCTCCATTAGGCACCCTGTTCAACCAAAGCCTGAACACTGGCTTCATCCCAGCCGAATGGAAGACAGCCACTGTCATCCCTCTACACAAAGGTGGAGCGTCCACTGACCCAGGCAATTATAGGCCCATCAGCCTGACTAGCCTGATCTGCAAGGCCATGGAACTCATTATCATGGAACTTATAAACAAGGACATTGGCAACCTCCCAAAGCTTGACCCCATACAGTTTGATTTTGTCAGAGGGAGATCATACCTATTAAACTTGGTCAACTTCTTCAAAACAGTCACCAAAGTCGTGGACGAGGGGAAGACAGTCAGGGGTGTAGCTAGGATTTTCAAATTTGTACTCACAGCTCTCAAACTGCTACCCCCCCTCCACAGCCAAGCTACGGCCATTCTCGTAATTCACGGTTCGCTCTTAGTGTTGATGAAGAGGCATTCACTGTAATGTCTCTTCAGTAATATAATATAAATTCACTCAAACTCGGTTCCTTGAATTGAAAATGAACCTGAAAGTCAGTTCTTTGAAAAACGCAGCATGGTAGTTGGGGTAGAGGATTGCCAGACAATACAGCTGGGAACCTGTCAAAGAAGGGACACCATTTTAATATGGAGCACAGTTTTAACTTGAGCAGCTGACAAAATTAGAGAATCTTCATGCATTTCTGAAATAAAAGTAATGTATAACTCTGATCATTACAGTTATTTATAAAAGTAAACTCTGCACAGTTTCTTCCAAAATTGCTATTTTGCGGAGAAATTATTAGGGGGAGAGCAACATTTTGAGCCAAAATTGGGGACAGTTGAGAGGTTTGGATATTCCTAATTCTATAAAGCAATTTATTTGCACATACCTCTAAATCTCTTAATGCAGGAAATCTGGACAAGGCCAAATATATTGGGGGAACATACAAACAGTACTAAAAATTGATCTTGTATAAACAAGACAGTTGATAGAATATCAGGTCTTGCTTTAGCATGCATTTTTCTGAAGATTATGACGTCTGAAACTTAACATCTGTCATTATTTAGTGACTTCATTCCTAAATGATTTGCCAGAAAAGTTTTATTTTGCATTTTACAGCACAAACACCAATAAATATCTGCTAAACAAAGCAATGCAGTCTCACAATGAAACTAGACTTAGCATTATAACTTCTCTGCCCTTGAAACTCACATTCATTGAAACAGCATTGAAACCCACATTCAAAGAAAATACATTTTGCCAGTGGCAGATTAATCTTGGGCTGTTTTCAAATCATAGGCCCCTTGCACATGAAACATACACGTGCTCTTTGATACACCTTCCTGATTGTATTAAATTATATTCCTTGTACAATACAGTATAGTTGTTAGAGAGCGTTTTAAATTTATTGTTTTGAACATATTTCCAGTAAACAATGAAACAAAATGCATGCACCAATAATGACAAAAAACAGCCCAATTCACAACATTACCATCATAAAAGTCTACTCAAACTTCTACAGTCCACCAGTATCAGTAAATATGCACAATCTCTGAACTAGTAAAAGCCATCTACATAATTCCACATTAAAGAAATATGTAACTAATGAAGAGGCTGCTGTTAGCAAACAACTATATTTCATGGTTTCATCTACAAATAAAGTGCCTGTTGCCCTTGAGGAATAAATTGCCTATGTTGCATTAAAAACAATGATACGCTAGTAATATTGCAATAGGGAATGGATGACAAACTGGTAACAGGTTCATAGTTACTACTAGATATCTTGGCCAAAACGGACTACAGCATCCACCCCCCTTTGCAACACAGTACAGTATCAGCAATGCATCTACCTCCTGTGGGAGAAGAACCCATAGCCTTCTGCATCAAAAGCAAGTACACTACCTGTTGTGCTAGTAACAGTATAAGCAGACTCAGCATAAGCAGCACTAAACTTTAGTTCCCCTGCAGCACTCAGCTCCTTGTAAAATGTCAACACTCAGCTGTATCTCTGAACCTTGCAACACAAGAAACCTGAAAAAAGCCAACATTTATTGGGGGGAGGGACAAAAGCCCAAAAACCAGGGACACATTTTAAACATTGCTTGTATAATTTTGGAAAGTTGGTAGAATAAAATGCTGTGCTATCACCATGCATGTCTTGAACCCAGAACCATATGCACTACACTCAGTGCAACATACCACTATGCTAAATCAGCAATTTGAAAGATAGGAAGACAAGCTTAATGGCTATCATTTAGATAGCTCTCAACCTCTTAGCACAAAAAACCTGGACAAACAAAGTCAATAATGAGGGAATACAAATTCAGTTCTCACTTCACACCTTAGCACAAAAACCTGGACAAACTACAAAAACAATAATGGGGGAAATACAACTTCAGTTCTCACTTCTCACCATAGCTGACAACCATTAGAAAAGCAAACAAAGTTCAGAAATGGTGGTGGTTAGGAATTTTAGGCTCTTCTTACCCTGAAGCAAAGATACAGGGTTTGAGCCTGAACACCTATAGCCAGCAGGTGTATTATGTGGGGGCATTTTCACACACACACACATGCCTTCCAATCTCACACACACACGCACACACACTTGCCTTCCAATCTCACACACACACACACACACACACTTGCCTTCCAATCTCCCCCACACACACACACACTTGCTTTCCAATCTCATACACACACACACACACTTGCTTTCCAATCTCACACACACACACACACACACACACACTTGCCTTCCAATCTCACACACCCACACACACACACACACTTGCCTTCCAATCTCACACACACACACACACACACACACACACACACACACACACACACACACACACACACACACACACACACACACGTCTTCCAATCTCACACACACACACTTGCCTTCCAAATCTCACACACACACACACACACACACTTGCCTTCCAATCTCACACACACACACACTTGTCTTCCAATCTCACACACACACTTGCCTTCCAATCTCACACACACACACACACACACACACACACACACACACACTTGCCTTCCAATCTCACACACACACACACACACACACACACACACACACACACACACACTTGCCTTCCAATCTCACACACACACACACACACACACACACACACACACACTTGCCTTCCAATCTCACACACACACACACACACACACACACACACACACACACACACACACACACACACACACACACACACACACACACACACACACACTTGCCTTCCAATCTCACACACACACACACACACACACATACACACACTTGCCTTCCACACACACACACACACACACACACACACACACACACACACACACACACACACACACACACACACACACACACACACACTTGCCTTCCAATCTCACAAACACACACACACTTGCCTTCCAATCTCACACACACACACACACACTTGCCTTCCAATCTCACACACACGATTGCCTTCCAATCTCGCTCATTACATACACTCTCTCAAATCTGTTCGTGATTGCTGTCCAACACACAAATCTGTACACACGCTGTCTTACCTAATAATCTGTTCGTGATTGCCTTCTAAGTCCAACTACATTTCCTGCTCGCAGTGAAAGTCCAACTACAGTTCTTCGCAGAGATAATCCATTTGCAATTGTCTTCTACTCGCTTGCTCACTGCTGCACATTTCCCGCTCGCAGCCAGCCGGACATGACTTGAGCTCACTTCCGACTGGCTGGTATCCTCCTTAAAGGAGCCAACACCCTTTAAAAAGGAAGAAATATGTACGTACATTTTTTTTTTTTTAAAAAGCTACCCCCTCTTCTAAAAAAGTTGTACTGAAATCAGTACAGTGCGTATGCCTCCCGACGTCTCTGAAGACAATGCACACCACCTACCTTGACCTAGCCAAAGCCTTTGACACTATTCCCCACTCGGGCATAACAGATAAACTCTCCCAGCTAGGCATCAACCCATATGTTACCAGATGGGTAGCTAACTGGCTCACTGATAGAACCCACTCAGTCAAAATAGGGGAAGCCACCGTCATGAATGGTGTACCCCAAGGATTGGTCTTGTGCAAACCAAAACCAGTGGTCTGTGACTGACCAAGTTCGCAGATGACTGCAAGCTGGGCACTGTCTTAAATTGAAATTCCCCTAGTGATGTGAACATCCTCCAAGAGGGCCTTATCCAAACTAATGACTGGTGCTAGGAGCATGGCCTCAAACTGAATGCCAAGAAATGCATCATTATCCCCTTTGGGGAAAATGATGTCCCCACTAATTACATTACACAATGGACACAAATCTATCCTGCCAACAAGTTCTGTTAACGTCACAGACCAGGTTTAGGCCTTGCGTGTGGGTTGCCCATACTAAGCACACAAGCAGTCGTGAGAGACTTGGACGTCCAGGTTGATAGCAACCTGACTTTTGACCACCACGTTGCCTCCATTGTACGGAAAGCTTTCGACATGATCCACCTCATAAGTAAGGGTGTTTCATCCAGGAACAATGAGGTCATAACATCCCTGTACTACTCCCTTATCAGACCCATTAACGAGTACAATGGCCCCTTCAGTATGTACCTTGGCAAGCACATGCTGCAGCTGGAGAGACAACAGAAGTTCCTGACCAGGAAAATCCAGGGTATCAAAGACCAGTCCTATACTGATAGTCTAAAAGCCCTGACCCTCTACTCAGTCTCATACAGACTGCACAGAGGTGACCTGTGTCTGGCATACAAGGCCATCTCAGACCCAGCCTTGATGGAGCTGCTTCACATCCATAAGTCAAAATCCACTCAGACAACCCACACGCAAGGCCTAAACCTGGTCTGTGATGTTAACAGAACGTGTTGGCAGGATAGATTTGTGTCCCGGAGACTCCCCCATCTGTGGAATAGGCTCCTTCTCCATGCTAAGCAGAATACCTATGTAGCCCTCTGTAAGAGGAACCTGGACGACTGGATGAGAAACAGAAAATACACACTTGGGATCCCACCTGTGTCCCTGCTGGACAGGGAACAGGTGCTGACTTTGTGAGAACATGGGTGAAATTCTTGACTAGGTTTATAAGGGCCTCCAGGCCAATAGCCTAGTATCATCCTATGAAACTATGAAGAAGGGCACTCAATGTGGACACAATAGCCCCTTTTCAGATAGGCATTCTTTGTGCATATACTGTCTGGGACCAGATCACCTCAACCAGAAATGTGGTATCTGTGAGGCCTTTAATGCTCAGGCCCTCACAGAGCGCAAGAACAAGCTGATCTTGAAAGGGATGTTGCCCTCATATTTTTTGCAGGCTGTTTCTGGAGCTCAGTCTTCAACCACCAAGCATAGGGGACAACTTCAAATGAGGCAGATCAGCCAAAGCTCTTTCCTCGGAGTTGTAAAAGAAGGTGCTGAGGTCAGATCCCACATCTCCAATGGCATCCAAGCAGTCAGAGCTGACAAAACTTGTGTTGTCATACCCTAAGAGTAAGATGGCTTCAGATCCGGATCCGAAGCACCTTCCTCAGACCGCTTACGAACTGTACGTAAACCCAGTTCCTTGTAGGGTGCCCTCTACCTTTTTAGAGAGGCACTTTAGGCCTGCTTCGATTGTGTCCTCTTGTTGTACTAGGAGCCTTACCCAGGCAGATGTGGCTAGGATGGTGAGGGAACTAGTCATGGAGCAACTTCAGAAGGTTGCCTTTATTGGTCCCATCCCATCGGATCAGGGACTCCCTCCAACATCTGCTCCTCCTCTGACTCGACCTGAGGTTTCAGAGTTCTTGGATCCATGTGCTCCAGGCACATCTATGTCGGATCTGAGAAGACTACTGGTGTCTTTGGATCCTAAAATGACTCTGAGCTTGTTGGCTCCAACATGTTCAGATCCACATGGCTATCAAAGCCGAAGCTTTCACATAGGATCTGGTGGGGGTTAAGTCCGGTCTGAGATTTTCAGAGCTTTCTCTTCCTCTCAGAGCTTCAGTGCTTGATAACTCGGCTCCAGTTTCCTCCTCAGGCAGGCAACCTATGGGGAAGGGGGAGCCGGTGAACCAGGGACATTTGCTCTCTGCTCTGTTGATCTTCTCCTCCTCCCTGGGGAGGTCAGCCTTTAAGGTGGTGAAGAGGGTCTTCTCTTTCTCAATAGATCAGGTAGGTTCCCCCCTCACTGCTCCACCCCTGACCATCCAACTGACCTTGTCACATGGTCCTCATCATTCTACTCCTAGGGGACAGCCGGCCCAGAGTGTCCAGTCTACTCAATCTGGGATCCTTATCTCTTCCAATACTTCCCCAGACCACCCCACTGAGGAGGATCCTAGGAAGAGAGAGTGGAAGAGAAAACACCTTGGCTCAACCAAAGAGTCCATCACCACTGATACCGACTTTGATGAAAGGGAAGGGTCTCCCAAATCACCACCCAAAGATGTCTCCTTTGCAGACATTCTTAAGCTCCTGAAACAAAAGGGTCGTTGATCTGCCCACATCCCATCTCCTGAGGAGTCGGTATACCTGGAAGCTTACAGGACTGGCCCATCTACCGCCTGGGTGTCCCTGCCTCTCAACGAATTGGTGGATTTAAATTGTTGGAAGGTGTGGATGGAGCTTGATTCGACCGAACCCATCCCCAAGGGACCAGATAAAATTATGGTGCCTTCTGTAGAAAGGCAGTATTGGAATAAGGGCATATCAGTTGATGCCATGGTTGTGGCAGCAGCCACTTAAAAGCAGCTCACTGAAGAGAGTTCATCTGTCCATCCCCTTAACAGAGAGCCTAGGGCAATGTACAGACTGCGGAAGCAGGTATATGCTTCAATGACATTTGCAATATGTTCGCTGAATTACCTAGCCCACTTCATGAGACTGCAAAGGGACTTACTTAAAGAAATTTCCAGCTCATTTGCAGGGATCACTATGTAAGAGGCCCAGAGTTCTATGGCTTCCTCAGTTGAATACCTTAAAATCGGTTGTGAACTCGTCCACGAGGCTTATGGCCAACACAATGGAATGTGCCTCACGAGTAGCGGGTTCAGGCTTATCCATGAAAAGACAAACCTGAATGCACCTATGTGACTTCGCAGAGCCTTTTAAGTCTTCCTTCATTAATGCTCAGTTTGACAGATCTTCACTTTTCAATCCCAATGTAAAGGAAACACTCTCCAGGTGTGAAAAAGACAGGAAAACCTTGTCTGCCATTGCAGTACATTTTTCAACCCCCCCCCCCCCCCAAATAAACTTTTCTAGGAATCAGCGGGGAGCAGCACAAGATGTAGTTCAAAAAATCTCAAGGTCCTTTCCCCGATGCATGTGGAACTGGTTCTCCCAGAGGTAGAGGGGGAAATGGTAACAACAGAAGACGCCCTCATGGCAGAGGAGGCCCGCAGAATACAGGGTCCAGAGATACTTTCTTTGATAGGCCCTGTCAGCACTCCTGAAAGGAGGCCTGATTGTCTTCCTCTGGAGACAGTCAGGGGTTGTTTTTCCCTGCACCAAACACCTTGGCTAAGTATAACAAATGATATTTGGGTGCAGAGAATTATTACCAAGTTTATGCTATACACTTTTTCCTTCCATCCCCATTAATAATAAAGCTCCCAGATGTTCCACCCAGTCAAATAGAGCCAGCAACTCAACAAATTCAGCAGCTGCTTGCAAAACGAGTCATCCAAGAAGTCCCACCAGACCAGATAGGATCCAGAACTCACTCAAGGTTCTTTTTGGTTCCAAACAATACAGTGGACTGGAGACCAGTTTTTGATCATAGTGTGTTAAACAGGTTGGTAATGCACACCCAGTTCTGGATGGTCACTATACAGTACATTTTATCCTTTTTAGGGAAGGATGACTGGATGTGCTCATTTGACCTCCAGGATGCATACTATCACATAAAGATGAACAGATGGTCAGGAGGTACTTACACTTCTGAGTGGGAGCCAGTCACTACCACTTCAGAGCACTGCCCTTTGGCCTCACCACAACCCCCAAGGGTGTTTACAAAATGCATGGCAGTGGTAGCAGCCCATCTAAGGCTGCGGGGTACTGAGTGTTCCCATATATGGATGACTGACTCATTACCACCCCAATCAGGGGCATCAGTTGGTACAAGCGAGAGACCAGATACTAAAAACATGCTTAATTCTAGGGATCAAAGTAAATCATGACAAATTACACTTGCAATTGACCCAAAAATTGGAACTCATAGGAGCAATCTTCGACACTCAATCAATGCTTGCATCAATCCCATTACTACAAGTGCAGAAAATCAGAAGCCAAGTCAGGAGAATCATTTGCAGCATGAAGATATTGGCCAGAAAATTTCTACAGGCTCTAAGCTCGATGGTGGCAGCAAACCCAATGGTCTTTTTTCACTCGCCTATGTCTGCAAAGATAAGAGTGACTCAGGTATGAAAAAATTACCTCTCATGGTGGACACAGTTATGCCAGCCTCTACAAGGTCACCCATTCATACCTCCTCAGCCCAAGGCCATAGTGACCACGGACACTTCTCAGATTAAGTGGGGGGGGGCGTTATCTGGAGAAGACAGTCCAAGGCACTTGACCCCCCCATAGAGGCCAACCTGCATATCAATAATCTGGAGATGAGAGCTGTGCTTTTGGCGTTGCAAGCATTCCAAGATTCTCTCTCTCTCGGGACAATTGCAATTCAAACAGACAATTTTCATTCAGCCTCAACTCTCCCACCCTTCATCCCCTGGCCTTTTTGGGTTCAAATCCCCTCTGTCAAGAAACATATTTGTGAAGATACAATCAGCACCCCTTGCTCCCTTGGATTTGAACTCAAGTAATGGCATTTTGCTTACTTCTTTGTTTGTAATTCTTCTTCTTCTGTCAAGTTGTATGCATTACCTGAGGTTCAGCAAGAAGGGTTTCAGAACTTCAGGCCCTCATGGCTGTGGAGCCTTTTATTACATTTTACCCAGACAGGGTGTCCCTCAGGACCAATCCTTCCTTTATGCCCAAGGTGGTATCCAGTGTGGCTCTTAACCAAACTATTCACTTGCCAACTTTTTACCCAAATCCGCAGAACAAGGGGGAGCAGATTCTGCATTCCTTGGATGTACACAGACAACTAAGATTCTACTTAAACAGGACCAAATCTCTAAGAAAGTCTAAGCAACTACTGGTGGCATTTGCTGCAGGATCAGAGGGGAAGGC
Source organism: Protopterus annectens (assembly GCF_019279795.1). Taxonomy (NCBI): domain Eukaryota; kingdom Metazoa; phylum Chordata; order Ceratodontiformes; family Protopteridae; genus Protopterus; species Protopterus annectens. Next base: position 1,629,594,414 of record NC_056725.1, read on the forward strand.
TATTTCAAAGCAGATTATTTCAAAGCGGATAAGCCACTGCATTAGTTTCTGCTATTTGCATCATGGTGCCCAAGGGTATCAGGTCACATTCCACCAGGGCTGCATCTACCTCAGCAGCCTTTCTCAGAGGAGTGCCAACCAAAGACATTCTAGAAGCTGCTACTTGGAGCTCTGTTCATACTTTTACAAAGCATTTTCATTTGCCTCTCTTCTCTAAGTCCAGGGCAGGCTTTGCTACTGCAGTTCTGCAGGGCCTTATAGTCGCTCCTAATGCTATTTAGCTCCAGCCTCCCATCCATAGCTTTGGGATTCTACCAAAATGTAATGACTGCAACAGTGAAACATGAAGAACATAGTACAGTTGTGTACACCTACCATAAATGCAGATGTTCGAGTGTATTCACTATTGCAGTCTGGGTTACCCACCCGCCATCCCCCTTTTTTCCAGAGCTTCTCTTTCCTTCACTGTATTCTACAGACTTTGTGGTGTATTCGCTTTTAGACGAAGGTAAAGTTTATGTTGTTGCAATTGCATGTGTGTGTGTGTGTGTGTGTGTGTGTGTGTGTGTGTGTGTATATATATATATATATATATATATATATATATATATATTTTTTTTTTTTTTTTTTTGCTCCCCATTTGGGGGGCAGAAAAACAGAAGAAAATGGCGTTGGTTGCATGTTTTATACCCCTGACGTCATGGAAGAGGAGACAGCAACTGACACAGGACCCAAGACTTTGATATTCAGGCCGACTGAGGTGAGAGGGGACCAAAGCATTGTGGTTAGGGAAGAGCTCAAGAGTTTGTATGCTTCCGCGAGCTGTAGTAACAGCCGAGTTGGATCTGAGTCCCATACTTTGAGGCTGAATGAAAATGGACAACATAGATGGAATGTTATGGTGAGTACATAACTTCTTTTTAATTCCACTCCTACCCTTTCTGTCAAAGATGGGAAGATTATTTATAAGTATAGGCGAAAGTGTATGCTTCTGTAACTTTGATTTTCAGAATTTTTAATTGTCAGGCTGATATGTTAGTTTATTCTGACTACTTGTGAAAGTATGAGGAATGTTTGGTCTACAGTTCCCTCTTGTGAGGAAAAATCTACTTTAAATAATGTTGTTTCTTCTATTTCATGGGTCACAACTCTTTGTTTACAGTGTGTATGCGAATGACTCATTGGTTCGTAGGTTTATAGGTAGGTACTAGGCTATTGGCCCTAGGGCCTATGTAAGCCTAGCCAAGTACCCTGGCTTTCGCCATCCAAGAAAATTATTTTCCTGTGCCCCTGTCGAGCAGAGCCCCAGAGGTGATCCCCGAGGTGGATTTCCTATTTCCCATCCAATCATCAAGATTTTTCTTGAAGAGTGCTAATGAGGAGCTTTGTTTGATATAGATAGGTAGTTTGTTCGAGAGTATGGGAAGTCTCTGGGACAGGAATTTATCCCTCCAGCATGTTCTGTTTATTGTGGTGACAAGGTTTAGGTCCCTAGAGCATGTAGCTTGGAGGGATTGGGATATCCTTAAGTGGAGCATGTCCAACAGCTCTGGGGTTTGACATAGCTTTGTATGTTAGGCAGTGATTGCCTCTGAGTAGGCGATATGCGACGGACTAAAGCTGGAGTTTTTTGAGGCGGTCTGCATAGGCCATCTGTTTGAGACCGGTAATCCTCTTTGTGAGGTATTTCTGCAGCCTTTCCAGCTGTTGTAGATATCTTGTGAGGTACATACCAAAAGGGGCGTTGTACTCTCTAATGGGTCTAATGAGTGATGAGTAGAGGAGAACAATGACCTCTTTTTTCCTGAATGAGAAACCTTTTGTGATGAGGTGTGCCACATAGAAGGATTTCCTGACTACTGTGGTGATGTGATTATCAAAGGAGAGACTACTGTCCACCTGTATCCCAAGGTCTCTTATCACACTTTCGGTGTTAAGTAAACTACCACCTATGTGATAGCTCATGGGTACAGAGTTTTTACCAAAGGGGATGAGAATGCACTTTTTGGCATTGAGCTTGAGGCCATGGCTTTCATACCAGGCATCTGTCTTGTTAGGAGTTTCGATTATGGCTCCTAGTTTGCAGTCATCTGTGAACTTCGTTAGCCAAAGACCTTCTGTGTTAGCCTTTACTTCAGAAAAGTAGATACCAAACTGGAGAGGACCAAGGACTGAACCTTGTGGTACTCCACTTGTCACTGGTCTGAAGTCAGATTTGAAGTCTGCTACTTTCACAGTGTGGGTTCTGTCAGTGAGCCATTTGGCAACCCATCTTGTGACATAGGGATTTATACCTAGTTTAGTGAGTTTATCTGTAATTCCAGAGTGGGGGATGGTGTCAAAAGCCTTGGTGAGATCTAGATAGGCTATGTGAACCACCTTACCCTCGTCTACAGCTTTGGTGACTGCTTCAAAGAAGTCTATCAGGTTTAGTTGACATGATCTGCCTTTTCCGAACTAGGTGGGGTCCAGAGTTTGGAGATTACCAATGTCTTTGTTTATAAGTTCCATGAAGATACGTTCCATGGCCTTGCAGACCAGGCTTGTTAGGCTAATGGGGCGGTAGTTTCCGGGGTCCGTGGTGGTTCCCCTTTTGTGGAGTGGGATAACCGTCGCTGTGCGCCATTCAGTGGGCACAAAGCCTGAGGTGAGGCTATGATTGAACACGGTGCTTAGGTGGGGTGCCAGTTCATTCTGTAATTCATGTAGAACGCAGCCTGGGATGTTGTCAGGTCTCATGGATGCTGTGTTCTTGTCTTTGGAGAGTGTAGTTTTTACCTGCGCAGCCGTGATTACAGGAGCTTTACATTCTTCCGGTATAGAGATGGGCCCTTTAGGGGATGAGAAAGAGGTAAAATTAGCACGGAACCTATCTGCCAGGATGTTGGCAATATCAGTTGATTCTGTATATTTAGAGTCATTGTGCTGTAGCTCAGAGCAGATCTGAGTGTTTCCATTGAGATTCTTGACGTAGCTATAGAATGCTTTGTGGGTGTCTGTAGAATCAGTGGCAATTTTGTTTTCATAACTAGCTTTGGAGGATTTTATGAGGGATCTCAGCTTCTTACTGAGGCTGACCAGGTAGTTCCTCCAATTATGGGATTTTACTTTTTTTTGCAACAGTTTCTTTCTTCAGTTGTAGAGTTTGTTTATGGCAGGGGACCACCAGATTGGCTTCCTTTTTTTGGAGGATAGCATCTTGGTTCTGTTAGGGATAGCACGATCCATGCACTCGTTTAAGTGCTTATAAAGTGCATCTGTGTAGGATTCAGCAGTCGTACCTCTATTGTCCATCTGCATGGGTGTCATGAAGTTTGCCACGTCTGTCTTAAGAAGTGTGAAGTTGGCTTTGGAGAAATTTTTACGGTGGTTTCCCTAATGGGGGGTGGGGGCGGAATGTGGATGTCTAGGGTGATTAGCTTGTGGTTGGATCTGACCAACGAGGAATTGACCTCTGGTGTGGAACACCGGTCACCCATATTGGTAATGACCAGATCTAGGATATTGCTGCCCCTGGTGGGGGTTTGGATAAGCTAATCCAAGGCGCTGGAATTTATGAATTCCAGAAAACGTTGAGCAAAAGAGTTGGTACATGAGTAGTTTTCCTAGTTAATGGTGGGGTAGTTGAAATCACCCATTATGAGTGTGTTGGGTTGTACCATAATATTTTCCAGTGTATCAAGAAATGCGGCATGGGAATCCTGGGGCATGGTGGGTGGTCTCTAGCAAGTTACAATTTGGATTGCGATCTTGCCCAGAGTTAGTTGCACTTGGATAATCTCAGATGCATTATGCTGAGCAACTAGCCTGGAGTTGTGGATATCCTTAATGAATATGGACACGCCTCTGCCTTTAGTGTTTCGGTCCAGGTTAGGTGGCCAAAAGGTGTGGTAATGAATTATAGCCTGGTAATGCGGGGGTGCTCTCTGGAGCCTTGAACCAGGTCTCTTCACTGCACAGATGTCGATATTCTCCATTTTAAGGAGTGCCTCGAGTGAATGCATTTTGAGGTTTAGACTTCTAGCATTGAGTAACATTATCCTCAGATTTTGCTTGCTTGTACGTGCTACGGTGCTGAATTTGTCATTTGAACCTTGCCTAAAAAGGCACTATATTGGTGGCAAGAGCCTTAGCCAGTATCTGGAATCCCAAGGATGACAAGTACAGGCCATCTCTGACAAAACATCATGGTCTGTTGATCATGTCATCCCAGGCAGACAGATACTTAGCCAATTGTTGAAGTCAATCATTTTGTCCTTGTGCTGTGTTATCATTCTGGGTGATGGCAGGATGCTACTCAGGGCTAGAGTAATACCTGCCTGGGCTACAAGATCAGAGAGCTCCTCCATGTCTCTCTTCATGTAGTCCAGGGAGGTACATCTCAGGTCATTCACAGCAATATGGACAATGACAGAGTCATATTTGTACTTTTGTGGAGTGACTTGAGTGCGTGCGTTATGTGGCGGATCCTGGCACCCTACAGTAAATTTCTCCTTATTTAGCCTGCTGAGTGGAACATCAGTGTGCCTGACTATAGATTCACCTATGACTAGAGTGTTGGGTACGTTGTTATGCCTTATGGGCTGTGGTTGAGTGGCACACTGAGTTTGTGGGCTTTGTGTCATTTGGGTTGTGTTGGGGGGTGGAGGTTGCTTGCGTTTCTGCTTTGGAGGTCTCTGTTGCTTGAGCAGATTTTTATTGAGAGCCTCCACGAATGTAGGTGTGTGTTTTGTGTTTCTATGTGTCTGTTTTGGTGGTGTAGGTTTTGAGGGACTATGTGATGACTGTGGGTGTGGTGCAAGTGTTTACCTTCTCCTCTTGACTGTCTAGTTCAGTCTTGGGTGAAGAGAGTTTTGCTTCCAGTTTGGCTATAGTGCATCTCTCACAGGTTGTAGTGTTGGGTGGTAGGAGGAGAGGGTTGTCTGCATACATGAGGCAATTGCTGCATTGCCCCAAGATGCCCAGATTCATCAGGTAGACAGGAAAAAACACCGGGAGCTGACCCTTAGACATGCCTGGATAGGTGCTTATTTATTAAGTACTAAAAACTGTTTTCCTCTAGACTAAGTTGATACTTCTTCCCAGCTACGGTCACTGGTATTGTTTTGAGAAGGTTTGCCTGGCCATGTTCTTAGAACCTCCCACATGATGTGAAAAATCAGATTTTAAATTCCCATTTGGACAGAGATATAGTTTGTGGTTCCTCTGATACAGAATTTGTAAAAAAAAGTGTGGTGAAAGTTGACACACGGAATTTCTAAGATTTTTCAGCACTCCTTCCCAAATTTTCTAAGGGAGTCTCTAACCCTTCATCCAGTTTCAGCAAAAAATAAAATAAATGGTCTCACCAAAATGTGGGTAAGAAATGTGAAGATGTTTCCAAAATGAATTTTTGACCCCCCCCCCCAACAAACCAAGGATGGTCCAACAAGTTAGAATGACTGTTTATGGGACCTTGTCCTGTTTCCACTCATACAGTCCCTTTTTCCCTTCCAGAAAGTTCGCATCTCTGCTTTTCTTTTTGGAAATAGATAGCTTCAGACAAATGGGTTCTGAAGATTTTTCATCAATGTTACGGATGGCATTGAGAGGAAATTTCTCCTTTCCAGGGGGTAATTTCTCAGCCACCAGACCAGACTCCTCTATTTTCCCCATCCTTCAACACATGCTGTCTCAGGGAGTACTAGAACCAGTCCACCTTCCCAGGTTGGGAAAGATTTTTATTCAGGTGCCAAAGAAAGATGATGCTTAGAAACTAATTCTGGATATTTCTTTCTTAACTCATTCACTCCAATGGAGCTCAGAAAGTTTGCACTGTAACTCCCAATGAGTGGAGCCTATACCTTTTGACAGAATCAAATTATGTCCTCACATTTCAAACAAATATGCATATCTCTGGAACCATAGGGATTATGAAAGAAGTATAGTTTCATAGGTTCATACTAGGCTATCTGCCCTAGGGCATTTATAAGCCTAGCCAGAATGTGTTTGGCTTTCGCCACCCATTTTAAATTTATTTTGCTATGCCCTTTTTTGAGGTTAGTATACTGTGCCTCTGTCTAACAGTGACACAGAAGTGATACCCGGGGTAAACCTACGATCTCCCATCCACTCATCAAGATTCCTCTTGAAGAGAGTCAATGAGGGACTCTGCCTAACCTGGACTGGGATTTTATTCCAGAGTGAAGGGAGCCTCTGGGTTATGAATCTGTCCCTCCAGCATGTCCTATTTATTTCAGTGCTGAGGTTCAAGTCTCTCGGCGTGGCTCGATGGGATTTGGATTTTCTGAGGTGCAGCATGTCCATTAATTCCGGGTTGGACATGGCTTTATCGTCAGGCACAGATCGCCTCTGAACAGGTGGTATGCCACTGAGTAGAGCTGGAGTTTCTTTAACCGGGCAGCATATGGCATCTGTTTGAGCCCTTTGATCCTCTTGGTGAGGTACTTTTGGGGTCTTTCCAGTTGCTGCAGGTGTCTGGTAAGGTACATCCCAAAAGGGGCATTGTACTCAATTATGGGCCTGATGAGGGATGAGTAAAGAGGCACAATGACCTCCCTGATCTACATGTGAATCCCTTCATGATTAGGTGGGCTATATAAAATGTTTTTCTAACCACTTTGGCCACGTGGTTGTCAAATGAGAGATTGCTATCAACTTGGGTCCCCAGGTCCCTAATTACTTCTTCTGTACTTAATGGATTACCACCTATGTGGTAATTTGTGGGCACTTTGTTTTTGCCAAAGGGGATGACTATACACTTTTGGCATTTAGCTTGAGGCCATGGCTCTGGCACCAGTTGTCTGTTTCTATGAGGCCCTTTTGGAGGATGCTTGTGTTGGCTGGAGAGTCGATTATGGCGCCCAGTTTGCAGTCATCTGCGAACTTGGTCAGCCACAGTCCTTCCGTGTTGGCCTGTACCTCTGAGCAATATATACCGAACAAGAGAGGTCCCAGGACTGAGCCTTGTGGGACACCACTTGTAACTGGTTTGGAGTCTGACATGGCTCCAGCAATTCTAACCATGTGGGTTCTGTCCTTGAGCCAGTTTGCAATCCATCTAGTGACATAGTGGTTTATATTTAAGCTGGTGAGCTTATCTATAATGCCCGAGTGGGGTATTGTATCGAAGGCTTTTGTGAGGTCCAGGTAGGCTGTGTGGACCACCTTCCCCTCGTCAATCGCCTTGGTGACTGTTTCAAAGAAATCAACCAGGTTTAAGAGGCAGGATCTGCCCTTAACAAAGCCGAACTGGGTAGGATCCAGTGTCTGTAGGTCCCCAATATCTTTATTTATGAGGTCCATGATGATCCTTTCCATAGCTTTGCAGACCAAGCTAGTCAGGCTTATGGGGCGATAGTTTCCAGGATCCGTTGAGGCACCACCTTTATGGAGAGGGACCACTGTTGCTGTACGCCACTCTTTGGGCACATATCCTGTAGTAAGGCTGAGACTGAACAGTAGTTTTATGTTTGGGTTTAGCTCTTCTTGGAGTTCATTTAGGACGCAACCCGAGACACCGTCTGGTCCCATTGATGCTGTGTTTTTTGCTTTGGAGAGGGCGGCTCTTACCTGAGCATCTGAGATGTCAGGGGGGCAGCACTCTGCTGGGATAGATATTTACCCTTTTGGTAGGGAGGGGGGGAGAAGTTTGCGCTGAACCTGTCAGCTAGGATGTTGGCAATGTCTGTGGGTTCGGTGTATTTTTTGTCATTTTGGACTAATTCTGAGCATATCTGGGAATTACCACCCAGGTTCCTAACATAACTAAAGAAAGCCTTGTGATTATCCTTAGTGTCCTGTGCAATTTTTCTCTCGAAGCTGGCCTTAGACAATTTTATGAGTGCCTGTAGTTTTTGCTAATACTGATCAGTGATGCCTTCCCTTTTGGGATTTTGCTCTATCATTTAGTAGCTTCCTCCTTCTATTGTATAGTTTGTTTATGGCTGGGGTCCACCAGACAGGACGTCTGCCTTTGGAGGATTGGGTCTTGGTTTTATTTGGGATTGCATGATCAATGCATTCCTGAAGGTGTTCATAGAATGCGTTTATAAAGGATTCTGCGGTCTGGGCCGTATTTTCCACAGGCCCGGGGGCTTTGAAGGATTCCACCTCGGTTTTGAGTAGTGTGAAATTTGCTTTAGAGATGTTTTTCACTGTGTTTTTCTGGGCAGGGGGTGGGGTCGGGATGTGAATATCCAGTGAGATTAGTTTATGGTCTGATCTTACCAGTGAGGGATACACTTCTGGTCTGGAGCATAGAGTCCCCATGTTGGTGATGATCAGGTCCAGTATGTTTTCCCCTCTTGTGGGAGTGGTAACAAGTTGTTCCATAGCAAACTCTTCAAACTATTAATCGTAGTATTCTTTAGGTTCTAGGTCTTAAACTGAATTTTATAAGTCACAGTAACTATTACATTTGTAATATTTTGTAAACAACTTACAATATCTCAGCAACCACTCAAGTTGCACACATACAGCATTTTATTCATCTAGCTTAGAGCTTTCATATGAGGCTAAGGAGTTCTGTCTGTGTTACTTGGTTGTTGAGATATTTACAAAAATGTGAAATTAATATCTATATAAATTAATATCATAAAAACAAGTAATATCTATTTACCTGAACTAGACAGAGGTCAAATATTAATGCATTTAAGTTTGGTATTATGTAAGCTTTAACACGACATCTTTTAAAATGTTGTACACAGCATGATTTTGGAATTAATGATGCAAATATAAACAAGCAATATTTGATGCCTAGAGGCATCAGTAGGAGTTAACTGCAGATGCACTGGAGTCATCACTTGGATGTAATGGGTTAAACTTGTTTGTGATAGTGAACAAGTTCAAAATGTTTCACTTTACAACCTGTAACCTCTTCTTCCTCATTTACTTTTCCTGGTAACACTGGATTTAAAAGTTGCTTATCGTCACATTCCCTATTCATCCAGACTTCAGGTGTTTTTTTTTTACGTTTTTTTTTTTTTTTGTGCCTAGATTACATTATCAGTTCTGTGTCTTACCATTTGGACTGTCTGCTGTACCAAGAGTGTTCACAAAGTGTCTAGCTCCAGTTATAGCTCATTGCAGACTGCAGGGTATCCACATTTTTCCATGTTTAGTCAACTTGCTAATCTTTGCAGAGTCTTTTTCAAAGTGTGAAAAATCTCTCATTTGGCTGAGAGCTCTTACATAAGCTAGGATTCCAAGATAACAATCAAAAGTGTTTTATGATTCTTTCACACATGATTGTGTTCCTGTGGTGTCAGCTGGACATGTCAGTTCAAAGAGCTTTTCTTTCCCAGGAAAAAATAGATCTAGATCTGTTTCTAAGATTTTCCACTCAGACTTTGGTCAGTGTGAAGAATACCTCAGGATTTTGTGTCTCATGGTATGTATGATTTTCATGATGCCCCTAGCAAGAGACCACATGAGAAAGATACAATGGTATCTGAAGTCTCTTTGTTCCCAGCACCAACATCCTATTTCATTTTGAATCCCAGTGCTGGTGTTTTGTAAGAAGGGAAATTACTTGTTGGAGACAACAAATTTCCTTAAACCCATGTCTCCCCCTTTTCCCTTCCTGCTCCAAAGCAGTCAGTCACCAAAGACATCTCAAACTTTGCTTGTCGAGCAGTTTCTGGAGGAATAAAAGTGCAGGGTGTATGGGACAATAAGGACAGATGCAAGTACATAAATATAAAATAAATGCTTGCACTGATCAATGCACTCAACTCTCTGAATCATCTTTGGTTTTCCAGAAGTTGTTACAGACAATACCACTGTCATGTGGTACATCAACAAGCAAGGAGAAACCAGGTCATTTCCCCCTTTGCAGACAACCATGTTAGCTTGGGATGTAGCTTTTGAGCACAAACTCACACTACAGGCATCCTGCAACATGTCAAAGCACAATTGTGTGGCAGATCATCAGAAATGGAAACTAGATCCGGGGTCTTCCAAGATTTGATCTGCCTGAGAAAAGTTCCTCAGGTAGACTTATTTTCCTCATACCTGAACAATCAGCTGCCAGGATTCTGCCCCAGGACTCCATGCAAGAAGGCCAGGAAGACAGATGCCTTTCTTCAGAATTGTTCCTGTAGGCCTTTCCACCCATTCCACTGATATCTAGGGTACTTCTGAACTTTTAGAAGGAATCCGCCAAGTTCATTGTGGTAACTCCCTTCTGGTCCAGGAACATTGTTCTCCCTTCTTTAGGAATGGTCACTGGCAATTACCACAAGCTTCCTCACAGAATGGATGGACTTGCACAAAATCAGGGTTGTTTGATACACTCCAACCCCAATCAACTTCTACTGACTGTCTGGATGATAGGGTCTTTACTCATTCAAGCCTATAGTGCCTTTTTTGTATACTTCCAGTTAACACCCATAGCACCTTAATACTTTCAGACCTTACTGAGTTTTTAGCTAAGTGACATACCAGCTTATAACAGGCAGAATTAGAAAAGGCAAGGATTTATTAATAAAATTACACTAAAATCGTTAATCTAGGATGTCCCACAGTAAAAAAGCCTTTAATTATATTATGCTTTTTAAACTGATTTTTCAGAAAATACTGTGGAATGCAAGGATGTGTGCAAGCCATAAGAGGCATAACATTTCACACTACATAGGTTTTAATAAGTTAATTGCCTTTAGGCACTTGTTTACTCTTTTTTTTTTATTTTTATTTAACATTTGTTGACCGGGAAAGTCTGCCTAGGTTCCACAGATCCTGTTTTCAGCGGAGGCCCGGGGAGAAATGCTCCAGAACTCAGGACATGACAGGTACTACTGGAATCAAGAAAGCCTGCCTCTAAAAAAATCATATATTAGCAAATTAAAATAGTTTTCTTGTTGGTGCCAACAACACAATTGGCACCCATTCAGAGCTAGTTCAATATGTTAGTGTTCTATAGCCTTTCTTACTCCTCCATCAAGGTTCATTTATTGGCCATGTCATCTTGTCTCCCAGGGATCCTCCTCTTTCAATACATTCTCATGTCAAAATGTTTTTGAATGGGGTTTTATGGAAGAGGCCTCCAACAAAACTGGCGGCCCCTCCTTGGGATCTTAATTTTGTGCTAGAGAAGCTAACACTTGCTCCATCTGAACCAGCTAATCTGGCTGATGTGAGGTTCTTAATATGAAAGACTGTTTTACTAATTCTCTTACCTCTGCAAGAAGAGTATCTGAATTGCAAACTCTTATGGTGAGTCAACCCTTTCACATTTTTCAGAGAGTCAAGGTTTCTTTGAGAACTAATGCTTTTACAGTAAACTCTTAGATAACTGGAACTCATGCAACCAGCTCTCTCAAGCAACCCCCCCCCAAAAAAATTGAAAAAATACAGTACAGTTTTCATGTGTTGCACTTTCTGCTCCCCCCCCCCGCAGAAACATAACTTACGTGTTTAGAGTTTTAAAAAGGAAGACAGGAATAAATGTCCTCTCTCCCCAACCTGAGAACAAATCAAACCAAACAAATAGTATAGGGTACAGTATTAGTCAGGCCTATTTTTAATAGTAACTCTCAAGCAACCAGAAACTACAGTTATCCGGCATTAACCAATCCCCATGAGTACTGGTTAACTGTCAGTTTACTGTATGCCTAAAGTGGTATCTGAGTTTACTTTAAGACAAACTGTCCGTCTCCCCATTTTCTTTCCTGAACCTAAAAATAAAGGATATAGCATACTCCATACCACAACAAAATTATTCCAGACATGTTTCAGGCCTACTCTACCAGACCCTTGGTTTCATCTATGGCTTATTAGAAAGGGCTGGAATCTAGAAGTACAAATTATAGAAATAGCAATTTGGTCCTCTATACAAGGCATTACAAGCTTGATTCCTTCTCTAATTCTAGATTAACCTTTGCTAAGACCATTCTCTAGGGCTTCTGGACCTTTCCCCTTCCACCTGCTAAAAGTAGTAAGCTAGGATAATCTAGCCATGTACCTAAGGCTACTGCAGCAGTGATCAGTATGATGAACATAGTACAGTTGTGTAAGTAAACTTACCATGACAGTAGGTGTTCAAATGATCACTGCTGCAGTAGCTGCTCCCTCTCTCCAACCCCCTTGTTTTTTGGTGCGTTGTTTATGCTAGGATGTGAATACTTATTTTCATTGTTTCTAGTATTGTCCTAACAAGGCTCAACCTCCTTCTCTCTGTAGGCATGAAAGCTCTGAAGGGTTTGGTGCCAAAATTTGTTTTTTAGGAAGCTCATCTGGAGCTGGAGTAATGGTTTAGGTGTCTGGCTAGTGCCCTGAAGCTTTGGAAGCGGGACATCTGTTATATCTCTAGAAGGATATAATCCATGTAGTTAAGGCTACTGCAGCAATGATTGTTTGAACATCTACTGTTACAGTAAGTTTACTTACACAAGTGTACTTTATGCTTTGCTGGAGTAGGTGAAATGCCCTATTGCTTTCACAAAGGAAGCTTAATGAACAAGCATACAGTATGTTAGTGAGTTGCATTTTAAATAGGATGTACAGTATGTTTTAAGGTGAGCTCAGTGTTTCAGGGAAAAAATGATGCAATCTATTGGGTGCACTGCTTGAAGCATGGTAGCATTTCACTTTCCACTGCACCTTTAAAAGCTTTGTAATTATGCAAAACTAATGTTACCTAATACCTTCTTCAACTGTCAAGCTATGACATCATAGTTAGTGCATTGCACATGACCAGCATATTTTCACTTGGCTAATGAATACCATTCAAAATATATACTGAGAAGAGGGAGATATATGCTTCTGTAAAATAAGGGAATCTTAGTTATGTATTGGTCCAATATATATACTTACGCTAATAGCAAATGTTGTGAAGTCATTGCTAAGTAGGTCCTTCTAGATATTGTTTATGTTTAAATTGAAAAGGATTTGTTACTTTTTGGAATGGCAATAAACTTGAGATGCCAAGTGGCACAAGAAGTGTTTCTTACTGCATAACAGCTGATACAGTTTCCTCACCTTCTGCTCTCTTCATGTGACACAAACATTGGATTGCGTTCTGCCAAAAATTTTAATCCTTATAAATTTTCTGGACTGAGCTGTTAAAGTTGGCCTTTTGATAGACCATTGGAAATATCCCTGTATGTCATAAAGCATTAAAGATTTCTGCAGCATCCTGCATAAAGGCCCAGTGTCTCAAGAAACCCAGTCCTTCAGCTCCAGTGCATCAATTGTTGACTTAATGAACATAATAACGCACCACCTAAGCAAACAAAACTGAATTTTACTTTGTAATTTTAACTTGCACAGTCACCTTCATCTACTGAACCACCTTTAGATTCCTCGTTATCTGCTTATAGTCTTATTGATATAGCAAAGTAGAATACCAGTACAGATACCTTCTCAGGGAAACATATACTACTTAACGGTATCCTTATCAATCTGCCTCCAGAATTATCAGTACTCTCTGTCCAAATGTTTTGGCCTTAGCATTCAGTGTATTATAGCATATGCCTTTATTGCCTAAAGGTATGTCATTACAGGGGCTGTTATCAGCTATGAACAACTATTGTACCTTGTACCACTCAAGTTTGTCACTGTGGACTGATCATTTCCCCTTTCCAAATAACAAATCTTAAAAAAGTTCGTACAACTTCAAGATGAAAAACTACCTGAGACATAAAGAATAATTAAGAATACTATTGGCTTGTAGTAACTCGTTTTAAAGGAAGCTTGTGATCTGAGGGAATAAAGTGTGGTTGCTTACAAGATAGCCATCACAACTGAATGGATCACATTTGTATCTCTATAACAAATGCGACCAGAAAATGGAAATTGCAAATACAACAAATTTCACAACTAAGCATATCTGCTAATATATAACCTGCATAGATTTTAACTTTCTATTCCTAGAAGAACACAAATGCATAAGATAAATTAGTTACACTGCATACAACATAAATCCAAATTCTCAAGGTATAGCAGTCAGTAGGGCAGTTTTCTACAGCTCTCACATCCTGCCAGCAAAAGGTGCTGCAGTGAACAATCTTCATCAGCTTCTGTAAAGGGTCCAACTCTCTCTTTTCTCAAAGTCCACGCTATCTTTGGAGGACTGTCAATGAAATGCCAAACTGTCCACGCAGTTGCTTTGCAAAGAGTCCAGGAAGCAAAGGCATGAAGAACTTGACTGTAACTGTCCTCAAAAGTCGAGATACTTAATACATAAAAAGAAGTATCGTAAGTACCCAGGGGATGGAGGAAAAGTTGCTGCCATGCTGACTGATATGCTTTTAAGGATCGGGAGTTTCTAATTTCCATAAAAAGATTATGTCATTCTAGTCACCCATTTTCTCTACTATGTCAATTCGGAAACAATTCTGGCTAGCTGGTTTTGTAACATAGACGGCTAAAGAAAGCCCTGTGAGATAAAACCCTGACTGTGACTCAGATAACAAGGAATTGAACAGAGACTTGGGTGCCAGTAAAAGCAAACAGATAAGAAGGCAGTGAGTAGCTGTTGCCAGCTTATATATCCTTGGGCTTCGGAGGCAGCTCAGTCCACATCACTGCTGACACAATGTTCACAATACGTGGCCAGATAAGCAGCAAAAAGAGTAAAGATGTGCAGCCTCCAAACCCTGTTTACATAGGCACAGCTGCAATCATGCACAGATGTGTTCATGTGCTGCTGAGCCCACATGTGGGTGCATGTGCATAGGCTAGCAATAACTCTGTGATTTCTTCAGGGATGATGACCATTTATATGGCTGATGACAGGGGAGATAAGGAAGCTGACAGACAGCAGGCATGAGAAGAAAAACACCTTAAAACAGTTCATTGTAATTTATTAAGCCCCGGCCACTAGAATGCAGTTTAATATTTCCTTGATATTCTACTACCTACCTTTCCTTGATCATTCTAGAGTTATCATTGTCCATTAATCATGTTTGTAGAGTAAATGGGGTAGGAACTAGATGTGAGTTTCATCTCCTATGACTCTCTTCCCTGTTAACTTAAATTGAACAGCTGTAGCTAATTAGGTTAGTAATTCAGTCTCCTAAAATGTCATGATTGCAGTTCCTGCTCCTAAAATGTTCAAGTTTAGACCATGTACTTTTTCCCTTTCCGCAGCTGTTGATAGAGGGTCTTTAAATTTGCTGGCTGTCATTTGACTTGGTAAGTGAGTGACCTATGGTGGTGGTCGTAAGGTCTGAGCTTGGAGATGATAATGGTCTAATTTGCTGTTAAATGATTTGTGACTGAAGTGCAGCTGATTTCGTAGGCATTTTAACTATTGTTGTTTGACAGGTATGGAAACCACACAGCTGATTTATTTTACTGAAACCACACAGCTGATTTATTTTTGAGTGCTTTATGGTTGTGTGTGTGTGTGTGTGTGTGTGTGTGTGTAGCACTGTTTGCACATTAAGAACTGGATAGGGAAGGGATCACAGAAATGACAAGAGACTTTCACTGTGGCTTTGGAAGTTGATAGAACACTAAGCTGCATCATATTTTAAATGTAGTGAGGCAGGGTATAAGAACCATGGAGTACAAGAGAAATATCAGGCAGCAGCTGAAAACGAGAAGGACCACTGAATTAGAAAAAAATGTCAGCAAAGGTCATTTAGAGGTGAGGGTACTTTGGGTACAGGAGATTATATTTTAAGACTATTTGCAGGGGTGGCAGTAAGTTACTAGCCATTTTATTTTTTGGACGTCAGATAGAGAAAGGGACTAATACACTGTAAGAGAGTTAGTTAATCAACAGTGATCAAAAATCAAAGAGAAAATAGAAGAGAACCATAAATATATTCATTGATGGTTGGGTTGGGAGTTATGGTGGTTTGATAAACAGCTGCTAATGATTTAATTGGGAAAACAGTCTGATGGTGTACAAATAATTTTACTGCTGGAGGAAAGAGGCACTACCATGTAGCACTTGGCTCGGTTATGGAAGCTATGATGCCATAGCAGAGATTAAGATTTCTTGGCACAGATATATAAGTGTTTATGTGGTGAATATTCTTATAGATGAATCTGGACACATCTTCTCACAGAACAAATAAATATTCAGATTACACATAAGAAAACAGACTTGACATACACATATCATAGTGTGCTCCACTTGATTTACAGGGAACATTTAAAATTTGTTAAGAATGCAGTGCCTTCCAGTTCCATATTATAATTGAATGTCTATGCCATCACTTCTCATTTGATAATGGGTTATGATTCAACAGTTGAAAAATGAAGCATGTTTCTCACACACAAAAAGTTTTGAAAGCTAAGCGAGGTAGAGCTTCAGTTTTTTTTTTCAAGATTTACATTATTTATTGATTTGTTTGTTTATTTTACATTTTAAACTATAGTGTATAAATAATGAGAACTACCATAACAAAATTCAGTCCAGTGATGCAAATTTAGAGCTCCCAATACTACTAACCAGGTTTAATTTAAGGAATAGTTACCAAAGGGCCATCAAGGGAGGAAGGAATGATTTGAGTAGCCATGACCTTGCTCTCCTACCTGTTTTTCACCATCTGATAGTCAAAAGGGGGACTTGTAACAGAATGGGATGCAAAGACAGCTGTCTGTTGTGAGACATGTATGAAAGAATGCTGTCACGTCTTGCACTATTAGTTTTACTCATTAAGTACTGAGGGGCGGAGGATAGGGCATACAAAATCTGTATTCCTTCTGTTTAGTGACCTCTGTTTTGGACTGTGTAGCCTTCATCCATAGATGAATGAGTACTTTGCTGGTCAGTTCCCAGAACCCAACCCCTGCTACCAAGGAGCTTTATATCAGTGTGTGTGTGTGTGTGTGGGGGATCCAAAAGAATGAGTTTGGGAAAACCATTCTGAAATTTGTTGTTTCCATTTTAAACAGTCACACTTGAGTGATGATATAATTCAAACCAGTTGATAGCATCAGTGTTTTTTCATGAATTGCTGTGTTTTTGCTCATCTTTGCTTTATGTTTTATTTATTCTGATTTTTATACTATTTGGCTACAACTACACTGTGTTGTTCTTGCAATAAGTATTTATTAAAGACATCAATACTGTTCATGAGTGACAAGAAAAAAATATTTTCTGTAGAAGTGTTTAAGAAGAATTATTTTTAAAATTATTGATATTTAGGCTTGCTGAAACAAAGTTTCTTGTATGTATATTTGATGACACATTTCTCCTTTTCTAAGAAAATTTTGTCTAGTGGACCAATAGAAAAGGCTCACAGGATTCTTCTTGTACTGAAAGCATTTCTACAGGAGTTCGATCATGAATTTATAATGTCTGATCACCCACTGAGAACCTACCTCCTCCAGATTCTACAGAACTTTACACTGGAGAATTACACACCCGACACAAATGGTAAACCTAACTTTGCTGAAGAAAAGCATTCACTGGGCTGACATATTTACGATATTTATTTGCTTTAGAATAAATAAGAAATGGAATGGAGTCAGGCTGATTTTTTACAGCATTGTTTTCCTTTTTGCACACGATAAAATAACAAGTAAATTAAAAAAATTAGAATAATGCAAACAGTGATTTATACTCAGAATTAACAAAATAAGTGTGAGTCCCAGTATCCTACTGAAGAAGGCAATCTTTGCGATATGTCTTCACTGAGGAACTGATAGTCTGAGGGAACACTTTTGATCAGTCAGCTGCTAATCATTATTTGCATTCTTTTCTGGTTCATTTCTGCTACTCCCATACAGATATTCGGTTGCCAATTCATGAAGAGAAAAGCTAGGCCACCTTGTGGCTGTTTCTTCTTTTCACTTTCAAAAAATGTAATTAGCAGCCCTATTTGGCGCATGCTTTTCAGTTCTTTTTCCTAATGCCGATCAAATATGTTTTTTGTATATAAAGTATTAGGGCATTGGTAAAAATCTGAATCACTGCATTTTTATTTTTTGTTTTTGCCTTTCTGCATTTTTTTATCACACTAGTTTCTGGATTGCCCTCAGAAAACATATTAAATCACAGAGACAATGTGATACCTTTTATTGGACTAATATGTACTTTACAGTAAAGTCAATTTAAGCAATAACTCTTTAACTGTGATTGCGGAGTTTGCCTGTACTCAGAAAGCAGTGCTGCTGTACCGGGTGCTAAGCTTGATCGATCTGGTGTTCCTGTATTTGTTTTTATTTTTATTTTAAAAGTCATTACAACTGCAGTATTAAAATGAAATACTTCCTCATACCCAAACTGATTTATGATAAAAAAAAAATATATATATATATATATATATATGTGTATATATATATATATATATATATATATATATATATATATATATATATATTTGTTTTGCTCAATTAATGTACTAAGAAAATAATTATTCTGAATTAATTTTTAAAGAAAAATTACCACAACTTAAATCCAAAAGTGATTGCAGTATGTTAGTAATTAAAGTGATATGTTTCTGTTCCTCTCTGCCACATAGCAACAGGTTATGGTGAACCAGTCCATTGTCTGTTATTTTGGTGCAGTTGTCTGTCTGCAATTGATGTCAGCACTTCTTACACTGAACCTGTTTCACTTTAACAGTGTTACTGAGAACAGAGGTATCCCAGGAGCTGCAGTCACTTTTGCGTTCATGTTGGGGTCATTTTCCTCTAAACATTAGTTAAGAATAATTGTTTTGTTAGCACTTTTCTCTTCACAGGTGTTTAACATTAGTAAATCTTGCATGATTTGGTCCGTCCACTTCAAAACTGCAGGACTGATTATCGCAAGTGGCACTAAACTCAGCATCATCAGCTTTTCTCGAAGTGTGTACTCCCACCCTGTCTCCCATGATGCCCCTCACTTTCCTGTCACTCCACAGCTTCTTTGGGCATGCATGGAGGCAGATAACTGGCTCAAGCAGTTGTCAAATGATAAGTTTTGGTTTCCTCAATATTTTGGGTCTAATTGCCTTTATTAAGAATCATTCAGAGAAGCGACATATAGCATTACTAGTTAGTGCAATTTTTTTTTTTACTTTGGTTTCAACATCCCTTATTCCTGTGTTCAGGGCCATGCAGACTTCACATATTTTATTTCATGTTCTCATATATAGCAGCTAGGTATTTCAGGTTGAAGTGCTGACTTTCTCTGAATTTTTTTATCTGTTCCATTTCTCTCTTTATGGTTACTGCTAGAGTACTTAATGTATTTTGGGTTCTGACACACTTCATCAGTGGGTTTTGTTTTACCTTAAATTGTTATTTATAGTGTAACTTTAATCTTCTTGATAATATTTTCTTCTTAATCTCAGGTATGAGTAAGACCTCTGTATTTAAGAAGAGCAACAAATGTATACTTAGAATACTCCCAAAGAGTACACATGACCTATGTGCTGTGTATCTAGGGTTGGATCACCATGAGGTTGATTGTGACGTGTAGAAACTTTGGGAAGAGGACATTGTAGGAAAGGAAGAATAAATTAATTCTTCAAAGGTCTTTTGCCCTTGGGGAAAAAAACAGCAAGAAAAATAGGAAAGAAGAAGAAGAAGAGCTGGAGGATGGAAGAGTCCAATACAAAAGAGTGTGACTGTTCGCCTTTCCTAGAGTTTCTAGATTGCAAATTTCTCAGGCCAAAACTGTGCAACTCCCAGCAGAGACTCTTCAGTTCCTTGGGTCTGTAGAGTGAGTAAGGAGCCCGTCTTAGCTCATGGAGTAGAACTATATGATCAGGACCAAATGATGAGGGCCTTTGATAATGGCCAGATTGAGCTAGTTGTCCTCTATAGCCCCCTCTTTATCTTGGGTGACTAGAGAAGGACCCAGTCTTTCTACTGTATTTGCTTTTTCCCCAGGATTAGCTTTGACACCAGGAGTTTTAACGGCAAGTAAGTTGCTATGCTTTCAGTGTCAGAACAAATGGTATTGTCTCCAGTGCACTATCCTGCACAGTAGCAGAGGTCACCTTCTGTATCATGAATGAGTGCCAAGGCATTAATGCCAGTATTTTGGCTCTAGAGTCTGTGCCAGTTCTGTCAGTGCAGTTCTCAATTTTGCTATCATTGGCATTCAAGCCGTCAGTGCCAAATCCATCATTGTTACCAGTCATGACTTTAGTGCCAAGCATGACAGTAGTCCTGGACATGAAGGCAGCTGTACAGAGACTAGTGTCATTCTCAGCACCAACAGGTTTTGTCCCAGAAGCCACAGGGAGCATGGCCCATGGAACTCTCTCTCCTGAAGAGGATATCCCAAAAGAGGCCTTTCAGATTACTCTCCCTGCATTGTCCAGTGGGCCTTATTGTAGTCCTGGCCACAGAAAAAAATTGAT